>NC_047028.1:7263684-7596977 GCF_902652985.1 Pecten maximus | reverse complement strand
ACCATAACTCCTAATTATCAAGTGACTGATAATGAAGTAATATAAATCATCAGAGTTTTTGAAAAGCAATAATTCATATTTGTTCAATTCCCTACATTTGCCTCTCTAGGTGAATGGTTTTAGCATCAAAAAACCAGACTGGTTCCTCAATGGAGACAAAGAGCATGAGTTATGATATCTCCATGGAGTAACAGACAGAAGAAGCATCAACTCATCTCACTACAACTTAAGATAGGTATTCACTCATCAAAGTAATTGTATGGACCCAACAGAGCATGCAAGTTAAGACTCCTTAACGCATCTAAGTATGTGATGAGATAGGTGTTGACTCCTCAGCTAAGTGAAAGCTACATAGGTGTAGACTGAGCACCCTAGTTAAGATAAAGATTGAGTAAAAAGTTCAGAGAATTATCGACTCATTGGAATATGAGTTTTGACAACGTCAGCAGATCAAGTACATATATGTTTAATGGTATTTACCAACAAAATTTCCTTGAATCCTCTGACAAGCTCATATACCACCATTCTCATATGTGGGACGAGTACGAAGATCCGGAGTGGACGGAGACAGCGTAGAATCATAAACACCTGTGCTAACGAGATTGGAGGCACTTCCTGTGGCATCCAGCAGACAAAGATTACGCTCACCTGTACAATAGCAAGAAGAAAAGTTTACAAACCTGTTTAAAGATAGCACTACTCATAAAGCAAAGCAAAGGAAACAATATTTACATTATCTGAACACTCATCCTTTCTCCATCCAAGATACTTTTTTACTAAATTACAATAGGTATATATATTATAGATGTGAAGTGACTAATCTATACTTACAGAGTAAATAAAAAGGTCGAGAATTCCACCAAAATCTTTAATCACAGCCTTTGGTGTGAAGAAGAACCCATTGGCCAGAACCTTAAGGCCCATCTCCAGACTCATACAGATCACAAAGAAATACTCTGTTACCTGATTGGATAAATGAAGATACATCATTAGATCAGAAAAAGATACGTCAATTTCAAATATTATGTAAAATCAATGTATTTAATTGTGTAACAATGTTTCAAGATTGACAGAGCTTTCTACTGATCAAAAGATCATTGCCTTCTATCACCTTGATGTGAGTCACTGAGGCCAAATTACCACTGGATGAAGACTTGAACATCTTGAAAAGTTGTAACATGTTTATACATACTTTGTTTGTCTAGTAAAGTCTCATACAGAAATATGTACCCTTTATAGGCCAGTCCTTCCTTCTGACAGTACATCTGTATTTATAAGTCAAACTAAGTTTGAGAGGTTTCTCAACAGAAGGAAAGAACACATCAAACAAAATATATTTGTGGCATTACAGATCTTTAAAATGTTTCACATCTTTCCTTTAAAATACTAATGCTTTCTTTGCTGAAATGGCTTCTATTGATTCCTGACAGCATTAACATTTAACGGTGCTGAGTTACTTCTTGGGTGAAAAACAGTGAAAATGCAATAGTAGTTACCTTGAGGCTGAGATGGTCCATCAGTCGGAAGAATGGTGTCTCAAACATCATGGAGATACAGGACATTATGGTGACCATGATCATAACCCAGTCAAGATAGGTCACGAGCCCCAGCAACTTACTGTAACATAAAAGTCAGACTTAATACTACAGATGACGTGTTAGTCTGGCAAAACAATCTCTGATAATGATTACTTACTTTAACACAAATCCATTAAAAGTAAGGCATAGCAAAAAGATACAAATCCCCTTGTATGTCCACATGAACTTGTTTGAGGTATTCTTATATATACTTGACCAATACATCAAGTTTGATTAAAATCTGTTTTAAAATAAAGTCCAACAAAGGAGATATTCTAATGATAAGACCAATATACATGTATGAAGCCACTAGAGTAATGACAAAAACAAACCATACAAAGTAATGTACATCTGGAACACTATTGCTCTTACTCTGGAATTAGATATCCACAATTTTACCAGTGTGAGGTTTTCTATCTCACCCTAGGGTTGCAACAATCTACACATGTTCTCTGCAAATTTTCAACAATTGCACGATGTCACGACAACATTAAAACAATGTCACATCGACAACTCAATCATGTCTCAGTAACACTGACTTACATTGCTGTAAAGTCAATATTAGATACATAAGAGTGTAAACAGGGTAGGAAATCATTCACCCCCTTGAGGGTGAGAGAGACATTGGAATCTCAACCCTTGGGGTACCATGAGGCTTGACAACTTAGAATCTTCAGTTGAGATTTCCCCCAAAGGGTGGGAAAGATTCTATTAATCCTTTCCTTCACTTTGCTGCAAAGGGATAGTTATACATGTTTTAATTGTTCAGCAGTAACCTTTATGTTTCTAATCCATTACTGTACACATTTTAATTGTTCAGCAGTAACCTTTATGTTTCTAACTACTTACTGTATACATTTGAATTGATTACTTACTGTATATGTTTGAATTGTTCAGCAGTAACCTATATGTTTATGATTACTTACTGTACATGTTTTAATTGTTCAGCAGTAATCTATATGTTTATGATTACTTACTGTATACGTTTTAATTGTTAAGCAGTAACTTCTATGTTTCTGATTACTTACTGTATACGTTTGTACTTGCTGTTGATTTCTTTGCCAGTGACAGGGTCCCTCAACATGTAGTTGTACTTGGCATTAACTATCACCTGACAGATTTTTCTGAACTTAGTCTCTCTCCCAACAGTAAACAGAGGTGTGTCAAAAAATGGATGGTTCTCTCGAAGGTCCTCTTCCTGTTGATTCCTAAATATAGTAGAATACAAATCAGACATATTTTTTGTCACCTGACCCAAGATTAATCAACATTCGTTAACAGGTATGCATTCAGTCACCCGGCCCAAGTTTCATCAACAATCATTAACAGGTATACATTCAGTCACCCGGCCCAAGTTTCATCAACATTCATTAACAGGTATGCATTAAAGTGACCTGGCTCAAGTTTCATCAACATTCCTTAACAGGTATACATTCAGTCACCTGGCCCAAGTTTCATCAACATTCGTTAACAGGTATACATTCAGTCACCTGCCCAAGTTTCATTAAAATTCTTTATATCCTCAATACACCGATGGTGATGTTACCAGCAATCACACCCTAATGTGCCTGCATATCATGTATGTTAAAACCGACAGATGGAAGGAGGGATGATATACAAAAACACAATATGGATGGACAGAATTTGATGTTTGATACACATAAACACTCACAGTACACTGTAATATTTGTTTATAATGTTATAACCAAACCTTTTGATTTCTGCTTGTTGTTTTTTCTGTTGCCACACTTTGATGTCAAATTCATCGTTACGTCTATTTACAATGTGAGCAACACCGTAGTGTAAGTCACCATTTTCTTTGACTGTTCCAGAACTTTTGGTGTTTGTTCTCAAACTGCCTGGTCGGGAACCTCGCATACTCCTGTTGAATATGAATATAAAATGAGATATTGTAATCTGCTAGATTATAAGATTATAGTTACAACACAGAGTGAATAGACATTAATATTCCTACAAAAAGACTTTATTACAAAGAAATTTTCTGTTTCCAAATCATTATAATTTATGATTGTACCTTGAAAAATATTATTAAAAAAAATTAAAAATAAGAATTTGCCGAAGTTAATTTGCTTAAATAAATAAAAGATAGAATATACTGTATGGGGCAGCCATTCAAGATAGATATATCGGTGGTGTGATTAAATACTCAAGACTACAGCTGGATTAAATCAATATCATATACAATGAATCGTCATGTGTGCATTTTGCAATTATTTAACTGATTCATATTAGTGATTATTGCAACAAATATTATAAAGTGAAAGTAGGAGATCATAGAGGGCCACTCAAGTGAGTAGGACGGCCTCTCATTAAAAGTGAAAGTAGGACAGGGCTACTCATTAAAAGTGAAAGCAGGACAGGGCCACACATTTAAAGTGAAAGTAGGAGATGGACATTGATTAATGTGAAGTGGGTGATTATTATGCAGGAAGGGGTTCCTGTTATGTAAAGCTTGAGTCAGTTTATCACAGGCTAGATACTGAGAATGGGAAATCATCTATAAAATACAGTGTATAAGCTGGTGGGTGTACCATATAATCAGAAACACATTTTAGATTCATTTATTCATGCTAGTTAGTGAGAATCAGAAATAACATACAGCACATCTTATTGATTTGAGGTTGTCATTATTTACATGCAAAGTTATTCAGATCATTTAATTATGTGTTTTTGTAGTGTTCCAACAAAATGATTCAATATACAATCAATGTTAGCTCAAGCTTTCATGCAAGTCAATTATTAATATTTTTAAATTGCTGTGTCAATATCAATCATTGTTTTATATATTATACACTTTATCACTGTGTCAATATCAATCATTGATTTATATATTATACACTTTATCACTGTGTCAATATCAATCATTGATTTATATATTATACACTTTATCACTGTGTCAATATCAATCATTGATTTATATATTATACACTTTATCACTGTGTCAATATCAATCATTGATTTATATATTATACACTTTATCACTGTGTCAATATCAATCATTGATTTATATATTATACACTTTATCAAACGAAGATAAAGAAGCCAGGCTAACAAAACATAGGAACAGAACATATTTAGGAAATGAAATCGATCTTAAATCATTTCAATTTTTGTGACAACAAACATTTTTAAATACAATAACATCTGAACATTCATAGAAAACAAAAACTATTGAGGAATATACAAAATGATTAAACATATTACTCAATGATTATTTTTAGTTACATTTTCCTTTTAAAACCAGTTGCAATGTTTACATATATTTATTGAGAGTTTTGTATGGAATTTTGTTGACTAGATTTATCCATGCTGTTTTTCGAGTTTTGTATGAAATTTTGATGACTTGAGATTTATTCATGCTATTTTTCGAGTTTCGTATGAAATTTTGTTGACTTACGATTTATCCATGCTATTTTTCAAAATTCGTATGAAATTTTGTTGACTTTAGATTTATCCATGCTATTTTTCAGCCTGTGTCAGTAGTGGTAGGGTGGTATAAAAACAGTTAAGAGCATCATAGCGACCAAAAGATATCAAACACAAATCTAAACTGGGACTATATTCACGTTTTAGGATAAAGTCTGAAAATAAAACACCATAGTCTTGTGATATTTTATATAGAGACATTACGGTCAACTGACCATCATTTATCATATGGTGACAGTATATTGCTGTCTATTTTTGTGTTTCGTGTCACCGACTTTAGCCAGTGTTCTGTCAGTTTTAATCGATTATTTACTGATTTACTGCCTAAATGGCTGTCTATTTTTGTGTTTCGTGTCACCAACTTTAGCCAGTGTTCTGTCAGTTTTAATCGATTAGTTACTGGTTTACTGCCTAAATGGCTGTCTATTTCTGGGTTTCGTGTCACTGACTTTAGCCAGTGTTCTGTCAGTTTTAATTTATTAGTTACTGGTTTACTGCCTAAATGGCTGTCTATTTTTGTGTTTCGTGTCACCAACTTAAGCCAGTGTTCTGTCAGTTTTAATCGATTAGTTACTGGTTTACTGCCTAAATGGCTGTCTATTTTTGTGTTTCGTGTCACTAACTTTAGCCAGTGTTCTGTCAGTTTTAATCGATTAGTTACTGGTTTACTGCCTAAATGGCTGTCTATTTTTGTGTTTCATGTCACCAACTTTAGCCAGTGTTCTGTCAGTTTTAATCGATTAGTTACTGGTTTACTGCCTAAATGGCTGTCTATTTTTGTGTTTTGTGTCACCGACTTTAGCCAGTGTTCTGTCCGTTTTAATTGATAATTTACTGATTTACTGCCTAAATGCACGGCTGTCTATTTCTGGGTTTCGTGTCACTAACGTTAGCCAATCTTGTCAGTTTTAATTTATTATTTACTGGTTTACAGCCTAAATGGCTGTCTATTTTTGTGTTTCATGTCACTGACTTTAGCCAGTGTTCTGTCAGTTTTAATCGATTATTTACCAGGTTACCACCTATATTGCTGTCTATTGCTGGGTTTCCTGACCGTCATCAGTCATTGTTGTGTAGGCTTTAGTTAGTTACCAGATATAACCACCTACACGACTGTCTATTGCTAGTTTCATGAGCTATGTAGAGAGTTTAGAAGAAATCCACAGTAGATCACTTGTGTGTTTGTAGATATTATTTGTTCTAAGGATCAGTAGGCAGAGAGCTGGAAAACCAAACTCTCTGGAATTAAAACATCTTAATTAGTTTTATAATAAGAAGAAATTAGTCTCAAACTGTTCATTTTCTATATCTATATGTTTTTGTAGATTTTATAAGGATTACCATCAAATAACACATAGAAAAATCATATTTCACAAAATACATGTGTATACTCAATATGAGAACAATGATATACAATGATCATACATTATTTAGTAAGTGAACTAGACTAAGTGCAGGACTAAGATCTTTTTGTGAAAAGTGTGACTACAAAATCAATGTCATCAAATAGACATAAAATTTCGGAGACTGTCATTTGACTGAATGTCACATCACAATCCCGAGAGTACAAACTATCCCCGGAAAACAGGTACAAATATGATTGAAATCTCTGGTGCCAGTTTCATCAATATTTCTTAACTTAATATTTTCTATAGGAAAGCAGTACAGAATTTAAGAAAGTTTACCAAACTACTATTTTTTCCTTAAATTCTGTAATGTTTTCCTATAAAATTTTAAAGTTAAGGAATTTCCTTAAGTTAGGCCTAAGGTATTTTGATGAAAACGGGGCCCGGTTTCTTTTCTTATTTCAAGTATTGGGTTTGAATCAACATATCTATACCTCAAATCTGAGAAATATTCTATATAACAGTACTGATAAGGTAAGATAATGCATGACTGTCTTCTTCTAAAATTTGATCTATCCATTCATAAAAGTAACACTAATACAAGAGGCCCAGAGGGCCTGTATCGCTCACCTGGTTTCATGAGATATGAAACAAGAAAGATGCTTCAGTATATTTGTCGCTGGTATTGCTATGTCAATATATATCATAAGCATTTTATATGGGTACATGTACATTGGTTTTATTTTATTGCTGAAAATGCCAAAAAGTGCATTAATCCATGAAATGAAATTGACTTTTGGCACGACCCCATAGGGATGCTACCACACATATGTGAGTGATATCCATTGCTTAGTTTCAGAGAAGATCTTGTTTAGACCAATTGACCCCTTTTGACCCTGCCCTCTGCCTCCTGGGGGGTCAGCTCCTTCCTTTATACAATTTTGAATCCCTACCCCTAAAGGATGCTACCAGTCGAACCAATGCTAAGTTTCAGAGAATAATTTGTTTAAATCAATTTAGCCAAATAGACCCGACTTGGTCCCATCCCTCAGCCCCCTGGCGGCCCGGGTCAACCCCAACATTTGTACAATTTTGAATCCCCACCAAATAACCTTGCTACCATACAAATGTAAGTAATATCCATTGCTTAGTTTCAGAGAAGAAGTTGTTTAAACAAATTGACCAATTTTGGCCCCGCCTCTCAGGCCCCTTGGGGGTCAGCCCCACCATTTGTACAATTTTGAATCCCCACCCCATAGGGATACTACCAGGCAAATATGAGTGATATCCATTGCTTGGTTTCAGAGAAGAAGTCGTTTATATCAATATAGACCAATTTACCCGTTTTGGCCCCGCCCCTCAGGCCCCTGGAGGGGCCAGCCCCATCATTTGTACAATTTTGAATCCTCACCCCATAGTGATGCTACCAGGAAAATATGAGCGATATCCATTGCTCGGTTTCAGAGAAGAAATCGTTTATATCAATATAGCTAATTTGACCATATTTGGCCCCGCCCCTCAGGCCCCTAGGGGAACAGCCCCATCATTTGTACAATTTTAAATCCCCACCCCGTAGTGATGATACCAGGTAAATATGAGCGATATCCATTGCTTGGTTTCAGAGAAGAAGTCGTTTATATCAATAAAGACCCATTACCCGTTTTGGCCCCGCCCCTCAGGCCCCTGGGGGGCCAGCCCAATCATTTGTACAATTTTGAATCCCCACCCAATAGTGGTGCTACCAGGCAAATATGAGCGATATCCATTGCTCAGTTTCAGAGAAGAAGTCGTTTATATCAATATACCGAATTTGACCATATTTGGCCCCGCCCCTCAGGCCCCTGGAGGAACAGCCCCATCAGTTGTACAATTTTAAATCCCCACCCCGTAGTGATGATACCAGGAAAATATGAGCAATATCCATTGCTTGGTTTCAGAGAAGAAGTCGTTTATATCAATATAGACCAATTTACCCGTTGTGGCCCCGCCCCTCAGGCCCCTGGGGGGCCAGCCCCATCATTTGTACAATTTTGAATCCCCACCCCATAATAATGCTACCAGGCAAATATGAGCGATATCCATTGCTTGGTTTCAGAGAAGAAGTCGTTTATATCAATATAGCCCAATTGACCCCTTTTGGCCCCGCCCCTCAGGCCCCCGGGGGGCCAGCCCCATCATTTGTACAATTTTGAATCCTCACCCCATAGTGATGCTACCAGGCAAATATGAGCAATATCCATTGTTCGGTGTTCAGAGAAGAAGTCGTTTATATCAATATAGCCAAATTGACCCCTTTTGGCCCCGCCCCTCAGGCCCCTGGGGGGCCAGCCCCATCATTTGTACAATTTTGAGTCCCCTACCCACAGGGATGCTTCTGACTAAATTTGATTAAATTCTGATCAGCGGTTATGAAGAAGAAGTCAATTGTTGACGGACGGACGACGGACGACGGACGACGGACGCCACGGTATGGCATAAGCTCACCTTGGTCCTTCGGACCAGGTGAGCTAACAAGTGGTGTATGATATCAAGGACAGAAGAATAGATGTATTCATCAAATAATACAATTATAAAAATAATCTGTTTCAGATTTCAGATAAAGAATAAATCTATTTTTGTATGATTTTCTATTTTTCAGATTCCAAAATACAGTTTTTGCAAATTTTCAAAAGTCATATCTAGTTTTACTCTTATTTGAAAAATCTACTCTGAAGTAAATTACGTATGAATTACCTCCTGTCCATGCGGAGCTGGTACTGCTGTGACAGAAGGGATTTTGGCCCTGACGCCACTAGCTGGGTAGATCCACACACCTGCATCTTCTGTTGGGCTGAATCCCTGTAACAATTACTTAATCAGTGACCATAGATAATATAAATCAGACAAAATTTGTTTCTTTCATACGAAAAGTGTAATATTTCACATACATTTTTGTGTATCTTTAATTTACATTTTGATTTATTTGTTGTTAATCTGATTTTAGAAACAGCTATGTGATAATTAATGTTTACAATGAAGCCTACTCTTTTCATTATAATATAAACTCCACAGCAGTAGACTTGTTTAACAGAAGTTAGATTACAAATGTGGGCGATGCAACATATGCTTCAAGTTACATCAAAATAACTTCAAGTCTTTGAAAGTAATGCCGCAGACAAGACTGAACTCAACTGACTTTTGACATTGAAATGAAGGTTTCAGTGTATATTGCACAGCTGCTTGATTGCAATGAATATGTATGTTTCAAGTTTCATTAGAATATATTGATCTGTTTAAGTTTTGCCTCCAACAAGATTGTTATAAACAATGTGATGAACATAAACTAGATCTAAAACAAGATGTCTTCCTTCTATTGAGGAAGAGACATAATGTATAGATTCTATTAATTCATGATTTATCAGACAGAATTTGTAAAGAAGCACCTTCTATACAACCTATTCTAACTTTATTGGTTGTATATATAATTCGTCTAACCTAACAATCATTAACTTTATTGGTCGTATATATAACTCCACTGACCTAACAATCATTAACTGTATTAGTTGTATTATATAACTCCACTGACCTAACAATCATTAACTGTATTAGTTGTATATATAACTCCACTGACCTAACAATCATTAACTGTATTAGTTGTATATATAACTCCACTGACCTAACAATCATTAACTGTATTAGTTGTATTATATAACTCCACTGACCTAACAATCATTAACTTTACTGGTTGTATATATAATTTGTCTAACCTAACAATCATTAACTTTACTGGTTGTATATATAATTTGTCTAACCTAACAATCATTAACATTGTTGGTTGTATATATAATTTGTCTAACCTAACAATCATTAACTTTACTGGTTGTATATATAATTTGTCTAACCTAACAATCATTAACATTGTTGGTTGTATATATAATTTGTCTAACCTAACAATCATTAACTGTATTAGTTGTATTATATAACTCCACTGACCTAACAATCATTAACTGTATTAGTTGTATTATATAACTCCACTGACCTAACAATCATTAACTGTATTAGTTGTATATATAACTCCACTGACCTAACAATCATTAACTGTATTAGTTGTATATATAACTCCACTGACCTAACAATCATTAACTGTATTGGTTGTATTATATAACTCCACTGACCTAACAATCATTAACTTTATTGGTTGTATATATAACTCCACTGACCTAACAATCATTAACTGTATTGGTTGTATATATAATTCGTCTAACCTAACAATCATTAACTTTACTGGTTGTATATATAATTCGTCTAACCTAACAATCATTAACTGTATTGGTTGTATTATATAACTCCACTGACCTAACAATCATTAACTGTATTGGTTGTATTATATAACTTCACTAACCTAACAATCATTAACTTTATTGGTCGTATATATAATTTGTCTAACCTAACAATCATTAACTTTATTAGTTGTATTATATAACTTCACTAACCTAACAATCATGGAGATGCCATTTTTCTTCTCCACTACCCCTCCACTCTTTGTTCCCTGTACCGAATGCTTCACCAGCTTCAGTGGCGTTGATTTTGTAAATGGAGTTGTCTCCTCATGGTGTTCCTGTATGTCCACAGTCAAGTTTAACTCCTGACCCATGAATTGTCGCATGAAGCTCTCACGGATGTCAGAGATGCTGAAATCTCCTGTCAACTTTGTCAGGTGAACCATCTGTGGATGATTCCTAAAAGGCAAAAGAGTAAGTCAGTTATAAACTATTATAAACCACACACCTACCAACTTCCCCTTGTACGAGAAAATACAGTTATCATCCCTCATTAGATTTAATCTATTATTGTTTGTTCTTCATAAACAACTCTTTGAAAGAGCAATAATAGCTATTTACAATTAGGTGTTCTTAATTTTGTGTTTATAGTATGACTTTTTCATGTTGCATTTCAATCATAGTTTTAAATACAAAACCTGTCAGGCAATACTTACGGAAACTTGGCAAATATCCTCAGTCTGAGTGGCATGGTCTCCTGAATTTCAGCGCTCTGTTCTCTCGCCTTTCGCTGAGTAACACAAAGGTAAAAAGTCCATTTGTTTATAAAACTTTGCTTATTACCTTTTTTCTACCTGCACCGTAACAGGACTTTTTACATAATAACCACAATTAACATATTTACCTTATACATATAGGTATATGTTATACTGATTTAGCTTACGACACACAAGTGGTCCAATGGACCTGTATCACTCACCTGATCTTCATGTAATTCTGTGAACTTCTATAAGTGGGTAAGGCAAACTCACTGATCTTTGTCTATAGCACTGACTAGCATTCTATATATCTTATGAATACTTGTATAAAGATTATACCTCTACAAAGATCTCAATTCATTTCCAATGACTGTCAAAAGTTGGTTAACTATGCTAATGGCTAAACATTATGGCTCTGGGTCTTTTGGTTATTTAGAAATGTGAAAACGAATATGCCACAGATATTATCTCAAGATCTATTTGGGAGGAAAGATAAAGTGTGAGAAATGGAGAAGCTTGCATCCTAGCTTTTTTGTATGCTATGCCCTGTCCCGTTTCGCTTCCTTATACCTGCACTATAATTTTTTTATAATCTCAATCAGGTCTTCATGAATGAAAATCAAACTTTCTATCAAAACGTAATCAAACAGTCAATCTTTGATCAAAGCCATTGTTGAAATGAAAAGCTCACAGTCAGTGTACTGGAATTTTGCCCAGAACTGATGTACAATTTTCACCCAAACCAATGTTACATAGTAGCCTCGCTTTCAATACCATCATGTCACTCGCTCAAATCGAGCTTTTAGACAAGTATTTTTCTGGTCAAGCTGGACACTAGACTGTCCAATAAATAAAGTCAATGAAAATAAGAATGGACATCTCAAGGCAGAATGTATGTTATGTGTGAAATTGAATATTTCCAACTACATGTATTTTATAATTTGGGTGATAACCAGCTTTAACATATTTGGCCATAAAGTTTGATCTTAACTTAAACACACAGTAATACTTTACCTGTTTGAGTTTTTTGATGTCCTCGTCTAACTCCAGATTGTCTAGAATGACAGCTACAAAGGAGCTGATGACGATCTTCAAACCAAAGCATAGACTGGTTTTACAAGGCAGTTAATACTACACTAATGACAGCAGTTAATATTGAGGTCATTTCAAACAACATTACAACAATGGTATTTGTTTTTTAAATCTTACATTCATTTGTCATAATAATGAAATTCATATATATATTTTCACGTTGATTTACAGGAATTGAAATCGAAACAAATTTTTTTTTTTTTACACCGATCTGAATGAATCATAAATATTAATTTCAGCATTGTTTTGATAAGCAATGACAAAATGATGCCCACAAAAGTTTGAAATTAGACGCCGTTGTTAAATACATATTATAACACTGATATCTACCTGGTAAAAAATTAAACAATAGCATCTTAATGTATATATAACTTCTTTATACCAGTAAAATGTTAGGTTGATTGAACATGGATATAATGTTACTCATGCATGGTTAGTATTTCAACCCAGGTTACACAAACCAACCATTTGTAGTTATAGGATATATAGTGGATACTGTATAAATACTGGATTTCATGCATCATCTGTTATAACAAGATGTTTATTTCAGTTATAATGTATTGCCAAGGATACCAGCAAACACCAACAATTAAGTAGAATATTCCACCCCAAAAATATGCAACAATGCTGAAGGTCAAGGTTATCTTGTTATCGTACATACAAGGTTAACTTTTGATAAAATGTCTGTGGGGGTCGTAACTGTCATATATATGTATTTGTGACACTACATATATAGCAAACGTGATCATATACAAGATGAATGTGAAGAGAAGAAACGGTGAAAAGTGTAAATATTGAAAATTGAATTGTGTAACTGCTACAACAATCGTAGGTCAAGGTCATTATTGTATTATACGATACAATAATCCTCAAATAGAATGCACAATAACAACAATTTAAAGTATTATGATACTTTATTTGTATCTATTCTTAACAATTTAAGTTATTTTCTTCAGTAAAAAAATTCATCTTTTTTCTTTTCAAATTTTAAACCTATAAATAGATAATTTTTAGACATCATGAAATACTGTGTATGATACAAACTGAAAAATTAAATAAAAAACTCTAGTATAATGATATGACTCAGATAAAATTACACCTATTTTTTTAACGGGTATAAAACTTGATGTAACACATACATACATGTTCTGTAAACAGAAGGCTTGTATTTCAATAATAATTGTTGTGATTTACTGTAAAGTATGTCATTTCATGATAATACAAACTTTTGAATCAAGGTGTTTTGAAATATTTCATTCAAAAGCAAAATTGTGTTGTTCAAAATCAGGGAAAGTAGGGGTGATGATGTTTTTGTAAAAAATTAAATGGTATCAGAATAGGAAAAATGGTGAGGTGCTGTTTCTAATTGAAATGCATTAGTAACAGCGAAATGCATTGTCATACTTACAAACTTACAAAAACCCAAACTAAGAATTCAAGATACACTGAAACTGAGGCAACAGATATACTTAAAATGTCTGCTTAAAGCATGTTCAGTAAATTCAAATGAAATATAAATTTTTAGTCTGATATTTATCATAGATAGTCTTAAAGTTAACAATTTCCTTGAAAAACAAAGAAAATTCAAATCAAATACTGGTAATTTTTATAAAACCAGCTATTGTACTGTATAATTCCATCTTTTGCAATTTTTTTGGTATTTTAATGCTTTTTTTTTTTATTTATGTTGTTACATGGTATCCTAAACGAGAATGTTTTATAATTCAACGTACAAATTTTCTTAATTGTATGTTCTATTACAGAAAAAGTCCCATCTTTCTCTGGGAGTGCCCATTTTTGAATGATGGAGGGTTTGTTGAGGACTGGTGTACTATGTTCCCAGAACAAACACAAGAGCTCCTACACATGTACACCACTTCCGCCTATTGCACTGTCTGTTGATTATGCTTCTCTAACTTCCCCTCCTAAACATCACAAAATCTTCTTTACAGAAAACTAGAAGCATCAAGCCCGTCAAATCAAAGGAGAATTGTTGCAAATAAAAATTCCTTCTAATGACTTGATAATGTACCTCAAAGCAAAACAAACATGAAACAAAATCAGCAAGGCTACTACTACCATTACACAAAATCCTGTACAGAAATCACTAAAACAACAGAGAATGGATATTCAAATGGACTGTAACAGATATCAGGAAATCTATACATATGCAGGTTTGAAAAGAAATGCATTTGTAAAATGACACTGAATTTTTTTTCTAAAAATATTTTTGTCCAATTCAAGATCCGTACACTGATTATGAAATTTATTGCTGTAAATTGAAAATATCTAACATATCCTACAATTTGTAATTTACTTTGAAAAACCTTAATTCTTATAGCAGCTTACTTTCTGTTTTTCCCCAGACTTTAGTTCATACTAACATTCATTTCCTGATTTATCCCCAGACTTTAGTTCATACTAACACTTATTTCCTGATTTATCCCCAGATTTTAGTTCATGCTAACACTTATTTCCTGTTTTATCCCCAGACTTTAGTTCCTGCTGACACTTATTTCCTGATTTATCCCCAGACTTTAGTTCATACTAACACTTATTTCATGTTTTATCCACAGACTTTAGTTCATACTAACATTTATTTCCTGTTTGATCCCCAGACTTTAGTTCATGCTAACATTTATTTCCTGATTTATCCCCAGACTTTAGTTCATGCTAACACTTATTTCCTGATTTATCCCAAGGTTTAGTTCCTGCTGATACTTATTTCCTTTTTATCCCCAGACTTAATTTCGGACATGAATGATTGCTTCTTTACTTCAAAGAATTCCGTTTCTGACATTTCCTGTGGTACCAGGCATGCTGTACCATGACTAGAAACATACACAACATCACGGACATCTAATTCTCCTCTGATTAGTGCCTCTTCACTGTCCTTTTCCTTCTCATCATTGCAATACCAAAATCAGAGACTAGTTAAATAAAAGTACAAATTAATGAGCTATTCAATTGTATGACCTTTGTATGACATTCTTAAACAGACTATAAAATATACACATTTACCAAATTGCCTAAAAAAAAAACAAAAAAAAACTGTTGACTGCATTTTTATATGCTAGAAATTAAATCACTTAATTAAAATACTGTCATAATTGATAGTTTAATTGCACATAAATGAAATATGAAAATGAAAGCAAGCCCTTAGACATTTGAATATTGCTTATAGCCGAGACAAATGTGAACTATCTAAATCTAATACTGGATTTATCTTCTAAAGGTATTAATAGTGTTCACAAAGGATACATTTATAGACTTGCAAAAAAAAAAAATAAGAAAATAAAAAAGGTAAAACTTTCATTCATTTATAAGGGTAGCACTAAAATATGGTTGAGACTTGGCCTGTAGGATGTTAATAACTAGCCTCTGATAGCACGTCATGTTACTTATACAAGAGGAAATCTGAGAAGCAATAAACCAACCTTGACACATGAAATGGGCGTGGCAGTTTTTCTACTGCAGCTTTCTAATCTCTAAAACCATCACAAACTTCTAACTGTAGTCCAAAATTGTTGGACAATTGATTGATTGATTTCTGATTTCTGCCATGAACAACACAAACACTATACAAGTTTACTGTGCTGCATAGATTTACTCACCAGTGTTACAAAAAGGTGGTAGAATATGAAATAAATGGCTACCAAGGGCGCTACGCTTTCACCTGTTTCCCACATGGTGATTTCCATCACTTCTATCCAGCCCTTATTAGCAAGAATTTGAAACATTGACATGAAAGCCTGCATGAGAAGAAGGAAAAAGGAGCATATAGAAATTAATGAGGTTATAAATGGACAAATCAACACAGCGTGACACCAGTTACCTCGGGTAACCACAGCCAGTCACTTAGCAACAGGTTACTAAGGTAACCAGAACAGGTAACCTAGGTCAGCCATATAGCAACAGCTTATCATAGTAACCATGGTAACAGTTTACCTAAGCTTATTCTATATTACAAAATGTTACTTTAGGCAAACATAACACAGGTTACTATGATAACCATTTTGACAAATCAAGGTAACCATAACAACAGACAGCAAGGTGATAGTATACAAGGTGATATCTGTGGAGGTAAGTTAGGTTAGTGTTAGTAAACTGTTGAGCTCAGCTGAAATGCCAGGGATAGCTATAGTGACGCCTCGTGCTTTCCTAAACATTAACACACAATCTATAATAAAAGAAACATGTTAATATCAGCCTCAAGCAGAATAAAGAGCAGCAAAATATATATCCTGAAATTTTGTTTCAACAACCAAATGAGCTAAACTTGTTATTTTTCCAAGAAAGAAATTAATGTATCTGATTTATAACTACATGTGATACCATATGTTTTTATTGTTGTTCTTACTGAAAAAATACCTTATTATCTATCATTATTTAAGATATGAAATAAGTTTTAGATTTTGTGTTTATTTGCATTCCTAATTAGTAAAAAAATGAGGACCTGGAAACCACAGCAGTTTGTTTTCAGACATCACTCATAGTGTAGCTGTAATATAATACCTAATAAATAGCTTGTGCGTATATTATTCCCAATACATTTCCATTAATATCAGCCAAAGCCAGTGTTTACCTCTTAGCTGTAAAATGAGAACAGCTGATCCGCAGATAAACTTCTCTACAGGATTCTATTTACAGAAAATATTCTCACATCAATCAATGTATCATTTAGAAGGTATAATTTTGTAACAGAAGTCATAATAAATTGAATTTATTTCAAAACTTCCAGTAAAGATTAATCCTTGAATCCATAACTTACTACAATAACACTCTAGTGAAAGAGCTAAGGAGAAATTCTCCCTAGCCCAGGTCACAGGAAGCTGCTATTATTTTTCAAGAATGAGTTAAGATATTTATGAAGAAAGATCTAGAGCATCCATTTATAATGTGTCTACTGCCCAGACATCATGCATACCTACACTTGAGCGTCATGCAAAAGAAAGCATCTTAAAAGTTTTTATTGAAATTTTATTTAAATGAAGCAGGTATTCTTCAATAAATTATTACTATCTTAATCAATTCAAAATTCATCGTTGATTGTCATAGATACTGATCTACCTTACGTTCCGTTGTTGTAAAACATGACATAAAAAAAGCTTCTTGGACCTGGGGCCTTACAAGTAAAGCTTGTTTGGAGCACCACAATTGATGCAATATTAAATGTTTCATGGAATTCTGGCTTTGTGTCCGATTAACTCATGGAAAATCTGATCAAGGCTCTGACTTAATATCTTTGGAGTTCATCAATGGCAGTCGACATTTTCCATTTCACACATTCCATTCTGGTCAACTTTCCATTTTAACTATCATATGCTCTATTTTGATAATCCATTCTAATCTGATAAAATCAAACATTTACATCTGAGAATGGAACACTGAACATTTACAGCCATTAGTTGTATTTTTTTTTAATTTCATTACATTTTATATTAGTTGTTAACATAAGCTATGTTAGAAGCTAGAATCAACAATTGTAAGGTCCACTACAAGAAATTTAAACTAGACATCAAAGAAATTTGACTTAATTTAGCTTTGTTAATTAATTAACAGAGCAGCAGTATTGTATTATTATTGTTGGATTATAAATAACATAAACTGATAATCAATTTATAAATAACATTACCTGATAATGAAATAATGAGCAGAATTCAACGCCTATTCTTAATCATGTGATAAAAACAAGACTTTAAATGAATACTTTTCCTGTAAAATGAAAACTTGTATAAGCTATAATAGTAAATCAGCTATCGCGGAATGCCATACCAATCTTTGTAAGGATCTTATAGCAAATACAGTGAAACCTGCCTCAAAGAATCACCATGGAGGTTTTGAGATCCCCCCTTCCCTTTTCGTGACATTACTAATTAATTGAGACATAGTGGTGTAACGAGCTGTAATAGTCCAAACCATCCATTATATACAGGTGGTCTTTATAAACATTTAGTTTTTACAAACTAGTTTCACTGTATTCAACTGTTTTAATATACGTGAAAATCTACTATTAAAACAGACAGGTTAATATCAATACACCGATATTTGGAATGCAAGGTAAGTTTGTATATATGAACAGTTAGATTAATGTTGTATTTTATTATCAAAAGCAGTTAGTAAATAAATAACAGATTATTATATAGAAATGCAAGAGTTCTGTCCCTTGTCCCAGGATCTGCAAACAAAACATTCCATAGTCCTATGGGGAAGTACTCACCAACGATACAAAGAGATGATACAGACAGATATAAGAAGCTATTAACAGCTGTAAAAAGCCACTGCTAGTGTGTGCCAACACTCCATCGAGTACATCAATCCAGCCCTCCTGGGTCAGGATTTGAAACATGGACATAAGGGACTGCATCGCAGGAGTAAATAAAAAAGGCATTAACAGGACGATATCGTTTTCATATTACTTTTAGCAGTATGTTTTACATAATAGGACTACTGAATTAATAAATATTTATTTGTCAATTAAAAAATGACCATTTTATGATACACCAGACTTTTGCAAGTTGCAGAATCTACTAATAAACACTTTGTGAATGCATGCCTCGTTAATAAGTCTGTTTAATCAAAATATGACTGATTCTTTCTTTGTTGATTTCATAAAATTTGTAGGATGATGGGTTGAGTTGATCATTCTTTATCGACACAAGTAAATTAGATTTTCAGCATTTCAAATTCTAACACCATATGCTAGCTGGTAATAATTTGGGTGATTCTTCTTTTCAATTTAACATGATAATATGAAACATCAAAGGGTTTAGAGGTGACAAAAAAAATAAAAGAACTATGGTTAAAATTTATTAGATGAAAATTTTTATATTAGATGATAAGATTTTGTAACATTTCCGAGTGGTTGAATACAAGAAAGTTCAGTAGACTATATATTACAAAATAGGTGAAAAGTTAATCTTGAACAAAATCTCCCCAAAATCAACTGTTTCTTACAAGTGAACTATTTCATCAATTGGTATTATTTCTACTCTGAAAGTAGGAAGCCATAGTCTTCAGGATTTCATGTTGAATTACTGTGTGATGAATGCTAATTTGAAGTTGATCCACTGCAAAGTAACAAGTTTATATATACAATCACATTATGTTAGAACAGTACAAACCTGAACAAACGTCTCAAAGTTCCGGAAATCTTTGATAGAACAGAACAGCTGGAGACTGATACTTGAGGCAATGATGAGAAGACACATGGTGAACAGAATGAGACTTCCAAGCTTCTTACCAGGTCCAAAAATCTGGGGTAAAAAACACATCATAGAAAATATACAGCGAACAGAATATGGCGCCAAGCTTCATACCAGGTCCAAAAATCTGGGGGGAAAACACATCACAGAAAATATACAGCAAACAGAATATGGCGCCAAGCTTCATACCAGGTCCAAAAATCTGGGGGAAAACACATCACAGAAAATATACAGCGAACAGAATATGGCGCCAAGCTTCATACCAGGTTCAACAAGCAAATTCCTTGAATTTACTTCCCCATTTTCCTGACATACTTTAGGTAAACATTTTTGAAGTATGGAGAAAATATGTCATTATAGCTCAATAGATAAATTCTGTTGAGCCATAAAGTGTTGCACGAAACTGAAAGAAAAAAGTGAAGCCTTTTACAGAAATGGAAAGTGACAGACAGACAGACTAACCCAAATTAATATCCCCAGTTTCGGTGAAAGCGAGGGATAACAAACTGAGGAAAAAACACATCATAGACCAGAATAAGGAAAGAAAATTACTTTATTTACTACAAACAAAGTAACACTTACTTAGAATGTTGATTTTTCAATAGGTAGAATCAGAAAAATCAGCATAAATAAACATTAACTTGTAAGCAGCAGACAAAAAATTAGTTTAAAATCTTATCATTTTAATCCAGCAAATTAAACCTATGAAATTGGACAACGAGATAGGATATATTGATGTCTAGTGGATGAGCTTACTTGTTGGCATTGGTTAATTTTTAGATACATAGTTGGAGCATTATTATGTGAAATGGACTATTGTACATATTTCAGCACACTGAAAGCATGATGCTAATTTAGGATTGCACAAATTACACTTCTTTTGGTGAAGCCCTAAAATCTGGGTTCGCCAAACTAAGACGTACAATTACAGTCAAACACACTGTATCAATAATGTATATCTCTGTCAGGCCAACATATCAAACTCATTAAGGTAACAGACAGAGTAAACTCACCTTAAAACAGAAGTCCTCAAGCATGGGTGACGCTTTTATTAGACGGACAACTCGTAACACCTACAAATTTAATACATTTTTTGAGACTCACTTTTGTCACCGTAATTTCTTTCAATTACACTAAAGAAATGCATAAATTCATTTTTTTTTTCTGCGATTTGAAATTCAGCTTAACTAAATGCACATCAAGTGATAGTAAATAAAATAAATCCAAGCATTTTTACTCAACCATACATCTTTTTTAAGACAAGTATGATTTTATACACCTTAATTTTCAGAGTTGTAATTGTTGTAACAGAATTACTGATACAGATTAACATCTAACCTGGAAGTATGTAAACTGTGACCGGTAAAGGCTGGGGATGATGTGTAGCATTGTACCAATGGCCAGCAGTAACTCAAACTTGTGGAGTGATCGCCGCAGGTATCCCTGTAGACTCAGACACCAGATCTTAAACATGGCCTCGAACACAAACATGGCTGTAAACACTACCTGTAAGACAATCAATTCAACACCATTAAGTATATTCATAGAAAATAATCTGCAGGCAAATCTTCTGGTTAATCAACATTTATACTAAACAAAAAATGTCTGTAAGACATAAATGCTCCCGCTGCTTCTTGACATCCCAAACAGTTTGGCGATTATCGCATCAGCAGTTCCTCAGATTCTGAGATTAGCATCAGGATGGGACAGGACGGGACGGGACGGGACGGGACGGGACAGACATGGGTAACACTATATGCCCCCCATTTCATGGATGGGGCATAAAAACAAACATGGTAATAGAAAACAACCAACTGATTCTGATTAAATATGCCAAAAACACCTATTGCATGAAGATTAGTGCAACATATCAAGTCAATATGAAAATTCTGCCATTCTTGCCAATTCTTAAATCCACAAAGAACAGCAAATTCTCAAATCCACAAAAATCATTTCTCACCAAAAACTTTGATCAAAGCAATCCAGATCTCTATTTTGTGTCATATTAATTTTACAGATTTGCAGATGTACTAAATTTTGTTGCCATAGTATTTATTCTTAAATTTTTGTTGCCATAGTATTTTTTTTTTCTGAAAAACTGAGGTAAATGCAACTTCTTGATATTGGTGTGAATGATGACACAAACACTTTAATCTCAGTTCTGTTACTGTATGTATATTATATATATAAATAACAATGACTAAAAGGCATCTGATTCTGACCTCTGCATAATAGAATCCATCTAGTTTGTTTTCAGGTAAACGAGTCTTGTGATCAAAGGAGAGGCTGGCTTCTGTGATAGCACTGGCAAGGACTAGTAAGAGGAAGAATGTGTGGAACACATTGGAACACATGATTCTCTGGAAGACCGGGGGAGCCATTCCCTGTGCCTTGTTCTCATCAATCATCACCATTTTCCATGTGTTCCCCTCCGTCTGAATCACCTGTAACATATGACCTGACTTGAAATATCATCTCTTATCATGTTAAGTGTGAGCACTTCACTTAATATGTACTGAATTGGTAAAATATCCAATTCTCATCCATTCATCCTTCCAGCTGTCCAGTTACATCAAGTCTATCAAGAAAATTTATTGGACCACTCAGGGTTTGACCAATTGGACCAGAGTTCTTTGTTTATGGCATAAGGCCTAGCCTAACAGCCCGATGTTGCTTTCAAAGGGACAAGACTTGTATAAACATCTGCAGGTCCGTCAAGATTAATCCCTGACATATTAGATTGAAAAAAACATTACCAAAGCTGTCTTTTCTCATAAATGGAAATGCCCTTGCATTGGTCTTTATATTTTTTATCATTTATTTTTTAAAATACCTTTTTAAGAGCTATTAAGTGAAAAAGGGAATCTATGATATGCATGTCCTTTGTTCACTAAAGAGACTGACCTGAGAGGAATCCGAGTCTGGTGCGCTCTTTCTAGGACCCCACATCTGCTGGAACTGTACACGGATCTCAGCAAATGACTCGATTATCACAGCTATAAAAATGTTCTGCAGCCAACAAAACAAAATGTTTCAGATACACCAACATCTCTGTCAATAATCACAGCTATGAAAATGATCTGCAGCAAGTACATCAAATGTTTCAGACTTACAAACAAGTTCTTTGATGTCAGTATAATTCTGGGGACAATTTCTGTGAGATGTTTTGGGGTTTTCTTTCTTTTTCTTTTAATTTTTGTTTTTTTTAAACACCATTGGTTTAAATATATTTTTATTGCTGTGAAAATGACAAAAGGGATTAGGCAAAGTTCTTACAACTTTGTTAAATACTGTTGAAAATAATACGAATGAATATAATAAATATGAAACAGTCATACATTGCTAGTAAAACAATCTATAACTCTTACAGTCAAGTTAAAGATTCTAACTTTATGATTTTTTCTTACAAGATCACACCATGTGATACAAATCATGAAATTTTCATTTTTTGTTGCAACCTTTGATAAATATTTAAGAAGATATGTATTCTTTTTCGTTTCTTAAACCTGCAATACTGTGATTCAAATTCATGAGGAGGAGGTAACTTTGAAAGTAGCATTAATTGTTGAATATTGAGAACTATTGTATAATTATTTTTCTGTAGACATCAGAGTTATATGGAATATAAGTCCTCCCTGTACACTACCTTGACCAGCCATGCCATCAGGAATATAAGTGTGATGAAGTAGACAAAGGCTAGCCATGACTGTAGACTGTCTGTGGTCCGATACAACAGAAACACCCATCCCTCCTGAGAGCCTGCTTCATACACAGTGAAGAAACTTGTCGCTGCAACAAAAAATAACACCTTCTAGTCCACTTGTTTAGGTAGTAATTGCTCCCTGAGTCTTGCCTCTGTGACCAACTATAAAACCTTTGAGCTGTCTACTCTGTACAGCAGGGTGCATGCCAGCTTACGAAATTCTAGTGCCAAACTTTTCACCAAACTTGATTTTTGCTGCCAAATCTTATATTTTGGAGCCAACTTTCTAACACTTAATTATAACTTAAGTTCCTTGGTTGATGAAGAGTATTGTTTTGCTATCAGTCATTATTGTTTTTATAGATTTCATTTAAAGTTTTTTTTTTCTTTTTTTGGCACAGGGAGTCATTGCTCCAGGAATCACAACTTATAAACATAGACACTTGGTACTGTGACAAAAATAAAACCTTCCAGCCCACTACTTTGTACAGACAGTAATCATGCCTGGAATCACAACTTATAACATTAAGAAGCTTGTCAGTCCACAAAATAAAACAAACTGACCCAGAACATAACAATTATATGACTCCCGACATCAAAAATGGCCTCTTTTGGCACCAACAAAATATGATATTCATACCTCAACATTGTACCTTTAAGCTGTTAAAACTGATAAATTCTATTCACTATAGGGTAATCTTAGGTAAACACCTGGACAATTTAGGAAATGTAACATACATGCCATAAATTAATTAAATTCTTCCCAAGAAATTGAAATTTCACTGGCCCTACCAATCTGATTCAGAAGATTTCAGATACCAAAAATGCAATTACCAAGCATTAGCAAATATTCATGGTGACCCAACATATAATCAGAGATGTTTATAAGTAGAATACATATAATTGATAAAATATAACAAATTCAATTATTTTGTTAACATTATGAATTATCTTAGAATTATTGAAAAACAACCTGTTACGTTATGTAAAATGAATATCTTACTACTTTCTCCTCAGACATGGGAAAATACATACCAAACTCGTCAAATCCATATATCTTACTACTTTCTCCTCAGACATGGGAAAATACATACCAAACTCGTCAAATCCATATATCTTACTACTTTCTCCTCAGACATGGGAAAATACATACCAAACTCGTCAAATCCATATATCTTACTACTTTCTCCTCAGACATGGGAAAATACATACCAAACTCGTCAAATCCGTTGAAGCCCCTCTCACCACGTTCCAACTGAAGTTCCATACAGGTCATGTCATCTGGGCATTGGTAGCCAAATTCAGCTTTCGGAGAGCAGTATGTGTCCGGAATCGCAAGGTCCATGATGGACACATTACTGAAAACATTTAGTAATAACATAATATATCTAACTGGATATTGTTTCTCATTGATTTCTATGACATTCTGGATTTCCCATCAATATTCTGTCTTCAAAGCCATTCCAAATAAAATGTTGTTTTTCTCCATTTTTTAAATCATGGGTAACATTCTTGATTATTTCTCAATGCCATGTACTATTCTGAGGATTTCAGTCATCTAACTTTTAACTGCCATATAAAACATTATTTACACCTTCAATCTGAGGCACAGAAAATTTATATTAAATTATGAAATTTATAGATAGGAGGATGATTGAGATCTCACTCCCTTTACACTATCAACAAGTAAATTTTGGGCCTTCAGGAAAACGATCTCTCTCAACGAGAAATACGATTGAAATTTAACTATAGTGATGACTGATCCAATCTCTATTATACAGCTTTCTCACTTGGGATCTGAAGTGTTGAGAACACAGTGATATTTCAGCTCTCCAAAGAACTGTACACCCAGGATTCCATACAGTGACATGAAGAAGAGGAAGAAGATCGTCACATTGTAAATCTGCTGCCCAGATCGTCTGAAAGACAGAAACGAAACATATGACTTGCTGATTAGAGAAAATCCTCTGGTATGAGCTTTACCTCTGTATACAGCTGATTTTTTTTATTACACTTGATGGTGCTTTTATTTTTCCATTTTTTTTAAAAGAAAAAGTCAAATTTTGACAGCAATTAAATTTACTAGGTACAATAACTGTCCAATGTGTTATCTGTGTTGTTCAATCCTTTCTGTAAACATTTAAAACCTGTGATTATACCAAATTTAATAATATTCTTTACTTACTTGAATATTGAATTTATTCTGGCCTTTGGCAATTGAAACTTGAGAAAAACTCTGAAAACACGGATCAGGATTAGAGGACGCGGACATCGGAGAATTGACCAAAATTGTCCAACAACACCTGTCATCTCAAACACCTATGGAATGGAAAGATTCATATAAATCAGAGAATCATCTAATTTCATACTAATATATCATCCCTTATACCTACACAAAATTCATGTAAATTCTTAGGCCTTTTTTGCCAATCTGATGGGTTCAACTGTTTCAGTAGTAACAAATTAATATTCATCTAACTTTGACCGTTTAATAAATCATCATTATTATGTTCATGGATTTAACTGCTTGTTACAGTTGCCAATTAACAAATTAGCCAAAGGGTATCATCACATTACCAGACAAAATTAATACCACCACAATACTTGTACTTAAGAACTAAAACATATTTGTTTGTATAGCATTTAACATTCTAGAAACAGTCAAGGACATATGAGGATGGGTAAGTATGGTAGGGGACACCAACAGCCAGGGTCATAGGACCTCATGTAGACACCAACAGCCAGGATCATATGAGAATGGGCATCAAGGAGACACCAACAGCAAGGGTCATATAATTATATAAGGACAGATGTTAAGTAGTCACCATCAGCCAGGGTTATATGTATACCAGGGCTATGAGGACGGGTGTCAAGTTGTCACCAACAGCCAGGGTCACATGCGGAAGATTGTCAAGGGCTATGTGAGGACGGGTGTCAAGGAGATACCAACAGCCAGGATCATATGATGGGTGTCAAAAAGACACCAACAGTCAGTGTCATATGAGGACAGGTGTCAAGGAGACACGAACAGAAGAAAACGAAGATATGTAGCAAATAAATCGAAAAGACAGCAAAGACAGGATAAGATAAAATATCGTAAGTGTTGAAATGGAACAGCAGATAATTAAGTTTTGGTCACTTAAATGTCCCATAATCATTAATCATTATGTATTCAAAAGGCCCAGAATGCAGTACCCTTGTAAAACATGCATATGCATGGTTCAAACTGTGACTGGTTGGATCAGTATTGCTTTATATCAAAAAATATAATATGCTAATTTATAAACTCACTGGGCATCTCTATAAAACCAAATCTACAGAATGATTTATTGTTGAGACTAATACAGATTTACTGTTGTAAAGATTAGCACAGATCTGTTATTGTAAAGAGAGATTTGCTAATAAAAAGAATAATCCAGATTTGCTATTGATAAGACTAAACAGATCTGCTATTGAAAAGAATATACAGATTTGCCATTGTAAAGACAAATACAGATTTCTATTGTAAATATTAAACAGATCTGCTATTGGTAAGACTAAATGGACCTGCTATTGAAAAGACTATACAGATTTGCTATTGTAAAGACTAATGCAGATTTGCTGTTGTGAAGACAAATACAGATTTGCTGTTGTAAAGACTAGTACAGATTTGCTGTTGTAAAGACTAGTACAGATTTGCTGTTGTAAAGACTAGTACAGATTTGCTGTTGTAAAGACTAGTACAGATTTGCTGTTGTAAAGACTAGTACAGATTTGCTGTTGTAAAGACATATACAGATTTGCTGTTGTAAAGACAAATACAGATTTGCTGTTGTAAAGACAAATACAGATTAACTGTTGTAAAGACTAATACAGATTAACTGTTGTAAAGACTAATACAGATTAACTGTTGTAAAGACTAGTACAGATTTGCTGTTGTAAAGACTAGTACAGATTTGCTGTTGTAAAGACATATACAGATTTACTGTTGTAAAGACAAATACAGATTTACTGTTGTAAAGACTAATGCAGATTTGCTGTTGTAAAGACTAGTACAGATTTACTGTTGTAAAGACAAATACAGATTAACTTTTGTAAAGACAAATACAGATTTGCTGGTGTAAAGACAAATACAGATTTGCTGTTGTAAAGACAAATACAGATTTGCTGTTGTAAAGACTAGTACAGATTTACTGTTGTAAAGACAAATACAGATTTACTTTTGTAAAGACATATACAGATTTGCTGTTGTAAAGACATATACAGATTTGCTGTTGTAAAGACTAGTACAGATTTGCTGTTGTAAAGACGAATACAGATTTGCTGTTGTAAAGACTAGTACAGATTTACTGTTGTAAAGACTAATACAGATTTGCTGTTGTAAAGACTAATACAGATTTACTGTTGTAAAGACTAATACAGATTTGCTGTTGTAAAGACTAATACAGATTTACTGTTGTAAAGACTAGTACAGATTTGCTGTTGTAAAGACATATACAGATTTGCTGTTGTAAAGACTAATACAGATTTGCTGTTGTAAAGACGAATACAGATTTGCTGTTGTAAAGACTAATACAGATTTACTGTTGTAAAGACCAGTACAGATTTGCTGTTGTAAAGACTAGTACAGATTTACTGTTGTAAAGACTAATACAGATTTGCTGTTGTAAAGACTAATACAGATTTACTGTTGTAAAGACTAATACAGATTTGCTGTTGTAAAGACTAATACAGATTTACTGTTGTAAAGACTAGTACAGATTTGCTGTTGTAAAGACTAATACAGATTTACTGTTGTAAAGACTAATACAGATTTGCTGTTGTAAAGACATATACAGATTTACTGTTGTAAAGACATATACAGATTTGCTGTTGTAAAGACTAGTACAGATTTGCTTTTGTAAAGACATATACAGATTTGCTGTTGTAAAGACTAGTACAGATTTGCTGTTGTAAAGACAAATACAGATTTGCTATTGTTAATATTAAACAGATTTGCTACTGTAAAGACTAAATGGACCTGCTATTGAAAAGACTAGTACAGATTTACTATTGTAAAGACTTTACATATTTTCTATTGTAAAGACTATACAGATTTGTCATTGTGAAGAACAAACAGATTTGCTTGTAATCTATTATTTAACCCTTGCCACATGTGAGTGACTTTAGGTGCCTTTACCTGTTGCCTGCCAAATGTATAAGCGACTCTAGATCTGGACACCACTGCTCTATTTCCATGTATGTGTAAACGACTCTTGATGTCATTTAGGCTGTTGATTTTCGCTACTAACTAGTTATATAACACTTCCTCAAACAGCAACTCTCATTCTTAAAACTATACAATCGAAATAGTCCGATACATGGTAAACTTACCTGTAGTATCACAGACACCCAGAGACAAAACACCATAAAACCATCAAACTGACACCATCTGTCCTTCAGGTACGGGGCCTCACCCTAAAATCATAGACCATTCTCATATGTATATAACGTTTCAGATAAATGTTGAAATTATGTACACCATTCACATGTAATTAAGTACAATAAAACCTCCTGTCAGTTCAAACACAAATAAATATTGATGAAACCTGTTTGAAATATTGTTTTTATTGGAAAAAAATACGATTGAACTATCCGCCGATAACAACTGACTGGAGGTTTACCTAATAAATGTATGTTATTCAAGCTTTGAACACCCTTACATTATTTTACTGTAAACCTTAAGTACATGTACTGTCTTTGCATTGTTTATTTGTATGAAATATATCAATTTTACTGTCCTTTATATATGAGTCTTGATTATTTTATGGAAGTGTTGAATTTAATCCTCTCTCTTTAATGTGTTTGTAAATGTCTGATAAAAAGTCTTGTAACATCTTAATTCTTATCTTAATGACAAGTATTTAAGACATTCATACCTTTAAAACTCCTCTTATATGCATCTTGGCTATCATCTCGGCAGTAAACAGAAAGGTAACAATAAGGTCAAAGGCGAAGGTCAGGTATTCCAACTCTTTGTAGTAAGCAAACGTCTTGGGAGTGTTCATACTGACAGACATTATACTAATGAGGGCACAACCTCGTAACAACCGTCGTACCCACGGCTTGTTTACCCAGTCAATATCAATGTTGTCATTAAGGTTTTCATCTGGCCCATAATCAGCCAACTGACTGTCTTTGAAACTCGTCTTCCGATTGACCAGCATCTTTCTTTGTCGGAGTGGACGCTGGAGATGGAGAGTAAAGCAGGGGAGGCAACTACCAGAAAACATTGAAATTGTTGTCAAGTGCCGATGGGGTCTGCCCAAAGCTACTTCTTATATATCAGAAAATATTCTACAATATTTAACATTGTGTATGTTTCTTTTGCCATTTCCATAAATATAGGTTCAAGTTAGTTTTTCTCCTCTTCAGCATCTTTGTCAATCTTCAATCTTCAGAACTGTCTGAAAAAATATTTGGGAGATGAGATTCCAATATTAATAATTATCAAAATCAAAGTACTGGAAGTTCTGTAAACGAACATTATTGTTTAATGCAAAATCAGTAATCTTCTTAGTTTTAAGTTGATAAATTTACTGATATCGGTTTAGGAATTAATTGCAAATAATTTGAAATGTTTGCAGCTGTTCTGATTTGATTGTACGTATACACATGCATGTTTTTGTAAGGTCCTAATTGAAATTGGAAGTTTGTTGATCTATCTTGGATCGATGAAAATAAAATATGTCTTCTTTCTTTCGGGAAGGCATCATCAGTTATAATACAGCCAGGACTCTGTGACCTTATTGATGCCAACTTCTAATATGAACTAAATTTAGGCTAGTTCCATCGTTAGTTTGGCATACATAGTTGTATTTCAACTTAATATGATGAAACACACATAAAGAATTACTGAAAACCAAAACCAGAGCTGCTAATCAAGGCCCGAATTAGGAATGTATCCTATTGAAACTGTACTCAAGCATTTATGGTACTTCAAAACAAAAAACTTCGACTCCTTTTGTTCAGGAATCATTTGATGTTAATAAATCTGTATATGAGAAGATAAACTTCTGGTATAATTACAGGATGGTAAACAATGTGATAAAGAATTACAACCAGATAAAGACTATCTTCATCGAATAATTCAGCAAACAGGAAAAGAAAACTTCAAGATTCATTTTCAACTTCAAACCTGATCACAAAGATTACAGTCCATTCGATGGGACGACACATTCCCTATTTATTGTCCCTTTCCAATGTTGATCATCCAATCATACTGAACCACACAATTCAGCAATGTAATTGCACAAATCACACCTTTTGGTGGTGAGAACATTTTTGGGGGTGTTATAAGATTCCATAACTGTATGCAAATTGTGAAGCATTCCATATCTATAACTATATATATGTATACATACAGTACGTGTATATATTTACACATATCAAAATTGGAATGACACAGGAGATTTGCAAGTTTAAGTTCACCATCAGTCATGGGAGGTTTATGTAAAATGTTATATTTACCGGGGTAATTAGTAATTTTGAGAATATATTGATGAAGCTCTAATCTGTACATTCTACCAGTGCTTTGAGAATGGACACAATTTTATGTTCTCCAATGTCAAAATTAATCATATGTAAAATATTAGGGGTTTATTCGCCATTCTAGGCCTGATTGCCGTCATAGTAAAATTACCAAAATGGACTTGAAATCAATATTTTTAAGAGAATGATCTATGACTTGAATATTTCATAAAAATAATGTAATACATCGTTCATTCACTTCATTCAGATCTTCAGACACCACATAATTTGTGAAGTCATATATAGAAATATATGAACCATTTTGTTATTGATTTATAGTTCACACAAGTAAGCACTAGATGTAAGCAGTAAGTATATGTACCGCTATCTACTGGCATGACTTTGAGTACAGTAAACTACACTCGCTTTGTGGATATTGACAGGATAACATATATTTACATACTAATTCAATTTTAGAATTGTAACTGAAATCTTGTAACAGCATGGCACAAATAGTCATCTGAACATGTGTTGTATATTGAAAAATTATTTAAGGTAAATTTTCAGTTTATCAATTCATTGATTACTCCGTGTTTGAAGTATGGTGTAGTGAGAATTTCAAGTCTTGATCATGACTTGATGAAAATTTTAAATTAACAAATTATTAAAATGAATTTGTTTGAAAAATAACACAAGTTCCACAGCAATATTATATAGAGAATCAATCACAATATATCAAAAGTTATAAAACTACAAATAACAATTAACGGCTGAATATCAAATTAAGTGAATATCACAAGTCTGTTTGCATTTGTTTTTAGATCATCCGGATTTCCGTTTTCCAGCTTTAACAAAAAAACGAGAAGTATTTTAATTGCCGTTATAGTTGAATTACCAAAATGGACCTGAAATCAGTACTTTTAAAAAAAGAATGATCTATGACTTGAATATTTCATAAAAATAATTTAATACATCGTTTATTCACTTCATTCAGATCTTCAGACACCGCATAATTTGTGAAGTCATATATAGAAATATATTAACCATATTTGTTATTGATTTATAGTTCACACAAGTAAGCACGAGATATAAGCAGTACGTATATGTACCGCTATCTACCGGCATGACTGAGTACAGTAGACTACACTCGCTTTGTGGATATTGACAGTATAACATATATTTACATACAAATTCAATTTTAGAATTATAACGGAAATCTTGTAACAGCATGGCACAAATAGTCATCTGAACATGTGTTGTATATTGAAAAATTATTTAGGTAAATATTAACTCATTTGCTTGACTTTTAGAATTGTAACTGAAATCTTGTAACAGCATGGCACAAATAGTCATCTGAACATGTGTTGTATATTGAAAAATTATTTAGGTAAATATTAACTCATTTGCTTGACTTCAATTTTCAATTTATCAATTCATTGATTACTGTGTTTGAAGTATGGTGTAGCGAGAATTTCAAGTCTTGATCATGACTTGATGAACGTTCTAAATTAAAAAATTATCAAAATGAATTTGTTTGAAAAATAACACAAGTTCCACAGCAATATTATATAGAGAATCGATCACACTATTTCAGAAGTTATAAAACTACAAATAACAATTAATGGCTGAATGTCAAATTAAGTGAATATCACAAGTCTTTTTGCATTTGTTTTTAGATAATCCGGATTTCCGTTTTCCGTCTTTGAAAAAAAAAAATACGTAGGTGTATATGTATTGCATAGTAAACGTAGCCATGTGTACATATGTAACAGCTGATTTCAATCAGATTGACTTAACATGAACTTAACACCGTCTCAGTAGTTCGTCACAATCGAAAATTTGATCGTGAATACGGTATTTTGCAAATTCTTTCAAAATACTTCCAGGTAAAGGAAAAAAATGCATATGGTTTCTATACACACACCAAAGATTAATAGATCCTATATTGGGTCCCTTCTCTCGTAAAAATATCGATTTGGGTCCACTAGCGGCCATTTCGGTAATTCAACTCTAACGACAATCGGGCCGCAATTCGCAAATGAAAAATTAATTTAAAATTCGTAAACCTCTAATATTTTACATATGATACAATTAGGCATTGAAAAACATATATGTGGGTCAATTCTCTGAAAATAATGCCAATTTATATTATAATTAAGCCCGATTTTTCTTCGTTTCGGTATTTCCAAGTCTGCTTCACGTGTGGTCCGTTTCAGTAAATATTCTCGTCTTTGCCGAAATAAAAACAAGCTATATAATTGTTCATTTTAAACATGACAACAACTGCCAACCACACGTATCCAAAAATGTTATTGTTGATATCATCTGAATATTGCCGTAGTTATCTGTCACTTCGATTGTACACCCCATGCCAAAGTGAAGGAAGAATCGACCAATCAAATTGGTTTATTTTTGATTTCCGTAAATCTTGCAGTTACCTCCCTTACAACAGTAAATACGTTCCAAGTATCGCCTACAACAAGCAATCCCGTGCACATAGCAAGATATTATCATTTGCATTTGATTTATTGGGTCATTTTCGTCAAAGGAAAATGGTATATGGAAATCGATGACAATTTTAACGCTATGACCAGTCACCCTGACCACAAATGCCACCTAATTGTAAGCCTGTACATATGTACAGTTCTTTCTCGCAAACACGTACAGTAACTACAGTATAGTATGATACAATGTATCGTCTCGTATGCCGTCATTGATATATTTCTTTCTCTAAATTATAGAAATACACACCTAGTTGATAATGATGTAACATTCTAGAATATATATATTACACATTTAAGTAAATCGCGGACAAATTTGCAGACCTATGCTATAATGTCAGCCGTTTTGGAAAGAACACAGAAGAGCAAAACTTTCTAAACATCCGGAGACGAATGCGCCTGCGCAATAGTTGTTTACATAAATATATTGACCTGGACCGGAGTTATTCGCAAAGTTCAGGTTCATTTAGTCTTTTCATTTCGCTAGAGTTATGCATTTCTCAAATCGTATGCATCTTGAAAACACCTACTGAATACATTTCAACCTTTTCGGTAAAACTACTATATAAAACGAAGATGTTTTTGCAAGTAAATTATTTGAAGCGTAAGGCAATGGGGGCAGCCATATTTCATTGAAACAGACAGTAGATGGCATATTGGTGAATGTGGCTACCATATATGGTTATATTTCTCAGTCCAGTTCTTGATCACAATAACCGAACATTAATGTTCGTTTAAAAATCTTGTCATTTTAAAACATTGCAATATGCGTTAAATGTTTTATATTATAACATGATAAACTGGCCCCTGTGTCAAAACCTTTTCTCTACCACTTTAATTTGGTCCCAGGGCTTTTTCTCACTGGTTTGGGAAGGTCCTTTTTGTCTCATTTTGGGAAGAAAATAGGTGAATTGGGAAAATTGTTTTAGGAATAAAATGCAAATTTTAGGAATTTGGCTTTAAAATGAAATAATTCCAATTGGGAATGGGGCCATGAATTAACGACCCCAGGAAGCCCCCAGAAAAAGCCCTGCTGGTCACTCTAAAATTATAGTTAAAATGTTTGTACACTATTCATAAATCAACGCCCTAATAATGACCACCTCTGTAAACTAGCAATAGTTCAGTTGTGGTGACACATTTAGTTTAGACAGGTTATATAATGTACTGTACATACAGATTATTATCAAACTAACAGGTTATTCCGACTTTACATACAGATCTAGTTATTTTAGTAAATATATATATATAATTAAGAGACCTTGTGAGAAGGAGAATACAATTTAAACTGTAAAATATGAAATGTAGACACAAAACCTCAGCTGGAGCAGTGACAGCAGCTCTATTGTAAGTAAAACCAGTAACACCCTAGACTTCCTACAACGTAACCTGTCATCATATATATGTACAAGCAGGTCAATGAACAAACATGTACATATATATATCTATACCATGGAGTATGCCTAGTCCTATACTGGATCCCATATATGGGGTGCTGTTTTACTTTTTATTTCCATTTAGTTATATAGTTAATGTTTAAGTGTTATCACTAGCTATGCTCAGGCAAAGGGGAGGTAACGGTTTTTTGTCACCTTACCTTATACCTAAAGCGTCATTCTCAAGCGCCTTTTTATAGCGTTAAATTAGCACATGAAAGCGTATACCTTTCAAACATTCGATTGACCAATGATGCAGATATGATATTGAGGCTATGTTAATGAGAAAAATCTTAGAGAAAAAATCAATGGCGGTAAGACGAGGTCCAAAATTGAAATCTGTAAATCTGTGTATTTTTCTTTAAACGCCGATTACATGTCAAAAATACTCTTATTTAGTTTAACACATGTTCTATCTATACATACATGTCACAAAAAATGTATGATTATTCCGCTTTTTGTTCGAAATGACCGTATGTAAAAAATAAGATGAGGTCTGTTATGACTATGGTAAGCCACAGACCATGTTGACATTATCTACTTTCACTTTCATGCAGGTTTGGTTTTAGCATTTGAAAATGCATAACACTTCAGTTTTGTCGATGTACAACTTTATTAAGTTATTAATTTAAATGATAGTAATGGTACTGCACCAAATGAAACATTTTCATGAAAGAATTTATCTATATAGCATATATAATCCACTAACTTATAGTTGAGTATCATAACTTACGACAAGTTACGTAAGCGAGCGTTCCGACGTGATTGTGACTAATATTGTGCAAGTTTGTTACTGTGAAATTGAAACTAGTGAAAGTAAAATCGGGACTGATATAGACTTGGCATGTTCCTAAAAATCTCAATGATTGTTTCCAAGTGTTGTTAAGAATACATTTTCATGTGATTTCAATATACTTGACAGTCGTCTTAATTCTAACAATGTCAAAGATACGGTCACAGACACAGGCCCTGGTTATAATTTGATGCTTTTCATAAAGATATTTAAATGTTACTTCTTATTTTTCTAGTTTGTATGTTTTAGACAGGTGTGTGTATTAGCTTTGGCGAAGAAAGCAAAATTGTAGATAATTGCAAAGGGAGATAATTTGCTTGTTTTTTTTTTTTTTTTAATTGTGGCATCTTTGCGCAGAGATAAAAAATTTGTTTATGTTTTAGACGCCAAATTTGCTTTCATATGATAAAATACATATAGTTTTATATTGTGGTTTATGTAAATATTGCTGAAATCACTTTGAAATTATTATTTTTTTCATACTGACGCATTTTTAGGAAAAATGGTTGACAAAGCTGACAAGAATTACCAAATTTCCGAAATTAAAAAAAATCATTAAAAATCCAAAAATCCACACATCTTCATTCTGGTTTTTTTATTGGCATGCCTAAGAGATGCTTCCTGCATAAACATACAGCTTGCAAGTATATTGATAAAAAATAAAAATACCTGAGCATAGCTATTATCACTAATTATAAGTTGTTTGATTGATTATCACTAATTGAATAAGTGATATCACTCAGATATCACCTATTCAAACGTAAGTGATATCACTTCGACACTTAAATGATAGGCCTATATCACTTGGATGTTTAAGTGATATCACTTATGTCATTAATGTGTGCTTTATACCAGATATATAATCTTACCAGTCTGCACCCAAATGTTATAGGCAGTTTATTAGAACATTCTACATTTTTTTGGTCCTATTAAAGTTTTACTGTACAGTGTTTGCATTTTGATAGCTTCGGTAAGCAATTCTAAACGTACTACATTCTAACCCTTACCCAGCCACCCCTTCACTGAACCGTCGATATTATAGGCCTATAGCCCTCGGCCTCGCTAAACTCGTCCGTGCAACAGGTCGACGTTTCATATGAAGTCTGCGATCGGACATCCGTATATAAGTACAATAAAAGTGCAGTAGACTTCTGGTAATTTAAATCTATTAATAATAATAATTTGATTCTGCATTATTTGATATAAATATTCACCTGTTTATCAGCGAATATCACCCATTTCCTCCACATATCTCCAGAATTTTCACCTTTCTCATTTTTTTCCACAAACCGGAAGTCTTCATGTAATACACAAGACCCCGGATGTCCAGCCACAGCAGCCGCCTATAGTCCGTTTCAAATAATAACAGCACTGGGAAATGGATCAATAACGCGCTTTGCCGAGATTCCTCGCTTACACAGCTGTTATCGCGCTGATTTCCTGACGTTAACGGGCAGTAGCCAAATATCTAGTTTGACTGGTGTATATCGCTGTAATTCAAACAATTTCCGACCTTGATAATAAATTTCATATTTTTTCAACAGTATCAGGATTTTATTATCTAGATTTTTGTTGTCATACTCAAAACGCATAGTGAAGAGAAACATACATGCATCAGTTACCACTTATCTGTTATCATCTATTTGATACTAATCATTTGTTATAACATGCTTGTTCATTATTTTTAATAGGAATTCATTATATCATACTAATTTCTAAATATTAATATTGATGTATAGAGGATATTGAATGGTTTCCCGTTTAATATAACATATATTTCACGAGTATGACAGAATATCGATATTTTCACGAGTGCGAAGTACGAGTGAAAAATATCGAAATATTCTGTCATACGAGTGAAATATATGTTATATTTAACGGGAAACCATTTAATTTTCTTTTTATTGCATTTCATAAACTTAAAAACAAAATTAAAAACATCGAAAAATTGATAGTCAAAAAGTGCGGGAATCAGTAATGACGTCATTTCTTTGTGACGTTACTCCACGTCAACTTGACGGCGCCATTTTGAAAGGACTGATCGGCGCATTTTAAGCGTTTTCTGCTGTTATCGGAGAATCTGGGCATGAATAGCTAACGTCAAGTGAGAATTAAGTCAAAAGCTAGTCAGAATATTTCAGAAATACAGCAAAATAGCCAATTTATCTATCTTCGCTTCAACTGGAAAAATCGGCAAGTTTCAACGAGGTGAATACAAAGGTCCTCTCTGATTGGTCAAAAAAGGAAAGCTTATATTTTCACTGCAAAACTTATATTTTCACTCCAAAATCTTATATTTTCACTGCTCATCGCTGCAGTGAAAATAAAAGTTTTATTAGTTTGATAAATCTCTTCATTTCACTGGCAAAAATGCAATAAATTATTATATTACTATTGATATTTCATATCAAGAATGAATCATCTTTTCTTGTCTATATTCCATTGTGGAGTACCGCCGAGTACTATAAAGCCTGGAAAATATTTAGGTCCATTTTTGTTATTTGTCTATTCCTTATTTGTTAATGATTATTTGTAATTTCTTATCTGTCATTCAGTGCTAATTAAGCAGGCATCCTCAATTCTAACTTCAGTAAAATATATTCAGTTTTAAAAGATTTGTTGCCGTGAAAATATTTGATAATTTCTGTTTTTCCTTCATTGCCTAAGTTTTGTGTTAGTACATGTATACACAAGTTATGACTTTGTGTTAAATAATACTAGCTAGTACGCTACATTGTAGGTACATGAACATAATAACAGAACATATATGAAATACAAATCTTATACATTTTGTTTAGTCGATTAAAACGACGACTTATATGTAAATGGTTAACGTAAAACCACGTCCTGTGGAGGTTACTCCACGTATTGTACAAAACACGTGTTAGTGTAAAGTAAAAACGTAGTAACACTGTGTACGTGTCTATACTTCTTCGTTCTTGTAATTGCTTACATCTTGCGTTTGGGTATCACGTTGTCACGTGATTTTCTGTTTACTTCAAAATATACTTCCAAATATGGTGTTTTCCAGACTTAACACGCCAAGTAAACTAGAGAATATACAGCTAGTTTCTTTACATATTCGGTTTTAATGCAAAGCTCATAACTTATACAATCAATGAAAAAATACAAAACATTAACAAAGGACACAATTGAGTAATCTTCATCAACTTGGCTCATAAAGCCCCAACGATACTCAACCATCGCGGGGTGGATACCTCAGACCATCCTCTCGTCAATATCACAGTAAACGCCGCTGTCAATCTCATCAAAGTATTTTTGCTGATATGCCTACTAAGTTAAGGAAACCAAGGTAGCAAAAGTGCGACGACGCCACATATCGACACGTGGAAGAAGAGTTTCTCGACCATTGGGAACCATTAACTCAACAAACGACGCCACATATCGACACGTGGAAGAAGAGCTTCTCGACCATTGGGAACCACTAGCCCAACAAAAGTCTCGACAAGATCAATCCTAATGATGTGTTGGAGGTATAAGCCATCCCCAACCATGGAAAACTTAGGTAGCCTCTTCACACAGCATCCCCCACCATTGAAAGCTCAATTGGAGCCAACATGTCCAGTCGGCTACTGGCGAAGGAATCCGACGGGAAAACCACATCCTGGACAATGCCGTATCCATCGCCTTAAAGGCTCTTAAAGACCCCATTTTCCGAAATCATGGACCCGTACGTACGGTATCGACCAGACGATATTAAATGGTCTAGACAACAAATAACGCAAACCAACCTCTATATAGTTCTGGGATGAGAGTACAGATTAGGCACTCTAGCAACACCCTCAACTCGCACACATTATGATGTTATTAATGAGCGGAGCAGTATCTTCAGATGTTTGGCTGTGATACCGCTGACATCCGATGAATTTTGTTCGGTTTCAGAATGGTCGACTTGATCTGGTTCACAGACAATGTATGTATACATGGTACCGAGCTGAATATTTTATTGTGTTAAAACCTATTCCAATTGTACATTTAGTAATTACAATATAAACAAATTGACAAGATATGTATTTAACAAAGAGATTAGACAGCCGGATATAGTTTACATCCCAAGAGAGTTCCTTTAGGGATATAGAAGTTACAACGTATTTACTCTCACACTCGCTCTCACATACAGTTACACTGCTGATAAGTCATCATGATACTTTAAAATATATACATTACCATGTGTTAAATAAGCATTATCACGTGTTATATAAACATTATCACGTGTTATGTAAGCATTATCACGTGTTATGTTATTTTCTACCATGTTTGCTATGTAACGCCAGTTTTGATTGGTTAAAAACCATGTATTATTTTCCAATAACCCACGCTCGTGCCAATAATACACGCTCGTGAGTCACGGCTGTTACAATTTTAAATATCTAATATTCACCCGTTTCATAAAAGGTTACTATAGCCGAACGGGCTATCAATATATTTTTATCACGACGCGAGTTCGAATCCTACGGAGGCCCCCACTTTTTTTTCTTTTTTTTTTATCCTTTTTTTTTTAATTTTCAATATCAATGCCATATGATAGATGCTCTTGATCGTAGTACTGTATTGCCTGTATATTTCATCAACAAATAATGCAATACTCAAGAAATAAATTACAAGGTTTTCCCGGGGTTTCTTTGCTGTTTTTCTATTAGAAAGAGGTCGATCTCAGAACTAAACAGTACATGGTAGAATAGAAATAATCAACTTTGACTCGTGTATTGTTGCAGGATATACAACTCGGACTTGGATATTTAGCAATTTTAATTAATAACTCAGGCCTGCGGCCTTCGTTATTAATTTAATTGCAAAATATCCTCGTCCTCGTTGTATATCCTGCAATAATACACGAATCATCGTTAATTATTTCTTAAATAATCATGTGTTATATAAACATGATAATGTGTTATATACAGTGTAGACATGACCACGTGTTATATAAACATTATCACGTGTTATATAAGCATTATCACGTGTTATATAATTATGATCATGTGTTATATAAACATAATCATGTGTTCTATACAGTGTAGACATGACCACGTGTTATATAAACATTATCATGAGTTATATAAACATAATAAAATGTTATATAAAAATCAGGTGTAAATATCTAATTATATGAAATTGTCTACTATTTCAAATGAATATCTCTGGCTGCACTTTATTTCCACGTAACTGGAATGCTTTCGGTAAATATGATGCATACATTCGTTTCTGTCTTCTATTAAGTTGTCTCAGATATTGTCGGTCACACCAACAGAAAATCTTGTATATATGTATCCGACACTCAGTGAATCTCAGCACGTACAATAAAGGATCGATGAAAGTACTCGACAAAAATATAATGTTAGTTATTATTCGGACATTTCCAGTTTCAAAGAGCCACTCAGGGTGCAAGTAAATCACAGTCCGGTAAATTCCCGTTGGCATGTAACACAGAATGAACACCAAAACCAACAGAAACAGTATGATGGTAGATCGATATAGACTTGTCTGGGAAGTGTTTGATATGTTTAAAGCTTTTATATTCCGTGCGTGTTTGGTAACGTTAAGATATACACCTATATATGCTCCAATGATGACAAGGCCGCACACCACGCTTAGTATTAGGATAACAATAAATCCATGTGTCTGGTTTTCATTTAAGCAATCAGTGATGAAGCTGATCTTGTCTGCATAGGTTCCCAATGTGATGACAAGCGATGTCACCCACGTTACCAATATTACGATAAAGATCAGTTGTTCACTCACATACTTCAGATACCAATTGGCTAAATAAAGACAAACGAATCTATCGACTGCAAGAATAGAAACTGAAAATAGTTTAGTCAATGTCATAGTACGAGCAAAGACCAGATGTACAGTGCAGCCTATAACAGTATTCGAGAATCCGAAATAGTCACTTATCAGTGACAGTGCTGGAGAACATCCCAGGAAGCCGTCCGCCAGAGCAACGTTACGAACCATTAATCTGATTCGTTTGTCTATTGTTATACATTTTGATAATGAGATGATTGAAAGTATGTTAATTGTGACGGCGAAACAAGATAACATTATTGAAGCTACAGACGCTGTTTTCACAGACGGCTTTGAAAAGTCCGTGCCATTCATTTTCAAAGACCAATGGCGGTCAAAATGGATAAATCCTTTCAAGACGAAATGGTACCTGTCGGCGAATATAAATATTGCCGCAAACAATAATACAGTACACTCCTAATGAACCAAGGCTGGGAATCTATGAAGACTACACGGGTCCACTATATTGATACTGACTTATATACTAACTCGTCATCACATTGCGTTAATCATGTCGTCAACGTTAGATATTGGAACATGATAATTCTGTGTAATGTATCACGTAAATTAATTAGCTATTGTAGACCATTTCCATCCGACCTTGTATTCAATCTGGCTTTTTTGTACTGGCAGTATGGCAAGCCAAGATGTCATTTATTCGCGAAGCAATGTTGTTTCAGTATTTTACCAAATTACCGGTATATAAGATATCTTACGACTTGTATAATATATAAGATATCTTATATATCTATGAGATATCTAATATTTTTATAAGATATCTAATATCTTAATAAGATATCTTGTTTAAAATTTATGGGATATCTTATATAATCTATAAGATATCTCATAAAATATATAAGATATCTCATAAATCATATTAGATATCTCATAAATCATATTAGATGTCTCATGAAAGATAGAAGATATCTCATAAATCATATTAGATATCTCATGAAAGATAGAAGATGTCTCATAAACGTTTCTTTAAAAGATATCTTATATAGTATATATATCTAAATATAAGATATCTTAAAAAGAAAATTAAATGAGATATCTTATATATCTTGTAAGACATATATGAGATATTATAAAAGATATCTTATATCTTTTATGAGATATATTTTGTGATATATCAGATATCTTATACAGAAAATTATATAAGATATACATATTTGACATATTATATAAGATATATTATGAATTTGTAAGATATCTTGAATAGTTATATAAGATATATTATATAATTTGGTTAAATCCTGGACCAACGTTGCTACGTGAATAAATGACAACTTCGCTTGCCATTTGGCAGATTCGTTATTCGGACGGGGGACCGTCAATAGCATACTCATCAATTAATATTCTCAACGAAAACGCTAATTAACGTACCATCGTGCGTAATTTCGAGTAAAAATAACTACACTGATAGTTGATTTCTTTTCGTCAAATTTAGCTCTGATGAGGAGTTATATCATAGTCACATGTAATATCTTATTGTGACAAGAATTATAACAAAAAATGGAATATTTTGCTCATTCAGGAAAATACCGCTACTCGCTTCCTCTACTGGTATAGCTTTGGCTCATTTGGCAACTTATAGCAGTCCCGAGTAGCTGCATGAAGTATTTTGAAAGATAGTTCGTAGCGATTGAATGATAAAACTTGAATTGAATCTTGAATGAATTGTTTCGGGATGCTTATTAATCCAGAAACAGATAACTTCCATACCAAGTTCATGCGGTATATTGGTATACCTCCGGTATAGGCTTGTGACATCGAAGCTTACAAGTAACGCATCTTCATCAGTCTATGAAGGTAACTGTGTAATGTAATCTCTATGTAGATAGCCAGGGTGTTTTAAAACAACACACAGGGGAGGCCCTCCTGAAATGACTTAAGCTGTTGATAAAACGTTAAACAATGCGAGCCAAATCACGAAACCTGATGCACACATTACTTTAGTGGTACTTTTTTGGTATGGAGTGCTTTGTATTTTTTCATAATTTCCCTGTTGTCATGGAAATGAATTGTTTAACACCTAAATATCGTACTTTTGCAAACAACCAAATTCATACACGTATGGGTAGCCCCCATTTCGTTAACGGGGCGCGGATTATTATGGTTTCGCTATCATGGCGGTATTTTTTGTTGTTTGTGATTTTCTCTTGAATAACTTTTGATGTTACAGGGTTTTGGTTGCTACACTTTGTTACAAATGATTATTCCCGTTCCTTCTCTGTTAATAATCTAGCTGAGATGCAATTGATTGATTTTCTTGAAAGATAAGGTGTCTTCATTTCCGTCGATTTCCGTTCAGTTGCGCTAGAATGCTTTCCGTTTAGTAGTTCATTTTGAAAATAGCACCGCCTTTGTTGACTTCTTTTGAAACTATGGACTCATTCATTTGTTAACACTTGCATTGCATCTTTTGCGTTTTATGTTATATCGATAGTTATTTGAAGCATACTTCAGTTGTGTATCAGTAGATTGATCCAGGTGAGAATATATTTAATTCGTACCAAAGAATCAGCTTCAAACTTATCAGCGGAAAGGTGTAATAGTCTACCAAATTCCAGGATATCAGCGTTTAGTTATTGTTTGTCTTTTTCTGGATATCATGTAAATTTCCTCTTTCGTTTAAGTCTTTACTGGATGAATTTATTATTTTTTATCTATTCTTGATGAATTGCTTTCGGTATTGTTTGCTGATGTGCTAATTTCTCTCGGGATGTTTGCGGTTGGTCCTCCCCTTAAAGGCGTCGTTCAGATTTCCTTCCCGTTCTGTTGCTGTAGTGGGTTGTATCATGTCAGGTCTCCTTTGCTTCGTCCGCTGGATGGACCGTTCCTGTTCTGGTTATTTTATGGTGAAATTTTCCAGTTTCTTTCTTAACCATACCGGAGTAGGTTAGTCGTTGATTGTTGTTCTGACGAAATGGGATTTTCCTCTTTCTGGATCCACTCCGAGATCTCTCTTTCTGTGCAACTTATCTGGATTCATTTTCTGAGTTTTCTTTTCTTGTTCCAGACGTTGACCACGGGTTTGTTGCTTTCTTTTTTCCGTAGTTTTACGACTAGTTGTCAAGAAAAGTTCCCAGAACATAAGTGATCTTCACTCACAATCCATCCAGGAGAAAAATATACATTTTTTGTATATTATATAGTTAAAAATAAACGTGACTGGTATAATCAAGACGATACCATGCGTAAGTATTGATGTGACAGCGGTTGAATTTCATTCTTTGTGAGTATGTCTTCATTTTTAATCATTGCCACCGAAGTCAGAAAATCCGTTGACGTTTCATTGAGAGATCGGAATTTTGAAAATAGACTTACACGCATGTTAGTTTATGAAACGACTAGCTGTCTAACCATTGTTGTGACAAAGTTTCGTACAGTGTATACGCTGTACGTACATGTGCCTGACTCGTTTTATAAAACAATAACATATCCATTGTAGAGTAGATATAATTATGTACTCTTGTGCTATTATTTTATAAAACGAATCAAGCACATGTGCTGTATGTCACAAGCTCGTGTATTACTGTAGTATCTCACGATCAGAGACGAAGCATGCATGTTAAATTGCCATGATGTATAAGCTTGGACCAACACTTTTATTGTCACGTAACGGCCCTCCTACTGTACGATGTGTATTGTCACGTAACGGCCCTCCTACGGTACGATGTGAATTGTCACGTAACGGCCCTCCTACTGTACGATGTGTATTGTCACGTAACGGCCCTCCTACTGTACAATGTGTATTCTCACGTAACGGCCCTCCTACTGTACAATGTGTATTCTCACGTAACGGCCCTCCTACTGTACAATGTGATACCGTGTAACACGTTATATCTACTTATATGGTAAATCACTTCTCTGTATATGTTTTCACCCCCAACTCTTTTTTTCTGAATAACGAATATTTGCTAAATGATACGTATATTGGGGCTTTAAATGTAATAATTTTGTAAACAGAGGATCGCACTCGTGAAAATATCGATATTCTGTCATACGAGTGAAATATACATTATATTAAACGGGAAACCATTCGATTTTCTTTTTATTGCATTTTATATACTTATAATTTAATTTTGTATGAAACACGCATTTTCATTGGCTGAAATAATTTTGTTATACCTCCATAACAAAATTTTTGACGTTGCGTAATAATTTATCACAGAAAAGAGTTCGCCAAAGAAAGTGAAATATCTTGGTGTGTATAAGACGAAATTAAATTATAAGAATTAACATAAATTATTTGTTCTGTTATACAGTCATAACATAAAAAACTGGAGTGTACTCTCTTCATAAACCGCTTCGCGGTTTATTTAGAGTACACTCCAGTTTTTTCTTTTATGACTGTATAACAGAAAAAATAATTTATGTTAATCCTTAAAAAACGAAATCACAAACATTGAAGAGTTAATAGTGTCAAAAAGTGCGGGAATCAGTTATATAATTCCTGACGTCATCTCTTTGTGACGTTACTCCACGTCAACTTGATAGCGCCATTTTGAAAGGACTGATCAACGTAATTTAAACGTTTTCTGCTGTTTTCGGAGAATGTGTGCATGAATAGCTAACGCGATAGTTTTGTCAAAAACTAGTCTGAATATTTCAGAAATACAGCAAAATAACTAAGTTATCTATCTTTGCTTCGATTGGAAAAAAAAGGCAAGTTTCAATGAGGTGAATACGAAGGTTCGCTCTGATTGGTGAAAAACGGAAAACTGATATTTTCACTGCAAAAGTTATATTTTCACTGCGAAATCTTATATCTTCACTGCTCATCGCTGCAGTGAAAATATAAGTTTTACTAGTTTGGTAAATTTCTATATTTCACTAGCAAAAATGCAATAAATTTCTATATTTCCCTGGCAAAAATGCAATAAATATCTATTGGTATGTGAGCAGGTTGTTAACGTGTTTGTTGATGTTACAGGGTGTGGTGTTCTATATATTTTGTATAATTTGTTGCTATTGTCTCTGTTGTAGTTCACATCCAGTGATTGATGTCCAAATTCTATTATTTTGTCGTTAAGATGATTGATCACTGTTTTTGTTATAATCTCTTGCTGGTCATTCTTACCATTTGTAGGTCATTTAGACTCACGTCTGCTCAGCTGACCACAAGCCGTTTCTACTTGTTTTGAAATTATCCTAGGCAGATAGGGTAGTGTTGAATAGTGATGACTCAGTGTCTAGACTACAGTACATATACAGTATGCTTTGTGCGCTACGCTATGCCATTTATACATGTGTTGAGCTGTCAAATCGGAGAATAAAGAACTCGATCGTAAACGAGCTCGATCGTAAACAAAAACTAGATCATAAACAACGTTGATTAGGGTCGAGAATGATAATCATGTCATCTACAATATATTTCACGTAAGTTATTTTTGGTCCCTGCCCGACTAAGTGGTAAACCGCTAACAAACAGGAGAGATTGAATAAAAGGTCGTGTGATGATGATCTACGCTAGCTAATGAGTTCACGCGATCTAGCGACAAGTACGCAGATATAATTACATATAATGTACTATGTTCTATTATTAATCAACTGTTCAATTTCAATTTAAACAAATTTATTGACATAAGAGAAAAGGTCATTAGGATTAGACATCAGGCTTAATGAACTATAGTTATATAACGTCAATACGGACTTTTTCTGCCCGAAAATATGAAACAAAAACACGGCCATTATCGAAGATTTCGACTTAAACTGGAAAGATGACATTGACTCACGTGTATGGTTTTGAATTTTAAGCCAGAAAAAAACCAAGATGGCGTGAATTCAACTTCCACAACAGTCAGTATGGTTGCCAGAGTATCATCCACGTATCTCTCCCACTACCTGTCTTGGAAGGTCCTAAATGCCAAATCCTCGAACTCTTCCATGAAAAAGTTGGCTACGTCGGACTTGGGAGACAATAGTCGCATCTTCAGTCTGTTGGTAAAATTTATAGTCTTATTGGTAAACAGCTAGCTACGAGACTTAAAACTAGACTGGGGAAATAATTCCCACACAATGCACCACAGGGAACTGAAGAGATCGTTCCTAATTTGAATATTATAGTGGACAAATACTAGCATTCAGAGGCATTTAAAGATGGCCTAGGAACACTGGGAGTTGTCAAAGACAAACTATATGTGGATTTTGAAGCTAATCCTAAATAGTGTATAGCTAGACCTACCTTGTGCAATTTGTGATAAGAATGAGGAGGAATTTGGACAGCTATAGAGGGAAAGAACTATTGAACCAGTCTAAGAATTGGCCGCACCCATTGTACTCGTCGTCACAAAGGACCAATCTGGATTCGTGGTGATAATAAGTAAATGCAGTATCAAAGCTATACAATTAATCCATACCAAAGACTGAGGACTTGTATGCTACTCTGAGGGAAAAAAGTTCACAAGACTGAATCTCAGTCAGGCATATTATCATTTTTGAACTGGGGAAATAATGGCTCCCATTTGGAGTTTCCATAACAACGTTTCTGATTGGTAAGATTTTCAGTAGCCATTTTCTACGGAACAAGTCAGATTATTGGATTTGGTTTCAGAATAATTCATGAATCGAGACTTTTTGTGCAAGTGTCCCTATTGGATCAATCGGAGCTATGCAAAGACAGATCGCGTGAATACCGGCGATGTCGGTCAAGGTGAGCTAATAAAAAGTTGCAGAAGTATATGTCTATGCAAGTTTATTGATAAAATTATCGGCCAAAGGCCAATGTATCTGATCGAGGCGTAATAACTAATCCAATATTGAAAGCAGTCACTAATAACCTATTCAAAGCTGACGAAATGTTTGACGTACAACGAGTTTAGAAAAACACTTTTCTGTTGTAATTCACAGTTTTGGTCCATCGAGAGTGTATTACTGTTTACGTCAATATTTATATTCGCTGACAGGTACTATTTAATCTTGAAAGGATTTTTCCGTTTAGACTGTCATTGGCCTTTGGAAATGAATGACACGGACTTTCCAAAACCGTCAGCGTTTTTAGATTCAGTACTTATGTCTTGATAGATTATATCTTTCATATAATTCTCCGAAAACAAATCGTTCTACTTTGGAAATATTTCATCCAACTATTCTGGACTGCTGTTGGAACACACGTCGCACTAACACAAACAAATCTAGAGATTTTGATATTGAAAAATGAGCCAAAGCCATACCAGTGGAGGAAAGGAAGCGAAGTTATATGTCCCTTAATGAGGACAATATTCTATATGTTGTTACCCATAATCCCTGCCACAATAACATGGTACAAGTGACTAAACGTATGTTCCATGTCTCATAAAGGTGCAGAAATACACAAAAATGTGCAATTTGGTCCAAGCAGTGAACACTATTCAACGTAAACGTCACCCAGAAAACTTTAAGAAAACTTTTCACCAGGGCTGAAGGATTTAACGGAAAGGAACCGGTTGTTTTTACTCGAAGGTACACGCGACGATACATTAATTAGCGTCTCTGGGAGTAACGTGTTAACCAATACCAACAAGCCCGATTGTATACAAGGTGGCATGGAAATGAACTACAATAGCTAATGAATTCACGTGATACAGTACACTGAAAAAATCATTATGTTCCAATATTTAACGCTGCCGAACTGATTTGCATAATATGATAATTAGCTAATATATAAGTCAGTCTCAATAGACAGAGTGGCCACGTGTACTCTTCAGTGGTTCCGAGACAGTATCGAGAGTATATTTCATTCTTAGGGGAGAGTTGTGGATTTACTCCTTAAGATATAAGGCATTATATTATATGGAAAGGACTATATATTCCAATCCATCGTGACTCTCCTGTTCATTCGAGAATGAATGACACAGAATTTTCAAAGCCGTCTGTGAAAACAGCGTTTGTAGCTTCAATACTGATCTCTTGTTTCGCCGTCACAATTAACATACTTTCAATCATCTCATTATCAAAATGTTTAACAATAGACAAACGAATCAGATTAATGGTTCGTAACGTTGCTCTGGCGGACGGGTTCCTGGGATGTTCTCCAGCACTGTCACTGATAAGTGACTACTTCGGATTCTCGAATACTGTTATAGGCTGCACTGTACATCTGGTCTTTGCTCGTACTATGACATTGACTAAATTATTTTCAGTTTCTATTCTTGCAGTTGAGAGATTCCGTTTGTCTGTACTTAGCCAATTGGTATCTGAAGTATGTGAGCAAACAAATGATCTTTATCGTAATATTGGTAACGTGGGTGACATCGCTTGTCATCACATTGGGAACCTATGCAGACAAGATCAGCTTCATCGCCGATTGCTTAAATGAAAACCAGACACATGGATTTATTGTTATCCTAATACTAAGCGTGGTGTGCGGCCTTGTCATCATTGGGGCATATATAGGTGTATATCTTAACGTTACCAAACACGCACGGAATATAAAAGCTTTGAAACATATCAAACACTTCCCAGACACGTCTATATCGATCTACCATCATACTGTTTCTGTTGGTTTTGGTGTTCATTCTGTGTTACATGCCAACGGGAATTTACCGGACTGTGATTTACTTGCACCCTGAGTGGCTCTTTGAAACTGGAGGAGTTCGAAACATAACTAACATTATATTTTTGTCGAGCACTTTCATCAACCCTTTATTGTACGTGTTGAGATTCAAGGAATGCCAGTTGCACATGTCCAAAATGTTCTGCTGGTGTAAAAAGCAATATATGACACAACTCGACAGAAGACATAAAGAATGTATACATCATATCTACCGACCTCATCACTATCTCGTTGAGATACACGGAACTACAACATTCGAAATAGCAGATAGTATGATAGGAGTATATGGTGTTTTGTTCATTTACTAAAAGATTAACATTTAAATCACATGATAAGGTTTATAATTATTATAACATGCGATAGTCAAAAATGTTTATATAACATCTGATCATGTTTATATAACGAATGATAATGATTATATAACACTTGAAACGCATGGTAATGTTTATATAAAACATGAAACGCATGATAATACATATGATAATGCTTATTAAACATATAACCATGTTTATATAACGCATGATATTTATGTAACGCGTGATAATGTGTATATAACACACGAAACGCATGATAATATGTACATAACACATGAAACGCATGATAATATGTATATAACACATGAACGCATGATGATGTTTATATAACACATGAAACAAATGATAATGTGTATATAACACATGCTAATGTATATATAACACATGAAACACATGATAATATTTATATAACACATGCTAATGTATATATAACACATGAAACACATGATAATATGTATATAACACATGAAACGCATGATGATGTTTATATAACACATGAAACACGTGATAATATGTATATAACACATGAAACACGTGACAATGTGTATATAACACATGAAACACGTGACAATGTGTATATAACACATGAAACACATGATAATGTGTATATAACACATGAAACACATGATAATGTGTATATAACACATGAAACACATGATAATGTGTATATAACACATGAAACACGTGACAATGTGTATATAACACATGAAACACATGATAATGTGTATATAACACATGAAACACATGATAATGTGTATATAACACATGAAACACATAATAATGTGTATATAACACATGATAATGTGTATATAACGCATGATAATGCTTATATAAATGTTTTATATATTATTTATATATGCTTTCATGCCCTAGTGGTTGTCTTGTAATCATAACCCATAGGATGCCACGTGTTTCTTTTTTAATCGCATGTTTAAATGTGTTTGTATCACATTGCTAATAATATTAGCCGATATGATTAAATTGATAAGGGAAAATGTGTTTCCCATGATCACTGAAACACCCTCTTAGCCTTTTGTTTTATATCAATATAACTTCTGTCATATGACAAGTATTCAAAAAGTTAGGACAGTGTCTTTCTGTAGATACAATAATAACTACATATGTATGGGTTAAAAAATACCACTCATACTTGAACCAAAATATTGGTGAATAACTGAATTATATATTTTAGTGTAGTGCAATCAACCGTGAGTATCCGACGATGGATTAGGATTGGTCATACATATATCAGGTATTCTCACTTTTAGAAGTGTGAGAACCAGTCTCAGTTGCAAGCAATGGACCGTTAGCCACATCTTATTGGATTGTGTTTATCTATAAGAGACAGATTAACAGCATAACATATCTCAAACTCTCAGTCGAAACTGTTCACATCAGCAAAATTTTGAATTATCTAAAAGCGGCAAGGCTGTGCCATAAGATATGATTAACCATAGCCACATCTGTAATTATGAACTATATTCATGATTGTACCAAAGATTGTTTTAAACATATTCTTTTGGACCCGTATATGACGCGACAGGTGGCGTTACTGGTCAAGATGAAGTATCTGATTGGTCAATGTAGCGGTTAATGCAAAATGCAGACATGCAGTTAAAAACGAATCAAAGTTGAGATTGAATGAAAGCTGAATAAGTGGATGTATCTTTTCAAATGACACATTCATAAAATTATATGCCTGATTCAATGCAGTCTTATTATCACCAAAAACGATTCAAACTGATATAATTTTGTTATCCGTGCTGAAACGCATTTAGTTCGTTAATTCATTTCACCGGCAGTTTTACAATATAACCACCAGTATTAAAACTATGCCGTTTGTGTTTTTTTAAAAGATATTTATTGTTTAATGTTGTTTCGTTTAACACTTTTTTTACTGACCATTTATTGGCCCTAATGAGCTTTTCGGTGTTCGTGGGCCATTAAGGGGATACGACACGGTCAGGAAATGATGAAGCGTAAAAAAACCCCAATACAATACAATGGAAGAACATACATGTAAGTATGTCCTAACCAACAATATATATATATATAGAGAGAAAATGTTGAAGTTGACGAGATGCAAGTAAAATAAAGCTGATAACTGAGAAAAGAAGACTGTCAGTTATCAGTTTATATAATATTTTGTGTTTGTTTTCTTATTTTTATCACATAAAATGAAGTTATCTTCCTTACATTTACGTCGCCTTGTGGGATATAAATTTAGACGAGATTCATACTCTTTGTCATACCTGGTGGTTCCGTTGTAACCGCCCTAGTTTTCATTTTGAGAATGTGATTCAACCTAGCTAGATTTGCATGACGGATGCCATCGCTGAAGACGTTTTCCCTCCTGGAACACCTGGTGTTATTCCTCTTTGTAATTTAGTGTTTAAGAAATGTACCTGTTGTCCCCATTGAATGATTCGTAAGAGGCAACTAAATTTGATATTTTATCTTTTATTGCTGGGTGTTTTCGGCAGTATGCTTCAGTGAGGTAATATTTACATACAAACACAATCACCACACGCATACATCTTGCACACAGGCCGTCCTTAAATGACCATAGATATGGTTAGGACGTTAAAAATACAAAAACCAAAATCATACATTTTCAAGGGTCTCCATGTAAATCTTTGTTTTGTTTGTGTTTCGCTCTCGTTGTAATGATTCTGCATTCATTTTAATATCGGTATTCCCTGTTCTCACAGTATCTCCACTGATTCGCCATTACTGGCGCACTACCACATTTCTGAATTGTAAAACATCATTATTTGACACGACAAAATATACTTATCTTAATAGTTACAGTTCATTTCAGCCATTAAAAATGCTCCTATATCATACTTTTAAGACATCTGATTATAGTAAGAATGACCTTTTTAAGACAAATTATCAAACTGGTGAGTTTTTGGGCCTTTTTCAGAAATATATATATTTTACCCCAAACTCAACGCTAATATGAGCATTTTTGACGTTTGAAATACCTTCTTATATTCCATAATTGTGTGATATTATTCACAACCGCCATTTGCATTTCAAGGTCTTAATAAAATCAGTGTTAACACATATCACAAAGTCCAATCTAGTCAAACCAATGCTCCTATCTTGTGCTTTAGACCCTTGTGAGCAACACGACATGACTGTTTTGCACAATAAATGCGATACAAAATGAGTTAATTATGTCCCCCTGAAACATGCATTTTTCTCATGTTTTGTTGAAATTTACGAACTACTGAACAAATCAAATGTCAACAGCAAGGCCCACAGTTTGACATGATACATATAAAAATTTTATCAAGTTACTTCTATTAAATTGCACCCTAGTAGGGATGTATAGCCTTGTAAAATATCACTGTTTTGGCTTGATTTGCTGTTTAGATGCCCCTTAACAGAGATATATAGCAAGTCAAACAAACGTCCCTATGGCATCCTGCATGTCTATTACTGCATATGGGTTTTGCACAAAATATATATGATCCACATATCATGAAGCATGCGTTATTTGCATCATCCCATTTAGAAAATTACATGACAGAAACAAGGTCTGCGGCACGACATGATGCATATTAAGATTTTTTGGAAAAGGAATTAATATAAGTCCTTAGCTTGATTTTTCCATTCCATATATATTAGCCGAAAAATTATCAAATTTGAAACACTGATTAGTTAAGCATAAGCACTTTCATATCAAATCTTCAGACGCTATACAATTAGTTTTTCTACCTCAGTCGGCCTACACGACTGAATGTCTTCCTACTACAGGGCGTCTGAAAGGCATTTTGCCTTTTTAATAGCAATTATTACATTTGAGAAATAATTCATATTATTTTGTTAAAATTAGTCCATAATTTTTAAAATATGCTCGTTTAAAATCAAACTAAATGCAAAAGCATAGCCGAAACGGTCCGATTCAACTCCGATCCTGCCCGATTCTGTCCGTTTCTGCCCGATCCTGTAAATTGTCTAACCGCAAGACGTGGTCTTGTATGCGTTTTCTGAATTCGTTTAAATCACAAGCGTCTTCTTGACTGCGACGACAAAAATTGGAGGGTGAGTTTGAGTGAAGGTCGGACACAAGTAATTAGGAAACAGGTAAGTGGTGATGTTGGTAACAGCATTACCGACACATTTCAAACGTTTACTGACCAAATTTCTATTGTTATATATGGGTGTGTTTTTTCCAAGAGAATGAAAACCTGATACAAAGTGCTGAAAGTCGGTTCACAGGAAATGCTAGCTGTTAGTGTTAGCGTGATTAGCAATAAATCAAAGGGACAGGTATATCTACTGTACATATACTTAAAGTCCACCTCAGGCTATTATTTGGGTATGTGTTATTGATCGTCTTTGTGCAAAAACTTACTTATAGATAATAGTATGCAGTTAACAGTACAAAAGTCCTCTGAACCAGGGTACATACGTACGTTTATTATAGTTTTGCAGACTGTATGAAAACTACTAATTTATATTATATAAACAACCATAAGTTGACAGTGCCCAAATCGGTTCACTTTTCACAAAAAGCATTCATAAATAAGCTCTTGTGTTTGCATATGATATATTAATTAAAATATGGAGTCTTAGAATGCATAACAAGATAACGTTTTTGTTTGTAGACTATCAATTTACGAGTTTAATAATACCAACTACCAGAATAAACATTTCAAAGTATTGAATGTTGTTCATTAAAAAATAGCAAGTGCCATGCGATGTCTATAATTGTGTTTTCACCTGATAGAAAAAAATCTAGACCATAAAAAATATTTTCTAAACGCAAATTCCAAGGAATATTTTTAGATAATGGTGTGTGCTAACAAAAAAATGCAATAAGTCCATGGTCCAGCACTCTCTAATCCATTGTAAAACGGTTACCAGTATTAGGATAAACAACGTTTACTACATGTATACAGATTCAGGTGCTACAAATGACTGTATTCTGTAGCCAATGGAGAACAAAGTCTGTGATATAGATGGTCATTTTAGCACAAACTTAGATAACAAAAATGAAGGGTTCTTGTGCAGATACAGTCACATTTGTTATTATGCCATGTCAAAAAGATGATGTCCTTTTTTGCTGCAAATTCCTAAAAGAATTTAATGTATTTCTCAAATGTATTTCTCATTCAAGTTATCCTGCATTTGAGTAAATCACTTATTGCTTGTTACTCAACCTGTGTAATTCAATCCCAATCATTTTACTGTGCTCCGATGATAAATCTACAAGGGAGTTCTGTACTCATAGAATAGTGATGCGACTTTCAGAATTTCTGGAGGGGCTGAGTGGTTAAGGTGTCCTGACACTTTATCACTAGTCCTCCACTTCTGGGTCAAGAGTTTGAAACCCACATGGGGCATTTGCCAGGTACTGACTGTAGACCGATGGTTTTTCTCCAGGTATTCAGGCTTTCCTCCACCTCCAAAAAAACCTGACATGTCCTTAAATGACCCTGGGTGTTAATAGGACATTAAGCATACTTAAAAACTAAACATTGTCTGACTCATTGCTTTTAGTAGTACTGTTAAAGTTGAAAAGGACTCATTAAAATATATTGTGGATTGATCACTGGTGACTATGTGTTAAGTGGTGCAAAGTAGCATTATCAAATTTGGAAACAAGACATGATATCAATAGATAATTTTGAAACCATTTCTATGCGCCATATGCACCTATTCATAATGGTTATTCTTTTCTTCAGAGCTACGCACAAAATGTTTTTCAACAAATCTCGGTCAGCCCCTGGCGGTAACATGATGCAAAACTACATGGAAAAACAGATGACCTCGCTCCACAACTCCAGTTCCTCGTCTGTCACCAGCTACAAGGACAAAGTCATGGCCTTCCTTAGTGGTGTCATCTTTATCACTCTCCTTCCTTATATCCACATAGGTATACATTGTTTAAAAACAAGTTTGAAATTGTGGAGGTTTTCAACATTAATGTTATCTCCAACATCAGACCTGACCCTTTCATTCAGTTGTATACTTTTTGACAGTAAATTAAACAGTTCAGTTGTTTTCTTCATGAGGTATAACTATTGAGCATGTATGTAATTTGACAGTACAACAAACCGTGTAAACATCTTAACAGATTTGTCGTAAAAGTTAATAGATGTTTTTTTAACTCCCTGGTACACCTAGAGGGACTAGAGTCAGTCTGCATGTCACATTTTTGTCTTGAGTTTATCCCATATATTGTTAGCTCACGTGGTCCAAAGGGCCAATGTGTGAGGTTATGCCATACCGTGCCGCCCTTCCGTCAACAATTGACTTTTTCTTCATATAACTGCTGATCGGAATTGAACAAAATTTGTCTGGAAGCATCCTTATGGGTTGGGGATTAAAATTGTAAATATGGTGGGGCTGACCCCCATGGGAGCTGAGGGGCAGAGCCAAAAAGGGTCAATTTGGCTTAATTGATATAAAGGACTGCTACTCTCATAGTGCCGTTATGGGATGGGGATTCAAAATTGTACATATATATGGTGGGGCTGATACCCCCAGGGGCCTGAGGGGCAGGGTCAATTTGGCTTAATTGATACAGACGGCCTCTTCTCTGAAACTAAGCAATGGATAATGCTCATATTTGACTGGTAGCATTCTTATGGGGTAGGGATTCAAAATTATACAAATGGTGGAGCTAACCCCCTTGGGGACTGATCATGAGGGGCGGAGGGCCAATTTGGCTAAATTGCTTTAAACAATTAATTGTCTGGAAGTAAGTATCACCACCACATAATTCTGGTGATGCTATCTCTTCGGGAATCAGAACTCAACGATAGTGTACTCCAGTTCCACTTCCTTTATTCATTCAGGTTACATCTTGTACTTGACTTATACTTTATCCTTTCTCTCTCTGGCTCTCCGTTTCTTCTCTCTACACATTTCCTTCTCTCTCATATATATCTACAAACTACTGTCACTAATTCTACATTTACTAAATCCACTAATTCTATTGGTTAAATATACCCTAAGGAGGCGGGACTTACTTATTGGGACTGAAGTCTTTGATGACCATTTCCCTGTCGAAGGTTCCAGATTACACCCATCAACTGATTAGTCTAAATGAGCCCTACATCCACACACCATTGTCCACCAACCCTTCACACAGACAATACCACACTCTTCATTCTCTTTGACTTCCTACCACTGTGTGTGGCCTGCTCTGCTAATAGCTCAATCTCTTTTTAATATCTTTTCAATTACTATCTTCTTACTTTTCTGATCTAACAAACTGTCCCTTTTCTACCTGTCATATATGCCTCCTCCTCCTTAAGTTTGTTCCACAAACTTTTACATTAATAACGTTCCTAATATGAATGACATTAATAAATTCATAACCTGAATCAAAAGATAAATATCATATACTAACCTTCATGATATTTGTATGCAACTACATTATTAAGCAAAAACAAATTATACGTACAGTAACTACCATTTCATATTTTGTACAAATACATTGTTCATGTAAAATAAATTGTCAATGTTTTTTTTTTGTTTTTTTTTTTGTTTTTTTTTTTGTTTTTTTTTTTTTCATCTCCTGGATATTGTGATTGTCCGATTTGAATTGTAATGCCATCACTTTTTTTTTTCATGTCCATATTGATGTCCAATCCATTATAACAACATTAACTCATATCAAATAACATTTACATATAAAAAAAAAATACTGTCCACATTTTTGTTCTTTGACAAAAATTATTTCATTGTAAATACCAACACACTGCACATACAAATGTAGGTTCCATGTAAAACATTAAGCAAAATAGGCTTTCATTGATAAATCAAAATATTTTGTCAGTCATTTCACCTGACGTCCTCTGATTATTGAGGCTCTTGATTATCACCTAATGAAAAATGGATTACAAGCCAGTCTGTGTCAATTATACACATCCAACTGGTTAGCTTCTATTTAAGTAGTTCTTATATATCCTACCATCCTTAAATACTCAACCCAAGACTTCAACTGCCCATGAAACAATAACTGTAGTAAATTCCCCTTTTTCAGTTTTTGTCTATAGACTCTTTATCGTTTACCTCTTTAACATGTCTTGAATGATAACCTATTTATCATTTCATTATCTGTTAATAATTCTTAACCCTCTAGGTTAAATCCCTGAAAATGGTATATACTAGTACAGTTTTTAATACTAAAAAGTATTGCTCAAGGGGCTCTTACTGTCGTGATCTTTACCTTGTGTTTCGTAAACCTTATTCCCAGAAGAATCTCTATGCATCTAGTAAAAAAAAAACGAATACTTCCAAAGTTCCAAATAGTGCTGCAGCAATATGAATTTCTACTTATTTTGACTTAGAAACATAAAAACATCTACTAAAAAGTTAGCTCACAAATCCAACTCAGTAAAGAAAAGGACCGAAGTCTAATAAGAAGCTCTAATTAATACACAATGTGTACTATTCCTACATATATTGCTTGTAAACTTATCCCAATCAATTTTTAACTACAACACCATATTTACAAAGATCTGGAAGGGAACTGATTTTTTTTTTTTTTTTTTTTTTTTCGCTACTTGCACGTCCTACCCTTTTTCTTACTATGACCTTTGAGAGTTCTATTTATATGGTACTCTCTTAATAAATGCTCCGGAAGCACTTCTCCCTTAACCCATGAAGTCTCCTTCTTTTCTACCCATTTTACTCTGTACCACTTGACACCCTTGCTAGGCTTGCAACATAGAATCTTATCTACTGTGAACCACACCTCCTCTGTGGGTGTATCAATATCATTTCTGGGTTCTGGGTTGGGGTCATTCTTTGTAGTCTGGGATACACTGTCCTGCTCATCTAATTCCTCAATTAGTTCTGGATTCTGGTCGGTTTCCTCACCATGTGTCTGGGGAGGGGGGTTTGTTGGTCTAAGCTCAGGACTGATATACAGCTTCATTCTATTAGCATGTATCAGGGATTTTACAACTTTGTTTGTCTTACATTCCCTAAGTCTGTATCTGTGGTTCTCTAAGGCATTTGTAATGTAGAAAGGTCCTACCCACTTTTGACAAAGCTTGGGGTACAGTCCTACTGGTACCTTTTTGCAGTGTAACCACACTCTTTGTCCTATCACAAAGTCTGGATCTTTTGCCTTTTTGTCATACTGGTTCTTATATTTGCTCTGTGCCTTCTTTATATTCTCTTTTGCAATGTCCCTGAATCTTTCCTGGTTTTGTATAATCTTAGTAACATGGTCTTGTACCGTTTTGGGAAGTGATGGATTTGGAATCAATGCTGTATCAATAGGTAAACAACACTCTCGACCAAACAAAAGGAAATAAGGAGAGAACTGAGAAGATTGAGTAGATGGTACTGCTCTGTAACTCAGCATAATACTTGGGAGTATATCATGCCAATTGTTTTGTTTTTCATTACAATATGCTCTCAGTGTCGTAGCAATAGAGTCATTCATACGCTCACAAGTTGCGTTGGTTTGTGGATGGTAAGAAGAGGTACTCAACTTAGTAATTTGAAATATTCTGCACAGTTCCTTGACCAATTTTGACATAAAGTTCTGTCCTCTATCTGTAAGAATTGCTCGAGGCGCTCCATATCTACAGATAAACTCATTGTACAAGACCCTCGCTACCTCTGCTGCCTCATATGACACAAGGGGAAATGCCTCACACCACTTTGAGAAGGAATCTACAATGAGAAGAATGTACCTATGACCTTGTGTGGTCTTTGGTAAAGGACCAAGAATGTCCGTATGAATCCGACCAAACACATCTTCAATAGGAAGAGGTTTTAAAGGTGCATCTCTGTGATGTACATTACGTTTTGTCCTGGCACACACTTCACAAGATTTACAGTAATACTGTATGTCTTTAAACATTTTATGCCAATAGTATTTTAATCTGATGCTATGGAATGTTCTCTCTATGCCTTGGTGACTTGCTGTTATTGAGTCATGATAAGCAAGAAGTATGTCATTTCTCAATGACTTGGGAATTACCAACTGCTTAATAACTCTCTCACTTTTTGGACCCTTACCTCTGGGGTAGTACAAATGATAAAGCACACCCTTATCCATCAAAAAGTCATTAGACTCCCTAACCACTGTATGTGCTAAGTTCCTGTCATCAGGGAGAACTCTATCTTCTAGATATCTAATGATGTGAACCAAATCAGGATCATTAAGTTGATTGACCCTAAGGTTGTCTGGAGTCCTGTCTAACACTGGGGTGTCACTACCAGGGCTGCTTTGCTGCTCTGACTCAACATGACCTTCACCTCTGGTGCCTAACACAGTAACATTGCCTGCTATGCTCTCAGACCAGTGTAGTGTGTATTCAACCTCTCTTGATATAGGGGCTACTATGACCTCATGTACGGGGTCATTTGGGTCTGGGTTGGACCTCTCAGGGTAATCACGTCTAGACAAACCATCTGCATTGGAATGTTTACGGCCTGCTTTGTGCTCAATCACAAAGTTGTATCCTTGTAACAGGACTGCCCACCTTGCAATCCTACCTGCTTTCTGTTTTGAACTTTGTAACGTTTTTATAGCCATATGATCAGTAAGCACAGTGAATTTCTTTGTAGCGAGATACACATGAAAATGTCTAATACCTTCTACTAATGCTAGACCCTCTAAATCTGTTATGCCCCAGTTTTTCTCTGCCTTTCTCAAAGCTCTACCACCATATGCCACAGCTTTCTCTTTTCCTTCAGCATCTCGCTGGCCCAACATGTATCCTATTGCCTTTGTTGAAGCATCAACATACAGGATAAATTCTCTATCGAAATCTGGGTACACCAGTATAGGTGCAGTAGTCAAACACTGTTTCAATTTGTCAAATGATTGTTGACATAGTTCTGTCCAATGGAATGCTGTATCCTTTTTCAGGAGTTCATTCATAGGTGCTACAATCTCTGCAAATCCTTTAACAAATCTGCGATAGTAGTTACATAACCCTAAGAATGCCCTGATATCATTCACTGACTTAGGAGTGGGGTATTCTGATACTGCCTTAATTTTCTCTTGGTCTACACTGATACCATTCTTTGTGAAAATGTGACCCAGGTACTTTACCTCTGTAACTGCAAAATTACATTTTGAGGGTTTTAGTTTGAGATTGGCCTGACGCAACCTCTGGAATACCTGAACTAAATGGACCAAGTGATCTTCAAAAGTTGAAGAGAAAACCAGTATGTCATATGTCTTATTTCCTAGTCTCGCATGTATCTGATAATCTTTTACATCTAAACTTACTTTCTTACTGTTCCCTTGAGTTATTTTACTACTTTCCTTGCTGTCAAAAAGCTTTCCATGATTGTGCCCGTCCTTAAAGACAGGCGCGTACCCCTATTCACTATGATTTTGCTTTTCCTTGGACTTTTTCATTTTCAAAGATCTACAGATAGCCTTAATATGACCCTTTTTGCCACAGTGGTAACACACTGCATCTCGGAACCAACATTTGCGTGCATCATGCTGGTACTTACCACAGTGGTCACATGGATATTTTGTTCCTTGTCCATTTCTCCTGTCATCTGGCCTAACACTATTCACTCTGCTGTCCTTCAACAAACCAAGTTCTTTCCTACTGGTTTCACATTCTTCTTTTAACAAAGCGAGTTCCTGTTGAAGACTTTGAATTGTTCCTGACACATCACTATGGTCTGAATGTCCAATTGACTGGGCCATCGATCCAAACTTAACTAGGTCTGCTATCGTCTTAGCTTCCTTACCCAGTACAAATCCTTTTACTTTCTGGTCAAGTCCATTAATGAGCACGTCAAACACCTCTTTGTCCGTCCTCTCTAATTCGTTGCCCTTGGCCACCACTTGTTCTACATAATCTTGTATGTCCATTCCACCTTGACTCGAGTTCAGAAACTCTTTCACTCGAGTTGGCCTGTCCAGCTCACTAGGGAAGAACCTATCTTGAAACTTCTCCAGTAGTTGTTGCAAGTCTTCATGTACAACTGGCTGCAGCGTGTACAGCCACTTCTCAGCCTTGCCTTTAAGGAGTAGGGAAAATTGTAGCGCCTTCTCCTCATCCTTCCATTTCCTAATTTTGCACACTTTCTCAAATTTTGAGAGCCAGATTTTGGCACAACTTTGCCCATCAAATTTCTCCAAATTGTTTATGCTGTCTTTTGCTGCCATTTTCTTTTTCTTGAATGCTACCAGGGCATAGTTGTTTTCGCCCTGGTACCCGGATATCTCCACCAATTTATCACCACCACATAATTCTGGTGATGCTATCTCTTCGGGAATCAGAACTCAACGATAGTGTACTCCAGTTCCACTTCCTTTATTCATTCAGGTTACATCTTGTACTTGACTTATACTTTATCCTTTCTCTCTCTGGCTCTCCGTTTCTTCTCTCTACACATTTCCTTCTCTCTCATATATATCTACAAACTACTGTCACTAATTCTACATTTACTAAATCCACTAATTCTATTGGTTAAATATACCCTAAGGAGGCGGGACTTACTTATTGGGACTGAAGTCTTTGATGACCATTTCCCTGTCGAAGGTTCCAGATTACACCCATCAACTGATTAGTCTAAATGAGCCCTACATCCACACACCATTGTCCACCAACCCTTCACACAGACAATACCACACTCTTCATTCTCTTTGACTTCCTACCACTGTGTGTGGCCTGCTCTGCTAATAGCTCAATCTCTTTTTAATATCTTTTCAATTACTATCTTCTTACTTTTCTGATCTAACAAACTGTCCCTTTTCTACCTGTCATATAAGCATGGATATCAATCATATGTGACTGGTAGCATCCCAAGGGGTTGGGGATTCAAAAAACTAAAAATGATCCAGCTGACTCCCAAAGGGCTGAGGGATGGGTCTAAAAGGGGTCAATTTGGCTAAAGATATATAAATGACTTCTCTGAAACTGAGTTATGTACATCGCTCCTATTTGATTGGTAGCAATAGCATCCTTATGGGGTAGGGATTCAAAATTGTACAGATGGTGGGGATGACAGCCTGACCCTCGTGGGGCCTAAGGGGCGGGGCCAAAAGGGTCCATATGGCAATATTGATATTAATGACTTCTTCTCTGGAACTTAGCAATGTATGACATTGATACTTCAGTGGTAATTATATAACATCCCCAGGAGGCTAGGATTCTTTATACAAATAATGGGACTGACCCCCCCCCCCCCCCCCCCCCCCCCCCCCCCCCCCCCCCTCCACTCCCACCCCTGAACACTTATTTCTTTTGTTTTATCTTTGAAACCATTCAGATCCCAGCTCATTAACCATGAACACAATCCTGATGTAAAAAGTAAGCCCAGGGGTCTTTCTCCACCCCAAGGGACTTATAGTTTCTTTAAATAGAAATATGTTGAATCTTGACCTCGTTTCTGGGTTATATCTTTGAAGCAGTTGAGATCCCCATAACATAACCATACATCAACAAATAAAACTATTAGCAAATGGAACATAAACATTATTTTGATGTTTGCTCAAAAAACCAGTTGAGCGATACAGGCCCTCTGGGCCTCTTTTTTAAGTATATCGGCTACAAATGCTAATATGTTTCTTTATGGTATATGGTAAAATTCATCTCCTTACCCTACATATATAGAGTAATGGCCCTTTGCTTGCTGTATGTTACTTATCGTTCTTGCCAACTTCTTGCAATTAATATCATAGGGCTGATTATTGATGCTCAAATTTTAAAGCCAAAATCTACATTTACATATTTTTTTTCGAAATCATACCATTTTCCAAAAGAAAATTGATAAATATTGTATTATTTAGTGGTTTCCACTCTGATCCTGGATTAATGAAGGCCACTGATAACACATTGTTTGTCACTGTTGTGGTGTTGATCATGTCTCCAATTATTGATCTGATTTGAACTTGTGGTGGTATGGGCTTAGTGTCAGAATGTAAATCAGTTCATCAGAATGATATCAATATGTGGTTGATTATAGAAAATTTGGACAGGTAGAGTTTTTCATAAATAGCAGCAGTCTATCATGTCAGTATGAACACCTATCTATTCATTACAGTTAGTGAATGGTAGGACATCACATTTATTATACCATATTTCGGGGAAAACTCATTGTAGCTTCGATCTGAGTATATAGTTTATACATGTAGGCTTAGATTGCCTGCGTCCAGTTATATTATTATTGTTATTGAATTACCAGTTTTTACAGAGTAATGGCCATTTGTTTGCCTTGTAAGAGATGTATTTACAGAGATTTCGATGGTCAAGCTGGATATGGTAGATCATTCTCAATACCCTTTCTGTACTTAGTTTTAAGTCGAGTTTGAAACAGGTCAAAGGGTGTTGACTGCTCTATCCATGCCACACATATGTGGAGTATAACATGCTTTATACTGAAGTTCTATCCTCTTTATACTGAAGTTCTATCCTCTTTATACTGAAGTTCTATATCCTCTTGTGATGGTTTGATTATCAGTAATGTAATAAATTGGCATGTGATGTTTTTCAGGTATAATCCATCTGAAAATTTGGGTGCCTGGAAAACCCAAGGTGGACAAGAACAAGTGTACATGTTCCTGTTTTGATACTGTATTCAGAGGTAAGTTTAGCATGCAGTCGTGTTATAAATATCTGCAAAGTTCTCATTGTATGTTTTCAAATAATTTTACATGCATGTATAAGGGGAGGGGGAAACTCTGCAAGAGGGATTAAAGCATTCTCAGAATGTAATATATTCAATGGTTTCCAAATGCTTGTTGCATACTTATAAATCTATTGCGATCACTGTGTCAGTCAATCTCTCTGTCGGCACTTTCGTTTCCAGATATATCTCGCAGTCCAGAATCCCAAACTAATAAACATTTTGTTATGACATTATGAACCAAAGTTGGTCGAAATAAGTCAACTGATCAAAGGTCTTGGTCAAAGCTCCAGGTCAAAGGTCAAGCTCACTGGGTCCAAAGGTTTAATATCAAGATCAAATTTTGTATTTTGTACTGATAAACATTTTGATTTGCGTTATGAAGTAAAGTTGGTTGGAAATGAATATAAAGTCCATTTATCAAAGTTCAAGGTCACTGGGTCAAAAGTCAAGGTAATTTGGGTCCAGAGATTGAGGATAAAGTGGATCTCTGACAATTACCCTGGTTGTTAGGATGGAAGGTTTTGGTTTTGTATGGTTAAACGTACTATCAACTGGCATCCCATTCCCAGAATGCAGAGTATTTACAAATGTAAGGTTTGAAAAGGAGAAATTAAACCTCCATAAATTTCCAATACAGCCTGCCAAGCAAATATGGAGTTGGAAGGAAACAATTGTCACATCATAGTACATGTATAATACGTCAGGAAATGATGAAGCGATGACATGAAAGCTGACATGATTGATCGTTGCTTTGTTACAAAATATCAATATGCTTTTTCATGCTAAATTACTCAAATTATCGTTGGGTCGTAAAACAAAACAATACAATACCATGGAAGAACATACATGTAAGTATGACCTAACCAACAATATATATACATTTGTATATAGAGAGAGAAAATGTTGAAGTTGAGGAGATGCAAGTAAAATAAACCTGATAACTGAAAAAAGAAGACTGTCAGTTATCAATTTTATATAAATATATATATATACAGTGGACCCTCGATAATCCGAACACCTTCGTTCCCAGCCCAAACCGTCCGGATTACGAGTTTTCCGGACTACCGAATTTCGTCTACCAGGTCAAAAAAAAATTGTTGTGTAAGAGTTATCTCCCTTGACTCTATACAATACGGGACGTTTTAATGACGTTTCATAAATACGTCTAATTGTCAGTCTTTTTAAAAAATGAATATACTTATGTTCTTGATATGATTCTTGTTTTCTTTTATTTTGTAGAAACTAAAAAATAAACAATGTTTTTAAAAGAACATGTGAAGTGAAAGTTGTTTTATTTATAGCGGGCATATGTGACCTACAAACAACACATATGGGTTACGTCCCAGAGGTTCACAAACGAGTAGAAATTACATACGTTAAATACCTGAAATGAAAGACCCACTATGTACAATGTACGTTTTTTTACGTAAATTATGAACCTGAAATGAAAGACCCGGTTTTTACAACTTACCAACAGTCTGTGTTTTTGTGGTTTTTTTTTACTGTAAGTTAAAAACCTGAAATAAACGAACTGCTCTGTACAATGTACGTTTGTTACGTAAATCAGAAACGTGAAATGAAAGACCCACTATGTACAACTTACCATTAGTCCATGCTTTTTTATATGATTTTTACGTAAGTTAAAAACCTGAAATAAAAGACCCGGTATGTACAACTTACCATCAGTCCATGTTTTTTCAATGATTTTTACGTAAGTTAAAAACCTGAAATAAAAGACCCGGTATGTACAACGTTACGGAAATCCGTTCCCGTGCTATTCCGTACGGACTGCGAGTTTTCCGGACTATCGGCGTCCGGATTATCGCGGGTCCACTGTATTTACTTTGCTTTCTTGAAATTGTTTTAAAAGTCCAAATATCAAATGTCAACCTAGGAAATATGGGAAAATGGCTTCTTGATGATTATAGTGGATATATAGCCACATAATGGGGCCTTTGCTGACCTGCCAGTGTTAATGATAATAATGATATACTTATTACTGAGGATAAGCCTGATTATCTAAAGGCTAATCTCCCTCAGGGTTCTCTTGTGTTCTAGTGTCATCTTAGATATATCGATTAACATTCAATATATCTGTAATGGAAAACAATTAAATTATAATTGTCCCCTAAAGAGAAGATGATAGGGGGTTACAACACCATAAACACTGTATACCTGTTGATGATAATTGTAATTGTGCACATATAGTCACTTGTAATTTTAGAGGGATGAGGCCAAACTTAAAGGTTAGATCATTAAATGACCATACCTGTTGATAAAGACTATAGGGAGTTATATCACCATATATACCTGTTATCTGTACAGCTTATTATGACTACCAGGTATGTGGTCATTGTAATTTTAGAGGTAGGACCAAAATTACAAGTTTTGTATCATCCATATTTGTGTACCAATTGAAAGTGAATAAACCGTTATACATCATGTTGGTAGAGTTTCTCTACTTCACTATTAAATCACATTTCATACTTCAGTAACAGAAGTGATCATGAAGAGTGCATTCATTTTCTGGGTAACTGTAGCTATCCTGTCTGTCAAAGAGAGTACAGCGACAGTATCTTGTTAGTATTGTTGTGTTGACATCTCAGTCAAAGTTTATTCGTTAATTAATGTCTTTTTTTGTAGGGCAATATGAAGACCCTGGGGCAACAACATACAAACATGTCTACTTCAATGCCACCTGGCAAACGATGCGTATCTGGCTGTTCACCGTGATCTTCATACTCCTGGCATACGAGAGTGTAAAATACCTTATTCCATTGATTCGTCGAGGTAATCTGCGACGTTCCATGTTTGTACTGTATGTTGTGAACCTGTATCCCCACTATTACTCCTGGTGGTCATACTTCAGTTACTACAATGAGGATTTCTACGACTACTACAGACATCACATGTTGTTCACCATCACCGAAGTCATCGCTACATGTCTTGTGTTAAATCTGTGTGATAGTCGTAATGAAATCATCTCCTGGAAGATACTTGCAATTGTTAGTATCAACCTGATGCACATATCAGTGGAAGGCTCTGACCAGTTTATACAACATGTTATTTACCGCAGAGGTTCTCATTTCCAGAACGCCAGAAATATTGGACTCATGATTCCTGACCTGTTACATGTTTTTATTCCGTTATATCTACTCTATAAGTACGCCAAATCAAAAGAAATGAAGCTTTCTGAGATCTGTTATAAAGAGGAATTGTTAATGTGTGTTGTATTCATTTCATTTGGTACACTTATAGGACGACTGATGTAAATTTTATTTGCGAAACATCTCTTGTATAGTTTAGCCATCTACTCAGTATATATGTACATGTATACTGTATTAAAGTACGTGTATACTGTATATCAGGTTATTATAGTGAATGTAAGATTACTCATTTTTTTCCAGTATGTTTTATTTTAGCAAATGTATATTTAGCAATTCATATTTTTTGTGTTTCAAAACAAGTCGCTAAATTAGCTATAATTTGCACCTTGCTAAGATATGTTACCTGTAGTATAGGATTCACAATTTATTTCATTGATCTGAAAGCTAGGTACTTTCAATTCAGGTTTCCATATTGTTTACCTGGTAGAGCTTCCAGTTGACCCTTGACTTTTAACAAAGGCAGAAGTCAAATAACCACCAATCAAAAACCTTGATTTTCACAACAATGAGATCATATAAATTATCGAATCTCAGTTTGTTGAGTTTTAAATATGCCATTTTTTATTTCCATTGGGTTAACTGGAAGCTCGGTAAAATCACTGTATGTTACCTTTCATTTTTTCCAAGCTACTCTCATGAAGGATTTGAAAATCTCAAGCTTCTATTAGTAACCATTACAGAGCAAAGTTGCACAGTGCCATATATATAGTATAATATGGTTGAAATACTTTTTAGCCAGATGCTGTAATTATTACCTCTGTGGAACTTTGTGTAATATGTTCTTCAATCATTCGTTGTTCATTTGAAAATATTAAGCAGGATGTTTCTTAAAGTTATTAACAGGATATTTTTTGTGTGAACAGTGCAATATGAAGATTCCTCATACATCCAGTGTAACCCTGTATACAGATAAACTTCACAAAGAATTCTGATCAGTTCTTTATAAGAGAATGTGTTAAATCAGGATAGATAATCCATATAATGTTCGCTTACCAAGGGTCACGATCCAGTACCTTCCTCGTCTGGAGAGTATCATATAATGAAAAACTATACAAAGGACTTTGAACAAACCATCATTACATTTTTGATGATTTCGTAGTGTAGTCTCTCATTAAAATCTATGTTGATTTTGATGGCATTCACTGGATAGATATATTCTGGATGACATAGCGCGCAATGATATGTGATGTTGGAACCCTGTTGACCTGTGACACGTTAGAACATTCCTTTGTATGTCGCCTCAAGAATATCACATTTAACTGATTATGATTTTCAGGAAGCTGCTCAAAAATACTTACAAAAAAAATCATAATTTGATGAATTACACACAAATTATTTCAAAAGAATCCCTGGAATGTAAATGTAACTATTGAATGTTCTGAGTACAACATGGTAAGAGAACATTGATTAAATCATTCTAAAATAAACTCAAAAACATGCAAAAACTAGAACGAATATTCATATCCTGCCTACACTATGAATATCTGTCAGAAATTGTCCGTCCATCATCCAGGGCTACATATACGTTATCGCAGCGAGACGAAACATCATCTCTATATTGATAATAATATTGTAGTGTGCATATATAATTTTAATAACATAGACAAGAATACTGGTATATATTTCATTTTGTATAAAATATTGTTTTGATAATCAGTTTGATAATGAACCAGAATATACAATATACAATACAATAAATGTATTTAGTAAATGTAAATTAAGTAAATTACTGAAGTAAACATTTTTAATTTCTAAAAGTGGCAAGATATAAAGAGAAATATCTAACAATGTCTTCAGTCATACCAAATATATTTCATGAATTGGGCTAATGTTTTGATATTTTCCACGAGTGCACAGCACGAGTGAAAAATATTAAAATATCAGCCACACAAGTAAAATATATCTGGTATTAGATCTACTGAAGATCATTTTAGATATTCTATTATTTTTTTTATAGCAAAAAATAACTGGGTCATCATTTAATTTCATCCGTTGTCATTTGTAAGCAGTGTTTTGGTTGGTCAAATCAGAAAAAGTGATATTTTTCACAGGTGAAAAATATCACTTTTATAGGATGTATATAATTTTCTATATTTCACTGGTAAAAATGTAAGTCAAGGTTTTTTGTATTAATATTGCTTTCTTATTAATGCCAGCTACTTGTCACATTCAATTTATAAGTTATTTGAAGTGATAGTTTGACCTATATTATTATTAAATTGTTGATAATTTGTGTGCAGTACATTTTGGTACTACAGGACAGAGGCTATTTTGTGTGATGATTAAAAAAGGTTGATAATTTTTGCGCAGTACATTTTAGTACTACCGGCCAGGTACAAGCTTGAGAAAGAGACTTTTTGTGTGATGATGAAGAAAGGTTGATAATTTGTGTACAGTACATTTGTTACTACAGGACAGAGACTATTTTGTACGATGATTATAAAAGGTTGATAGTTTAATTTGTGTGTGGTATATTTTGGCACTGCAGGACAGAGGTGTGTGATGACTGTAAATGGTTGATAATTTGTACACAGTACATTTTGGTACTACATATGACAGAGGCTATTTTGTATGATGATTATAAAAGGTTGATAATTTGTGTGTGGTACATTTTGGTATGTCAGGACAGAGCCTATTTTGTGTGATGATTATAAACGGTTGATAATTTGTCTGCAGTACATTTGGTACTTAAGGACAGAGCCTATTTTGTGCAATGATTATAAATGGTTGATAATTTGTGTGGTACATTTCGGTACCATGTGACAGAGGCTATTTTGTATGGTTATATAAATTATGATTTATGCACTATGTTTATGTAATGAATGGTTGATTTTATTTACATCACACAAAATATAAACAGTTTATTCAGATAACAGAATCAGATTTACCTGTATTTTACAAAACACAGAGAATGATTATCACAGTGATATTGAAGTTTGTATATTGTACACTAGTGATCATTTTGCTACTGGTATTTTTATATCATAGAATAATTAATATTTCTAATTTTTTTTTTTTCAAATGTACCATACTTTTATCATTCCCCCCAGAATGCTTTGTTGATCAACTTTTGTATTAGTAAGTGTAATGACAAGGCATGAATCTGTAATTATGAAGAATTATATATGGTGACAAGTCCTGGGGACACAATTGAGATCCCAGTCTTTACACCTTGTATATATACAATATGGCTTAACATTAGCAGATCTATAAACTTATGCTATGGCTATGTATATAAGGATAGGCTATTAGTTGAGGCTAAGGCTATCTATATTCAATGGGAGTTTCTTTTTGTATTTCTCTATCTCGTGGTAATGGTAGAGTTCTCTATAATTGACTGTATATTTGGTGGGATTATTTTTGACAATTTACATGTTACACTTATTCAAGATAACGCATAAAATTTGAAAATCTTATACATCAATTGTACTACTCTTGTGTGGTCTAAAATAACCAGTCAACCCGGAGAAATCATGAGTTGGCAACACAGCAAACATCTCAAAACAAATCTTCTGATTGACCAAAAGGCCTAAATCAAGATTTTTGGCTGGAAGGTTCCTATGATGACACCCTACCAAGCTTGTGATTTTATATGACCTTGACCCATACTCAATGTTACAGGTGTCAACCGTGTTAAAATACATTTTTAATCAAGCATGAGAACACCAGATGCTTACTATAGGACATTGGTATGCTGTTATTTTTATTCAAATGATTTAGTTATATTAAATGACTCCAAAGTCTAATACTTAAAAGTCTCTGTTCAAGTTGGTGCTACAGAAATGCAGCTTAAATTTGTTGGTAGAAGCAAAAGTGATAATTGATTACAACAGGCTTTGGTCAGGTTCTTAGTGTGTCCATGCAGGGAAAAGGACCAAATAGTTCACCACTACAAATGTGTTGCCTTGTTTAACCATGATTTAATTTAGTAACAAATTAATTTTTGTCAATTTACTCATCTTCTACTTGTACATTTGTAATTGTGAAACTCAAAATATTTGCATCTATTTAAATGGAAGTTGTCCTATAATATCTCTACTACTTACATTTCCTAGCCCCCTATGGTTATGGTGCAAGTATTTGGAAGGAAAAATGAAATAAGACAAATAAAGAACAAAACATCAATGGCTGCTTTTGGTCTTTTTTTTAGCTCACCTGGACCGAAGGTCTGGTGAGCTTATGCCATGGCGTGGCGTCCGTCGTCCGTCGTCCGTCAACATTTGCTTCAAATCGCTACTAGTCAAAAAGTTCTTATTGGATTTTGACCAAATTTGGTCAGACTCATCCTTAGGGGAAGGGGATCAGATTTTGCATAAATGGTGACTCTGACCCCAAAGGGGCCTGAGGGGCAGGGCCCAATAGGGGAAATTGAGGAAATTCCTTTAAATCACTACTAGTCATAACGTTATGAATGGATGTTCTAAAAACAATTCTTGAGGTATTTCAGATCCTTAGAGAGAGTCTGGACTTTGTTATTTCTTTAATGCAGTTGGGATCTCCACACCATAACCATATATAGCATTGTTTGAGATTGACAAATAAAACACATTAAACATGAACATTATTTTTGACATTTGGTCTAATCCAACCAGGTGAGCGATACAGGCCCCATGGACCTCTTGTTTTAACATTTACCCAGTAGATACCTGAAATAGAGCGATAAATAATGTATTGTTTACTCCTATCAATGACCCTTGATTTATCTTCCAAGGTTACGTGGGTTCTGGAGTTATACTTGGGACGTAATCTTTAACCCAACCATAGACAATTTGTCCTGGATTCAGGTTGTTCAAAAGGTGATTAGCTTAATCACTTGATTATTGAAAATCTCATATCTCCTTTACTTCAAAATCTGAGTGTGTATTTTTAAAAATAAGCAGGTAGGAAGAGAATGAAGAGTGCTAGTCTAAAGAGTTTCGTAAAATTTGATAAAGTTAGTTTTACTAGAAATGATTTTATCAGGATTTTAAAATTGCTGTCATACTAGCTATGATAAGTCTAATCACCTTTTAACAACTGGACCCTGAAGTCATAACTTAGAAACAGTGAAGACATTTACTTGTATATTTAAATATATGCTGTAATGAAGCACTAATAATATCACAATCATTCTACCAGGATTTGTCGGGCAACCAGCATTTATATTAGGAACTTGGTAATTAGCATAACTTGGAAAATGTTATTTTTCAGTTCTATATACAGAAACTAACACAATCATGGACAAGATTGTCCAAGGGTCTGGACTTGTCTGAAAATTTTTGTCGGAGTCATATAGTCATACTGTTGTGTTTGCTTCAGAACAGGGACCGAGAAAAGACACTAAAACAAGACACTCATTCAATTGTTTTATTTGTCAACTAATGCTGCAATTGATTTCTCATGTGTTCAACACAGCAGACACTAGTCACAGGTAGAAAAAGTGAAAAATGATCTGTTACAGATGTACCAGGTATATTGACACTTTTTCCTTTTGTGGGGAAAAGACCTCAACAAACCTGACAAGTGTAAAATATTGTGCCAAACCAATGTATAATATACTACAGGCAAAAAAAATAACCGTCACAAAGAAAAAACGTTATCACCAAACTCGGATATAATAATTGATAATGGAAGGACTGGCTTCAAAACTGAGTGATGATTGCTGATGTAGAATTATTCCCTCTCAACATTTATGTAATGCCTTTAATTCACACATAGAAATGCTCCCTGAAACAAACCTAATTTTCCTTCCATCTGGAACATCTTTTCAATAGGAAAATTCATTCAGATTTATTAATATACATGTACAAATATATTTTGTAAAAAAAAAAAAAAAAAAAAAAGAAGTTTTTTCAGGTTTTAAAAAGCTGTTATGTGTCTGAATTGTCTTCACTAGTTGAGTGTTTATCATAGCAGTACAGCAATAAATGTACACCAGTAAATTGTTTATGTTTTCCCGTTCATGAATCTAGGCATTATAATGATAGTATGTTAAAACAGAACTTTCAATTTACATCTCTAAACATTTGTAAGCAGCTCTTTGACAGTTTGACGGAATAAAAATTACGTGCACAAGTACAAGCAATCCTGATGAGAGAGCAGCATAAAGAGTTTGAGTTAGATTCGTTGTCTCATACTTGAGTCATTGTTTGGACACTAAAAGTAAAACTAACTCATCGCCATGGTTTCTGGTATAGTTGGGTATCAAATTATTGAGAGTTCCAAGAGATTTGAATGCACAAAATGCATTATAGGTAACAATTAATCAAACCTTTCACATTAATTAGAAGAACTTGTTGCATAGCTCATTAACAAAATATAAATTAACATTGCACCCTTTGTAAGTAAAGTTGTTCTTTTTTAAAATAAGTTAAACTTAATTAACCTCAAAGAGCATCCTAAAACATAGATAAAGGTACTGTCACACTGCTGTGTATCATAATTCAACATAAGTAAAGCTACTGTCACACTGCTGTGTATCATAATTCCACATGAGTTGTGCATTGGCATTTCTTTCATACAGTTGTATGCACCTCATAGGCATCTCAATTGTTTTGTAAGTTTATATACCAGGGTACACCGGCATACAAGTATGACACATTATGCCTGATAATTAAGTTTTGGCCATGCACAATATTACATTGCATACACTGTAATGTAGGCCATAAGTTACAAATATGCAGTACATTGGTCTCCCATTGACCGATTACTGTACGAGTATGGTATGTATTTACACCAGGGATAAGCATTTCATATGCAGTAATATGCTAATCTCCAAACACAGGCTATGAGCCAGGTATATTGGATGCATACATATCAGCCAGTGTATTTGTAATGCATTTGCATGTACAACTTGTGCTGAATAAACTCCAAGCAAATGTGGACATATTGTACAAATTTGTACCATTTGTCCTGCAATCGGACAGCGCATATTGATTATTTGTAACTAATGACAAGCACACAGATACCACTGGTAATAGTTGATCTACATTTTGGGTGGCCAATGATGACAAAAGGTTGATGTTCATCTTCGTAATGTGCACTGGTGATAAAAACATTTGTCAGATGACACCAGCATGTGCACTGCATAAGCAGCTACTTCCAGCAAGAAAAATTGTATTGCGTACTGCATGTGCACCTAATACATGATGAATCAGCTGAATATATTATTCTTATGCTCAATGTGTGACAAACATCAGTTAAAGTAATAAAAAAATTCAAATTTTGTGCAAACAGCTGCCTATTGATTTTTTTTAATTACAGAACTCATAATGACTTGATACAAGCTTAAGTGTGACAGGGGATTTAAAGGCAATGGCCCAAATACTAGATCAATCTTCAAAAAACTTCAAAAATATAACAGAATTACCCAGTCCAATAAGATACTGCTAAACAAAATGTCATAACATGTAAGTAGAGCTTATAAAATAATCAAGAATGGCACACAACTATACTGTAGTCACTTCTCTATCTCCCATTCTATACAGGATATTATAAATAAAGGCCTGTTCTAGCTGATGACGTTGAATAAAATGGTGATTAATATGATGCATGAGCTAGCTATTCATTAAATTTCCAAATCACACATGAAATCACATTTCCAGGTATGCCAGCCGGGTGTATCGGTAGTCTTACTCACTGGAGGCAATTTTTATCATCTCATGTTAGCAGTTTTCAAACAAAATTTAACGTGTAAGAAACACATGATATGAATGTTTTTATATACAAATATGAGTATTATGTATTAAGAACTGATGTGTATAACTTCAAGCTAAAAAAGATTTGTAATGACAAATTATGCTTAAGATGATATGCATTAAAAGAAATGACTGGAAAATGAAACCGATGTATGTTGTGGAATTTTACATAATATATACAATATATATAAATGTACTTGCAATCCACTGTGCAGTAAAATAACCATTGTGATATCACCTAGTGTCAGGACAAGCTATATTTCTTATTGCATACAAAATCTAATATCTTATATACAGATACTACCAAATACAACCTCCTGTACATTAAAGCTTTTGAGGCAGTTGTATTCCATCACTATTAACTACGAAACATGAATTTTGAAGTTCTACACATTACTTATCAATTTTACAGAAAATCACAATGAAATCAAATGGAACGAGGCAGAATTGTATAAGACTAGGTGTACCAAACTAATATGTCTGATTGTGTAGATGAAGAAAGTGAAAATCTAACTGTCCTTGTTGTCTTTGAAATCATATAATCTAATTGCATCAATTCAGGATAGCAACTTAATGTATAAGCCAACTTTTTTTGACTGAAGCAGCCTCCTAGACCATATACATATAAACTATTTGACTAAAAAACAATACATTTGTATGTGTATTCATTTAGAGAAAATACTTTGGACAGTTTTATGTCTGTGCTGGTCAAGAGCAGAGAATTATAGCATCATTAAGGAGAACAAACATTCAATTTTTTGGTTGGGTTTGGGTCTCCAGTGTTGTTTTCAACTGGACATCAATGTAGGAAATGCTGTTAGGAAATATGAGTTTTTTTTACCAGCTTCATGTAGTATGTGATGAAGCTGTATAGCATTAGGTTCAACATACATTGTGAGCTCTACGCACATAGCAAATGCAGAAAATTATTGCAATTTTTGTTCAAACCACAGTGTATTTCTCAAATGCCTAAGGAAGATTACATTTTGTATCAATCGATCTACACATGGACACAGAAAAACATCTGGTAATAAAGCCATCTATCACAGTTTATTTTGTAAACTTAATTATTCCTACTGTCATATAAAGTTAACACCACTCCCTCCCATAAACTTATATAGTCATGCACCTGCTACCCCCATTCATTTAAAATGGACTGTGCTTTTCAACAATGTAGAATATTTGATGAAGTATAACAGGGATGATTAAAATCCTAGAGGGTGTTGTTGTAGAGGTCCATTGTTGGCGACAACATCCTTTGAGATTCTGGCTAGACTGTTGTGTCTCTCTAAGGCCTTACTGTCACTCGCTTCCTTCAAGTTCATAGCGATTCGTTCTGAAGCCTGAAACAATGAAGACCAAATGTGTACATACAGAAGAGGTATCCAAACACTTCCTGAAAATTCAAATAAACAAGTGAAAACAAGCATTCTGTGAGTATTGCTAAACCAATACATGTCCCCTACCGGTGCCCCCAAGTTAAACCTTTAGCCAAATTTGAGTAAAAAAGTTTAGCTAAAACTGAAACATGCCAAAATTTTCAAAAAATGAAAATAAATTTTTCAGTTTTAACTATACAAAAGTAATGCCACACACCCAACGAACCTCTATACAAAGAATCAGCATCCTAATACCATTATTAAGTGAATGGCGTGCCACTACAAAACTTAAACCTCAAGAATACAGCAATAACAGTTAAGTCCATAATATGGCAAAAATTTCAAAAAAAGATTTTTTTTTTTTCATTTTTAACTGTACAAAAGTAATGCAACACACCAAAAGAACCTCTATGCAAAGAATCAGCATCCTTATACCATTATTAAGTGAATGGTGTGCCATTATAAAACTTTAACCAAAACTTTAACCTCAAGAATACAGAGAAAAAAGTTAAGTTCATAATTTGCCAAAAATTTCAAAAAATGAAAATAATTTTTTCAGTTTTAACCATACAAAAGTAATGCCACACACCCAAAGAACCTCTATGCAAAGAATCAGCATCCTTATACCATTATTAAGTGAATGGTGTGCCACTATAAAACTTTAACCAAAACTTTAACCTCAAGAATACAGCAATAGCAGTTAAGTCCATAATATGGCAAAAATTTCAAAAAAAGAATTTTTTTTTTTTCATTTTTAACTGTACGAAAGTAATGCCACACACAAAAAGAACCTCTATGCAAAGAATCAGCATCCTTATACCATTATTAAGTGAATGGTGTGCCATTAGAAAACTTTAACCAAAACTTTAACCGGACGGATGGACGGACGCAGGCAAAACCTATAGTCCCGCCGGTTTCACCGGTAGGGGACTAATAAACCTTCATTTAACATGATTAACAAGTTCAATAAACAACAAAGCTCCACAAGGAAGCCAAGGGGAACAACTGATGTCTTGTATGTTGGATGAAAACCTATCAGCAGGAAAACATCTATTATACCAGAAATCGTCCGCATGTAATTGTGCGTTGTGAGGCTACATATTTGAGAAGATTGATCTGACAATCAAGCTTAGATGTCCTCATCACGATAAACACTAAATAATTTCATATTTATTGTGTTGAGTACATTCAAGTTGGAGCATCAGATCTTTCTGCTGAAATATTGAAAGTCCTGAAGAACGTTAATTTCAAAGATTATAATTTTTCTCGACAACTTTGACAGAAAGACAGAGCAAGTTAATATAGTCTTTACCTCATCACAGAAGACTTTGGTTAATTCCAACTCATGTTGGGCGGAGCTATGGTTTCTTTCAAGTGAACGGGATGCCCTTGACAAAACTGCAACCATTCCGTAAATATCTATGGCTGCCTCAGCAACACGATTTAATACAAACTGTTGTTCTGGGTCTGTAAGGAAGAGAAATAAAAGTGAACCAGACTCTGATGTAATGGAGCTATTATACATCCCATTGCTCTGTTTACAATCTGCTTTACATGATTATAGACATTAAATACAGTGATAACGATCAAACGTCCACTCCTCTTATGTCACCAACAAGGTATTAGTCCACAAGCATACTGGGTATTGCTATAGCATTACATGTCTCCTATCAGCCCCACTAAAAATAGTAACAGTGACCTTGACATTGACCCAAAATACCTGAATCTAAAATTCATTTAAGATATTATGGTGTTTTATCATTGTCTGAAGTTTGATCAAAATACCTCAAGGAATGAAGCTGCTAGAGAGCTGACAAACTTTGGCATATTATGTATGTACATATTAAGTACAAGACAGAGTTTCACCAGTAGGGGATTAATAAGCACGACCTGAACTATTACAATGATATACAGTATACACATTTAATTTGAATATCACTTCTAAACATTAAGAGGGATGTAAACATTCCACTGAGCCATTTTCTTTAGCTTGAGACATTTATTATCATCTGTTAACAGGAACATTTATTTTAACAAAAAATGAATTATCAAACAGAAATGTCTTTTGTTGTCAAAATGTGTACTATATTTATCTTGTTATAAACGTATGTTCAGTAATAAACCCATCCAAATTTATTGCTGATATGTAAAATAATAGCAAATGTCATTTCACTGTTCTGCTTTTAATAAACCTTACTTTAAATGTGTTGCCCTCAAGGATTATACACCAAGTCTTAAACATACCTTTAACTTTCTTGCCATGTTTAATCAGTAGATTTGTTACTGTTGACCCGAAGTCATTGACTGATTTAGAGGCCTGGAAAAGAAGAATAAATAGTATAGTAATTACAAATTCTACGGTTAAAGCAGTCTTTTCACAGTGTTCATCTGTGAAAAAATATCTTAATTACCCTCCCGTACCTCACATTAGAGGGGGAAAAATCAGCATTTGCTCTGGGGAAAGTAGACATCAAAACATTGATTTCTAAAACTGATATATCAGTCGCTCCATTGTTGTTTGTTGAGTCATTAATCAATTCATAAAGAAAGATTAAGAGTATGTTAAACTCTAAGGAGATATCTTTATAACATGTCCGATGCCATACCTGATCTGCTGACTCCTTCAGACTTCCATGTACCTGCGTTGACAGGGAGTCGCCAGATGAAAATCCTAGACGTCTAAATGTGAAAGTAAACATTCTTAACCCTTAGTATAGTTGGTTACACATTTTCCATAACAAATCCTGGTCTTATATTATCATGGTATAGAAGTGAAGGTGATGAAAATGCATAAAATCTATATCAAATTGGACCATTTCTGATATGATCACTTTTGTTTGTCACAAAGTTATTATGTAGTGTTGGGAATCACTATAAATTTCATAATCGATCATCACATTTCTTAAATGGCCGATGATCGATTATTGATCAATCATAAACAGAAATAGAAATATCTGCAAATATATCAACCAAAATAGGGGGAATTGTTGTGGGTATGTTTTAAGGCATCTAGCTGTTTTAAAATGTCGTTTAATGCAATTTTATTTCAATTTACCAGTGAACCTTTTCATTTATTGAATTGTTGAAGTCGGCTGTAAATCTTGAAAATATCCATGTTATAGTCAAACCAATGATCAATCACAAAAAGTCTTGATCAATTAGTCATAGTCAGAGGTAAAACGACTAGCCATCGATTAAAATGATTTATCGGACACTAATTATATGCCACCTTGAGATCTGAAATTTCATAATCCAAAATCACCTATATTTCTATTACATATCTTTATATGTATATTATATAATTATATTTTGGTGATATGCATCTTTACATATGTTAAACTATTTAGAGATTGTTGCAAAACAAAATCCTCTAAAAATACCAATGAAGCAAACAAAAAACATGTAGGCAAAACAAATAATTTTAACATAGCATACCAGTATTGTTAGGAGAAATATCTACAATTGCTATCAAATATCAGTATTTTCAGAATTGGGTCAAAGTATGATTGTAAGGAATTTGTGCTCACCTTTTCAGCATGTCTGTAGCTACACCCATTTTCCCAGCAGCCTTCAAACTACGACCAGCATACTAAAGAATAAAGATGTATATAAAAATTCTCTGCATAATAGTGGCTTACTGCTGGATATAATCTAATACTCTCTTCATAATGATGGATTTGAACACCTTGGCCCATTTTTTTCAAAAGATGATTTGTTTAATCACTTGATTAGTGAAAATCTCATTTCTCCTTTACTTCAAAACCTGAGTGTGTGTATTCTTTATGATACGCAGGTAGGAAGAGACTGACAAGTATTGTAGTCTCATAAAATGTTGTCAAGTTAGTTTTACCAGAAATGGTTTTATCAAGATTTTAAAATTGCTGTTAAACTGTGATTAGCCTTAACATCTTTTGAACAATTGGGCCCAAATATACACCCAACTTGTACATTTGTATTACTGTATTCTTTATTACTTTCTCAAACATATCTAAAGTATTTGTTAGCCCTTCTTGCATTGAGACGTTAAAATTGTTTTCAATAATATAAAATATATTTGCTAAAGAAATTTAAAAACAATGAAGTTTACTGCACCATGTTAATACATCAGAACCATTCCTGATACCACTACCAGTCACGTTTACCTCCATTCCAGTCAGGACAACAAAAAGACGCAGGATGTCATTTGTTCCCTCGAAAATACGGAAAATTCTCAGATCTCTCATGACGCGTTCCAATCCACATTCCTTTAACAACACAAATAAAGTCAGATACAGAAACCAATTTTTCTTCCTTACTCATAATCTCAGTTTTTTTTAAATTTGATTTTTTGTGTGCTGTTAATTTTAACCAATATATTCCCTTCACATTTATAGCCTTTTGTAGCAATAGGACTTCACTGTCTACTGGTAATGGTTAGAGTATGACAGTTGAATATAACCAAGACTATCACATGTTAGTGTCACAATAGTGTTATCACATGTGTTTTACAATGACATGACAGAATATGCCTGATATATAATAAACAATAGATTGATCCTTTTGTTGTATACCTTCATGTAGCCCATCCCTCCCAGAACTTGTATCGCCTCATCTGCACAGTACCAAGCTGCCTCCTATCACAAATACAAACCGGAGCAATTAAACATACATGTCTTAATTACACATTTTTACAATCATCAATAAAAGACTTCTTAATAAAGAATTCAATAGGGAAAAAACAGTGTTTTGATTTTGATGTAATTAAATAAGGTGTTGATAACGGGTTAAAGGGACATCACGGTAAAAACGTTGTAATTTTCAATGAATGTACGTGTTTTGTTCCTTTCCAGTTATGTTTCTGTGCTGTCCCAATGTTCACAGTCGATCCGCATGTCCAGCTTGACCACTTGATTTAGTTGGGAATCCCCCTCTAAATTTAGCGCGGAAATTATTTTTAAATCATCACGTAACTGTTTTGAAATCGAGGCAACACAAACACACGATAGTTTACAAGGCGAATTGGATTAGTTGGACAACGATATTATACAGTGGTTTAAATGTTAAATAACACGTTCTGTATATATTCCGGCACTTATATTTATGTGTAAATAAGTGTAAACACCGTACATATAGTATAGTGACAGTAGCGATGTACTGGTACAGACTGTATAAATATTACCGAGTTGGTGTAAATATTACCGAGATTGTCATGACCTACTATCCAGCAATCAAGCAGAATACGAGCAGCGTCCGTATTACTGCTGTTTTCATGTTTGAACTGTATTGTACTGCTTCCCCAGTTTAATTCTAGGATTGTGTTTGACCCATTTTCCAATTATTCTCTTCATTGCGGAAGCTGTTATCGTTGTCAACCGCAGTCGATTCACATTGGAAGCCATTTTTGTTTTCAGGTGTTTTAGTGTGTTGTGCGCATGCGTGTTATCGTATAATAACGTATATGTCACAAAATTTGCATATTCAGACTATTGATCAACGAATTGTGATAACCTTTTTATAATTAATAATTGATGTTTTTTATATACATATATCATCAAATTCGAATGGTTATTGTTCATAAGGATATTTTTTTTAAAGATATACCCAATAATATGAAAAAATGCAAAATAAAAATTGGTTTACCGTGATGTCCCTTTAAATATTACATGTACAAGGTACAAAACTTATGACCACTGAAGTGTTCTCTTATCTTTATAATACATTATTGATAACCTGTCACACATTTAGCTAGCACCAGACATGCAAATGTAAAGAGCTCTGAATAATCCTGATTTTTTTTTTTTTTTTTAGTTTTATAGTACAGTGTATTACAACTTATTGTGACTTACAGAAGCATAAATTTTGCTGATGGCAGCCTCTATCTGGAACTCTTTGATACCCTGGTCCATGTTAGCTGACACTAAGTAGGCCATCGACTGAAGAGAAAACAAACTACATTTGTACCTGAACAAATGGCATTTCCTTTTGTAAAATGAATTAAATACAAGATTTGACAATGTGGAAAACATGTTGGTTTCTGGTTTTATGTCCACACAACAACTGAGGTAACAGTAGGAATACATAGATACAGCACTATAATGTCATGTTTCAATGATCTCTTTAAACAACTTTCATTTCGACATGTGGTTATTTTTTAATTATGTCCTCCTAATCACTATGGAAAGTAAAACTTTTGCAGATTCACATTTATTTTTTGATAATTTATAGAAAGAGGTATTGTAAGTTACACCATTCTGATTAAGTAACAAGCATACTGGGCATTGCTAAAGCAATACATGTCCCCCTAAAGGCCCTTGCTAAAAATAGTAACAGTGACATTGACCAGACCCCAAATCAACTCAAACTCAAACTTGTCTAAATATATAAGGGTTCTTCATCATTGTGTGAAGTTGATTGAGATCCCTCAAGGAATGAAGCTGCTAGAGCGCTGACAAACTTTGGCATTATGCACACATGTGTACAAGACTGATGGACAGGAAACCTATAGTCCCCTCTTTTTCACCAGTAGGGTTCTGATAAAGAGACAAGCATTGTTTGAACAGAATCCAAATCCTACCTCTGTAACATAATGTTTCATAACCATCCGACTTATTTTTTCCTGAATTGCTCCAAAGTTTGAAATTTCTGTCCGAAACTGCACACGTTGTCCAGCATGTTCAATCTGTAAGCATGGAAATAACAACAAATTCACAATGCAATCATGATCATGAACAACTTAAATGTTGTACACAACAAAAATGACAATAGTTTAGTTCATACATATTTAAAGTGCATGTAATAAGGACAAAAAATACTTGACCACTGAATGAATTGTACAAAGAATTATTTAAGACCTCTTATGTTTGATGATATAAAGATCTAGAATGAAGGCTTTTCCTGATAACTGTGCCGATATTCTGCCATTGAGGGTAGGAGTAGAGCTACATTTACATGTATAACAGTGATATCAGTATCATTGTTTGTATCAGACACTGGTCACTTACAGCCTTATTGATACAGTACTTCATAGTGCCAGACAAGGCTGCAGCCATTCCAAACCTGCCGTTGTTGAGGATGTTCATGGCTACCTTGAATCCATCACCAACGCCTGGAAAGATTAGGGGAAATTAATGGCATTATTATCAAAGATGTTTTTGGAGATTATATTTGCTGAATTTGTTATTGAGACTGCATGCATTGCTGATATTGTTTTTTGATATTTTCTTATTTCCTATACTCAACATGTTTTGGTGAAACTGTACTTATTTTCCTACCCACTACCGGTATCTAGACTTCAATACTTTATATTTTCTATTGAGACTGTACTTTAGTTTATTTACTGACCTCCCAACATGTTTTCCACAGGTACTTTGCAGTCATCTATAAATAAAGCTGCAGTGTTAGAGGCTTTGATTCCCATTTTCTTCTCAGGAGCACCACTGTTAAAATCAAATGAGGATGCATCTCCAATAATCTTCATTCATTCATAAATATTTCATTCACAAGGTAGGCAAAATTGTTAGATAAAGCACTTGGTGATTATAAGCCTCACTGACAAGTTGTAATCTACATGAGAGTTTCTTTCAGAAGATGGATTACATGTTCTAGAATGTTTCTTTGATCTATTAAGACTGGATTACATGTTCTAGAATGTTTCTTTGATCTATTAAGACAATGTATATAAAATGGAAACAGCAGGATACATGTAATCCATGGAAACAAACGATGAAATACTCCTAACGCGTTTGTGTATTCAACCACCAACAACTCTATAACCTCATTGATGGCAATAATATTCTAGACTAATCAGAACGTTCCTGATGTTTTATCAGCCTTTTAAAAATCTTATATGGGCTAGCTAACACCAAACTCCTGCCACAGAGAAAACGGGGAAAAAACTGACCCGGGGGCAGGTCGGCACTTCTATGTATGTTTTTGACTATTCAATACCGTTATGTGAATACAAAACACACATATATCAAAACATTGATAATGTTTCGACATACCTGATCATACAGACATACATTTCACCACACATAAACAGATCAGTGCACTCATTTTATAATTTAACTCCAAACATTTTGTGGTCATATTTGTATTGAAAGCTATCATGTGACCTGCCGAGATATTGCTTGACACACGGTAATCCTCATTCTGAAAATAGTTTCCTTTGATACCTCATGTGGTTCACATTAAATATGGCCGCGTTTAACCCTGTTTTCACTATGCCAGAAGTTCTGATGTAAGTCGGCCCATATCAGATTTTTAAAAGACCGATAAAACATCAGAAACATTCGGATTAATTATGATCATAAGCTACAGGTTAGCACTAATAATTAAACACATTTAGAAATTAATATAAAGTCACAGTTATTCAGGTAAAAATCTTCCTGATGTAGTGGCTCCAAATTAAATCCCTGATATTCAACAAAACATAGAGACCTTGGGCGGGAAAATATTTAACTGGTCCCAGGAAGTCTTCAGAATCTTTACAGATACTTACTGTGTTATACCTCCGAAGCCTCTCTCTACTATAAAAGCCACTGAGGTGTCCTTTTCTTTTCCTGTCTTCTCATCAATAATTGGCGTCTTTGCAAAAATTGTGAACACATCAGCCACACCCCCATTGCTGATCCAGATTTTACCTCCATTTAGGGTGTAGTGAGTTCCATCAGGGGAGAGAATTGCTCGTGTCATGATGCCCTACATATACACAATATCAAATAACTTAGTATTAATTGGTGTTGTTTTGTATTCCTCTTTACAAATAAGTTAATTTAGATCTGGAAAAGTAATGGATCAATTCACCATGAATGCACAATTTAATGAAAAAATTAATGATACCAATTATCTAAACACACTGAAATTCTTAGCAAACTTTTAAATAAATATTGTATAAACAAGTAAACTTGGTAATGCTAAAGCAATACATGGCCCCTACTGGCCGCTGCTAAAAATAGTAACAGTGACCTTGACCCAAAAACATTGAAACTTAAACCTGTCCAAGATATTATGGTCCTTTATCATTGTTAAGGTTAATCAAAATCCCTTGAGGAATGAGGCTGCTAAAGCGCTGACAAACTTTTGAATTAATTGGCGTACAAATGTACAAGATGGATGGCGAAGAATCTTAAAGTATAGACCCCCTCCTCTCAGTTTCACCGGTAGAGGACTAATAAATACAGTATTACAAAATAATACATAATTATGAAATATCAATTATCCACGTATCAGTTAATTAACACTCAATCAGGAAATGCTTCATGCCCTCATCATAACTCTATCAGCAGTGTGTACGTCTATCAGAATCTTTTCAGCTCTATTTTGCTACATTTCCATTTGTAATTCCAGTAAGAAATTTACCTAATCACAGGACTTAGGACATGTCAAGGTTGGGTTACCTGTCTATTGCATGCAATTAATTAAGTTCTAGGGATGGTAACATCAACAAAACAGAAAGCCCAGGGGTAGGAGAGATACAAAACCGAAAACCCTGGGGTGGGAATAATACATAACGGAAAGTCCTTGCGTTGGGAGAGATACAAAACCTTAAGTCCCTGGAATCTTTTACTAGAATACCCCTTTACAATATTGAAGATCCTAGTTTTGTCACGAGTTATTCTCCTGATACCAAAGCATAAAATCTTGACTTTATCCACTTAATCTTTATTTTTTTCTCTTACAGCTGCATCAGATCCACAGGAAGGTTCTGTCAGACAAAATGCAGCCATCTTTTTTCCTGAGGCAAGATCGGGCAAATATTTCTGTTTTTGTTCTGGAGTACCATACAGGAGGATTCCTTTGAAGCCAATGGACTGTGAAACATAGAAATACAACCATAATTAGACAAGTACCTCAAATATCAAAAGTATCAAAGTAGCAGATTGAACAGCTATATCAGAAATCATTCCCTAACTACTTAATCAAAAGATTAATTATGGCATATCCTTTTACAAAGGCATTTAAGTAACAGATACTTTTAGCAAGCCACATCTCAAATTCAAAACAAGTTAGCATCATCAAAAAATTACTGAACAGAAATACATCACACATACCTGATGAGCACCAAGTGTGATTCCAACTCCCAAGTCGTGTGAGCCGACTATTTCTACCAACCTTGCATACTGTGTGTTTGTAAGGCCAAGACCACCTGGCGAGTATGGTAAAATCAAGTTAATAAATGATATATTTCAAAGTTTTTAAACTGTTCAAATCTCATTACAAAAGCATTTCCAGAATATTTCAGTGTACACAACTTTTGATACAAGAAACACGGGCAAGGTTTTACGAAGCACAAGTTTACTGACAGAAATAGAGTAATCACCAGAGACACTTACCAAGCTCCTGAGAAACCTGCAGACCAAAGGCTCCCATTTCTTTGAGTCCCTCCAATGAGTTATCCTCAACCTTCTCTAGACTATCATTAGCTGCAGGGTCATTTACATCCTGTTGACAAGGACACAACATAGGAGCTTGTTAATTATAAATTTTGTGCATAAATTCATACTATTTATGTTAATGTCAATCTCTTACTGCTGTCTCACATCACATTAAACAATGTTATGTCTAAACATTTTACAACATTTCAAGGAACATGGTTTAATTTTAAATTCACAGCATAACTACAACATTTCATAGAATTCAACCAAACATCCCAGCAATGCAGTGTTACAAGTCATCATTAAACAGAACGTTTTATGTTAATGTGGTCAAATTCATGACCAAATGCAACAGATTAAATCTGGTAGTTTCATTGAGTCCAACTTGAGTAGAAATTGAAATATATATATTCAAACAGAACTTTGACTTTAAAATAAGAAAATGATACAAATACAAAATAAAAGTGTATTGCTTTAATAGAGTTTTTACCTCAAAGAATTTGGCACAAGGATCAACTAGCATTTTCAGCATCTCTTCTTGTTCTTCATCTAGCACTGTAAAAGGAGAACTTTTTGAATGTATGCTTAAATGTAAAACAAGTTGAATCTTCCCCACATCTATAATTCTAACAATAGGCACAGATGACCTCAAAACCCTAGGTCTACAATGATGGCAAAAGTTGACATTTAGAAAATATTACAAATAATTTCATTTTCCCATTTTTGGACTCTAGATCTGCTACTGGTGAACAAGAAATTTCCCTGGACCATTTCGTTAAAATCATATCCCTTTATCCTCTCATCAATATAAATATAGAAGGTAAAATTATTTAAACTTTCCTTATATATTTGGGCCCTATGCTTCACCAAAGCAGGGGTGGATGGCAAACTGGAAAGAACATTGCCTTCCCTGTGTAAGATCATATCCAAATTATCAATGAATTAATTTAGTCTGTAACTTAAGTGTAAGCATCATGATCACAACGTCTATAAAGTATAATCATTATATATGTTAAGATTATTGTAATCAGACTTTGGTTTGGTTCTTCGTTTATAAGGGACATTACCCGGTGAGCCTCTATATAAAGGACACCTCTCTGTAAAGGACACTTTTGCCTTGTCCCTTAGGTGTTCTTTATACACAGGTTTGACTGTACATGTAGAATCAATGCACATTAATCATAACCTTGTTTGAAATTTTACCTTCTGGAAAAGGAAATATAGCTGATGGTTTGATGTCGCCCCTGAATATGTTCATAGCAAAAGAGTTCATCTCCTGTAAAAATATACATATATTGTGATTATAAGAAGGAAAGTCCATTTGATATTTTCTTTTGACAGGAAAATATTTCATGGTTATCATAAATGTTACAATAAAGCTAGATATCAATTCAGCAAACACATGAGAACAAGAGTCTACAAAAGAATTAAATGAACTTACTGCTGATTCCACTTTTGAACTGGCCTCCCTCTTCTGCATTTGCACACATGGTGTGGCTTCCCACCTCTGTATTTGTGAACATGGCCTGAAACACACACATACTCATCAATTAGGAAAAATAACAATGAGTAGAAATTTTGTAATAGTTTTTGTAGGATCTTACAGCATTACACTTAATTTATAAGCTTCTGGGAACGGAATTGCATCCTCCAAAGTTTTTCCCATCTTGCTAGTTCATCAAGATTGCTCTGTATAGGTTTCTTTATGTTTCCTTTGATTTTACTGTGATTTACACAATAGTGTCATCAGCTAACAACATAACCGAGGAAGTCAGACCATATGGCATGTCATTGATATAGTGCTAAACAAACTTGGTCCAAAGACTGACCCCGGCCTGATCCAACTGGTGCATAGATAGATTATTCATCATTGAATAGGACTGATTTGATCAGATTTATAATACATTTACATTTAAACCCAAGATACATCACAGAAGTCATTACGAGTATGACTTTTATCAATGTCAACCAGTGCTTCCAGTGATGATATAATTAGGATTAATTATCTTTGCATGTTGTAGTTGACCTTACAATTGAGGATTCATGAATAAAACAGGCTAAAGCAACAGTCATGAATTCGTTCTCATCTTGCAATGTTGTTATATATACATGTACCTGTCAGGCAAACGACAGATTATAAAGCTTACATGAAATATTATTTTACATTTTGGTGCCATTATCATTGTGAACTCACGAAAACCCATGCAGGCTATATATGTTCCCCATCATAAGTGGTAAGGTCAAAAGAGCGTGCAGTTTTATTTGTGAATAGGTCACACTATATATTACAAACGTTACTCAAAATTAGATTATATATACTGTTATATATAAACCACTTCCATATGTAAACGTAGCAGTATCAAGAATTATTTAATCATCATAAGTTAGACTGTGAGATTGACAAGGAATTGATTACTTCTGTCTCCTGGACCTATCTAGCTCTATACAGTATGTATGTCAGACTTGTATACATGTAGTTCCCTATAGATATACACAGTTATTTCGAGGTCAAAGTCCAAGCGATCATTGCCAGCCCAGGACAGTGACAGTTCAGTGTTGTGTAACAAAAACACGGATTGGGAAAACAGTGTTAACTTGAATTAAACTTTTTCAAATGACACTCGAAAACTAACCCAACCACATTCCTGTAATTGCTGCAAGTGCTCCTCTGAATCAAAGATGGAAGGTACCGCACTGATCGAAACATTTTTCCGATTCAATTATTCCACTTGACGGTTTGTCTGCTCAACTTGCAAATAACGTAAATGACTGCGCATGTGCAAGCAGTTTCCGAAAAGAAGCAGTTTATTTTCGGAATGTTTCGGTTATTTTCATGTGTCTGTGTAAGTTGTATGCAATGTGAAAGTAGATGTATTTAGTCTGTTTCGATGTCTTTAATGTTAAATCCTGTTTTTACAATATCGCATTTGATTGTTTGACGAGTAATCGCTACTTAGACGATGCTCCATTTATCATGTAAAGCACAACTTAGATATCCGTCGTCGGTAAGAAAAGCGCCATCTACAATGTAACAATGGCGGAAGGACCGGTAGCACGTTTGCAACAACTGGAGAACATCGAGAAAGATATTGCGACGGCAATTCAAAGTGCCGGTAAGTAGAGTTGATGACCAATTTGCTGCTTTCTGTTGATAGATTGTGAAACAATGGTTTGCACTTATGTATATTTACACAGGGGATCATTCACCACTGGTTAAGTATGTCATTGATACGTAATAGGTCTCTATTTACAGTTTCATGTTGTATTCCTCATTTTGGAGTTACACTTACAGACTTGTCTCTTACAGGTTGGGTTTTACAATAAAGTGTATAAGACAGACTTGTCTCTTACAGGTTGGGTTTTACAATAAAGTGTATAAGCTGTAGATAGGACGTTGAACAAAATAAAACCAAATCTGTGAAAATTGGCAAAAACGAAATCTATTCAAATAAAAGTTATAGAATCTATATGTAAACTAAAAGGACAGGGAAAATGCACGGCCAGACCGAGGTTCGAACTTGGGACCACGGAATACCAGCCAGATACTCTACCAATTGAGCTACCTGGTCACAGGCGTCCATCCTAGTCCAGTTCCGCTCTTATTAAAAAACACATTATTCATTAAATACTGTAAACTTTCAATATTAATCATTAATAACATAATATAGATCTACACATTATCTAAACTTTCTTTAAAGTCATGATATATATACAGAAATAAATATTGAAATAATAATTTTATTTTCAATTCCTTAATAAAATGAAATATAATTTAATTACATTTTAATAAAATATGAAATAATAATATAAGCAATAAACTTTCATAGAAACCTAATTATAGCATAAATTGTGTGTATAACTGTCTCTTGGGGACCATGTATTAACAATAAAACAAATATTCCTTGTAGACTAAACAAATGTTAATAGTAATATTAACAGAACTAAAGTAATTTGTAAAAATCTATTTATTTATATATATATGTAACCGTTGGTGAGGAATTCAAGGAAACACCAGGTTCAGTATATTGGTTCTTTATTATGCATAAAGACCTACAAAACATATAACATGGACGTAGTACATTGACCGGAACAATTACAATATATTTAAGCGACAATAGTACACAACGCGACCACGGTTACAATTATGCAATAGAAATTTACATTTATATAAAATATACATGAAGACAGACTTACCAGGGCTAGCTACAATGTTGTCTGCTCTGTCCAATGGCATGATGGAGAATGAACAGGGAGCGGGGAACAGGAATGATATGTGCAGGGAATAGGACGAAAAGTCCGTGCAACACTCTCATCCAATCGAACCTCTCTCATACGATGACGTTTGAGAAGAGTCCTTGCACGCACGGGACATACATGTAGTTGACACATGCATGTCCCGAGCGCCCAAGGGCTACATATAAATTATATTAGACCCGCGGCAGACATGGTGTCTTATAGACTCTAGGTAGACTCGGAGTCCACTCAGAGTGCACTCCAAGTTTACCTGGAGTCCAAACGGAGTGCACTCCAAGTCTAAATGGAGTCCACTCGGAGTGCACTTGGGTGTAACCTTTAGTCTACACTCAACTGTATATACACAAAAGTGGTGCAGTTATCAGTCATGCAAATACTGAATTACTGTGGGCACAACGTGGTTGGAAACATTTGAGGTTGATAAGTTCCCACAAATGTCCCTGGTGTACCTGTGATCAGTCGGTTGGTATGTACGCTAGTTGACAATCACCAAACTTCACTTTAGTCTCTTCCTGGATCTTTTATTTGCCATTGAACACAAGCTTCAGCTGTTAAATCATACATGTTTTTAAGTTCAAGTTAATGGCTGTGGCACTGAGTTTCTGCTGAATTGATGCTCCCAGTATACGGGTAATTGTCTGTACATGTACAGTTTACTTTTTTGCTGATGTGTGTGTGCACAGAGTCCAGCAAATATTTACCTTAATATATTAAGATGGCTCAAGCTCACAGGATATTACGATAGCTCTTGAGCTTGCAGGATAGTAAGATAGCTCAGGCAAGCAGGATATTAAGATAGCTAAATGTAGCAGGATATTAAGATAGCTCAGGCTAGCAGGATATTAAGATAGCTCAGGCTAGCAGGAATTTTCGTTTGGGCAGTTTAGCCTAGTGGTAGCATATCCACTCACTGAGCCAGGGGTCACTATATATATATTTCAAGGCCCAGCATGGGCAGGCCTAGGACTAGTTATTTTTTACAGATTTGGTGCTGTTGAACACTCCAAGTGTCAGCTTTAGGATATTGATAGGCTTCCATGGAGCCAGAGAGCTTAGGTTGTCTTCGGAGGTAAATACTTTGTGAAGGAGGGAATATATAGTGTAAATTAAAAGTGAGGAGACTGAGTATAAGGTCAGACCAGTAGTTGATTTCCCTTTACCCAAGTGGTAGGATGTCTTCCTGGAGTGTGAGAGGTCGCTAGTCCGAGGCTGAGGGTATTTTTCATTTACCCATTACAAATCATCAAAGGCTGATGATATAGTCTACACTGACATGTGTCCAGGTAAAATATCCTTTATAAGTGTTAATGGATTATTCATGATTAATCATTAATTACAGATAATTGTTATGTTTGTACATGTTACAGGTCAGGCCCTCCAAGAACTATCCAAGGACAAGCCTGTATTAAAACAAGTGGAGACTCACACTACCAACTTCATGAAGATATTGATGGAGGTAGAGAAAAAACTAACACAGCAGATTAACTACCTGACTCAGGTATCTACAGGTAAGTTCTCAAGACCATGATCCAGGTACATATATACATTACAGTGATTCTACTATTTGGTATGTTGTAATACTGATAGTGTACGTAACTCCCAAAATGGCATTGAGATATAGTTGTATAGAATATATAGGAAATATACATTTTAGAAGATACACAGACTTTTCATGGTTATCACTACTTCTTACAGTACTGGACAGATCTTTGTCAAATTGTTCATACAGGTTTTTTGATGGGGCCGAGTTGTGCATCCTCACACTGACTGCTGACATCAGGCCATCTTGAGGGTCTGACTTTATCACTAAAATGAATTTAGATATCTAGGAACATATCTTTCTCATATTTTGAAAGTTGGTCTTTCAATTTTTTGTTTTGTCTAAGGTCAAGTTAATTGGGTTAAGTTCACGGTAGGGTTTTCCATCAATTAATTATAAGTGGTAAATATTTTGCTACCACAACATGAGGCAAAGTTGATTTTAGGTTAAGTTATATGAATGAAAGTCATATTGTCAAATGTCAAGAAACTATGAAGTAAAATTGATTTGCATTGAGCAAGGAGTTACATAAACAAAAAGACAACATTGCCAGGTCAAAGTCAAGTCTAAACACTCTCATTTACTGATGAATAGGTCGGAATAAATAAAATGAAATGGTGTTGTAATATTACCAGTAAAACCAATGTTGTAGTAAATTACACCAGATATTGCTAGATGAAAGGTCAAGGTCATTTTAACATTTAACAATCAATAAATATGATAATGGTTATGGAATAAAATCATTTTTGAACTTTGATTGATGCAAAGTAGACTGTTGTGTTATATGATCGAGATACCAGGGGTCAAAGGTCATTAGGTAATTGGTAAAAAAAATCATAAAATGTGTTCACCTTTCAATGCAGGTTATATAATTAATGTTCAATGTTTTGGAAGGAAAATTCCACTTTCGTTTTATAGTAAAACAATTACCTGGTAATCATAAACAAAAGTTTGGGGAAAACAAATGCAAGAAAATTGTTTAGATATTTATTTAAACAAAATATTTTTGGCCACAGAAGGTGAACAATCAATCTGGGATCTCTGGTCTGAGTTATGATAAAACTCCTTGTATATCAGTGTCAAAGTTGAAGAATATTTTTTTAGAACTGAAGAAAATTTAGTTGAATAACAAACAGTTGATGTTAAAGGATATTATTTAATTTCTACATTTGTCTGAACAGGTCAGCCCCATGAAGGGTCATCCTACGCTGCCCAGAAAGACCTCACACTGGCCTACCATCGTATGGACCACATCAGAAGTCGACTGATGGATCTTGGCAAACTACATATTGAACACCAGCAGGCACAGAGGCAACTTTCAATGACCAAGGGCCCAAATGTTCCAGGGCAGATGGGTGATGGCAGCTAGGGACTTTGTCTCTGACTTAATGTATAAACTAATGATTTGAGTTATATGCCCTTGAGTGCATGACTGGACTTTTGCCAATGAAGAGGTAAAAAAGAAAACTGATAAATCACAGAAGTTTCCTACTGCAGTGGCATAGTCTACGGTTATTTGTGGTTGAGAAGTTTCCTACTGCATTGGCATAGTCTATGGTTATATGTGTCAGAGAAGTTTCCTACTACAGTGGCATAGTCTACGGTTATATGTGTCAGAGAAGTTTCCTACTACAGTGGCATAGTCTATGGTTATATGTGTCAGAGAAGTTTCCTACTACAGTGGCATAGTCTATGGTTATATGTGTCAGAGATGCATGGACATGGGACACTGTAGGAGTCCCAAACATTGACTGAGAAAAACTCAGATGCAACAAAAGGCAGAGCTGTGTACCATCACAACCAACCCAAACAGTTCACCGGCACTAATTGACACACTGTTATACTCTGTGGGGTATAGAAAACTGCCAGTTTGCTTGTGCTGACAGACCCTAACAATTTCAAAGAACCGCACCGAAACTACCTTAACAGATGTCAGATCTTCCATAGTCTGTTGTCTGCTTGACGTAAAATGCAGTCAATGTATATGTGCTCGAAAGAAGATTGTCTTCAATACAGTCTCATCAATGGTTACTGGCATATATATATATACCGGGTATATGTGTTTTATGACAATGATACAGAAACATTTTTAGTAATGCCAGAGTTGAAATTTTCACTTAATCAAGAACTTTCTTAAATTGAGGGTCAGTTCCTCTGTAATCTAAATTAATATATAAACATTTTAACAATGTAGCGAGAACTTTGTAGAAGACCAAATTAAGGCCAATAAGATCATTCATCAAAACAAGTAACAGGAATCAACACTGTTGTGTTGTTCTGGTGAAATAATAATAAATAAACAACAAACTGATTCTTATAAGATTTGTTTATTGTTATGTTAATAGTATCTTTAATGAAGGTTAACAATATGATATTTAACAAATGTTAGACTCAGAATAATACTGGAATCTCCTATACAGTACTGTAGTCATGGTGAAGTGAACTCCAGAGCACCATGGGAAATAGTCCTCAAATATGGACGTCATATTAGTTTAGCTGTTCAGTGATGAAATAAAACCATTTTCTGGAATAATTATGTGATAACTGTACTATCTATTCAGTTGTTCAGTACTGATATTTTGTGACTAATTTTATTTTACTGTTGCTAAACAAATATTACTGACAACACTGGAGTATTCGGCGGGAAAACCGATACTTAATTGTGACAGTATTCAAACATGACACTCCAACACAATTCTCAAAACACAGTTGGCCTATTCCAGTTCTTATTCATACAAAATATATTGACATTAAAGAAATATTAGATTACTACTAAACAAAACAGATCTTGGTCACACTGCCATGGATTGTGGAGTTAACAGAACATATTATATCTAGGGAAGTACACACTGAACATCTTTCACAAATCATTTTTCCTAAGGATGTATTTGATGTAAAAAGCAGTTTAAGTAACAACTAAAACCAACATGGCGTCCACAAGAGTAAAGATGATATCACAATAGAACAATAGGAAATGGCACACAATTTTAGGAAGACAATCAAGTTTATGAAATTTTCAATTCAGATGAGACCAACTATCAGCAAATTCATCAGTAGTAAGTACTTGAGAATCTTTTAGTTATGTCAATGTTACCTAGTGGTCCTCAAGTTGATAACAATCGTACTACATGGATATCATTATCCCTATCACTTCACCGAAATCGCCAGTCACTATCCCTTTAACTAAATCTCCTGTCCCCATTCCTGCACCTTAATTACCCATCCCTGCACCTTAATTACCCATCCCTGCACCTAAATCTCCCGTTCCCATCCCTGCACCTTAATTACCTATCCTTGCACTTAAATCGCCCGTTATTGCATCTAAATTGCCCATCACTTCATCTAAATCGTCCATCAATTCACCTAAATTGCCCATCCCTTCCCTGCACATAAACCCCCCATTCCTGCACCTTTCATGTGTTTGATATTTATTAATGTCGTTCAATGTTAAGTCTAATATTTTCTATCAGAAGGACAAACTTTCACAGGGTTCCTGGTGTATAATCTTGTTTATCTTTATGCTGCAAAAACATCAGCACTGTACTTCTACATTTGGGCAAAAAATGATAAAAAAATTATACCGTTAAAAACTTTTGGCACCGATAATGTCACTTTGTTCATCAAATCAATATGATGAAATGCTACAGTTCCTTGATATGAGACAGAAACAAGTAAAATCATACAGAACTCACACATAGTTACTGTATATGTATATAGTCAGTGAAAAATCTGTAACAGAAGGGGCACATTTATACCAAATTGAAAACTGGATTTCCACCCTTGAAGTACCCTGAATGTTTGGTTATAAAAAAAAGATCACTCATGAATTTTAACTCTCTCATGGTCTTATAATGAAATCTAAATTAGAAACATTACACAAATCTATCTATAGTTTTCCAGAGTGAGACACTTACAGGGACTTGAGACATTTTATATCACAGATGTAGATAGCAACCAAAATATTATGCTTTCCTTTTCACGTACCCTGAACATTGTAACTGAGCATTTATAAAAAAAAAAAAGAAAAAAAAGTAGATTATGTATGGCACAGAATGATGTCCAACCCTGAAGAATGGAATTTACATCACAGTAATACAGGTAAAGAATCACAGGGAAATAACCCAACCCTGTCAGAATAAGAATAGAAAACGTTGTCTGTTTTGCAGTTTTCTGTGACAATAATTGAATGAGGAGATTCAACAGAGTTATGGATTTCTTTACAATGATTGGCCTAAAATGACCATAGTTATCGAGGGTCTGTTTGATTCCCAATCAGATCAGATTTCAGAGGTAACAGAGGCGGCTGTCAAATCCACTTATCCTGTTTACTTCCACTGGGACAAACACAGAACAAATATCAGCTTATAACTTATGTCATCATTAATTGTGAAAAATATGAGTTAAGTCTTGTTTTACTGAGACAATCTTAAAATAATAAACCTTTCGACTGGCACTGCATGGCACTAGTCTATATCAAACAACTTTGCAAACAGAAAGGAAGAAAAAAACACAACTTCATAAGCATTGTTTAAGGCCATATGCTACCTTAAATTAGCACCAATCATTTCAATTATCTAACTCAAGAAATCTAAGCTGAACAGTTCTGTTATGTTTATGAATACTAATTAACTCCTGGTTTTATACCTGGATTAATATTTTTTAAAACCTTTTGAAAATGTACCATTTTAAGGGAGAAAACTCCTACATAATCATAGGTAAATGACTGGCAGCATATAACCTTAAGTACACATTAAACAAAAATATTTCTAAATTTCAGCCTTGAACAAAATAATAAATTCCACATAATTGTGGAGACAATGGTTGATGAATTTCATCATACAATAAACGTGTGACCCATTCAAGGACACAAGGTAAATAACATATGCACTATCCAGCATAGGAACACAGAAGATCAAAGCATGGTCAACTTGATCTTCGAAATAATGTAAAAATTCAGATTTTATTTTCCAGATTGTTCTACTCAATACTTCGATTGTATTCATTGACAATATCCTTCAATCTACATCATGCATGTGTTTGAATCAATTGGCTCCTGATCAATTCTTCATTTTGTATTTGGACTTGAGCAAAACTACTACAAGTAAGATTGGAGGTGTGTGGTTCTATACCTGTGGTAGATATTTGAGCTGAGCACTATCCTTCACCAAGTACAGTTGAACTCAAACTATTCACAGCAACTGTCTTTTTCTTTTACATCAGATTGTATTGCTAGATTTTGTACCACCCACTGATTTGGTGTATGCTAACAAGTCTGTCAATGTAATATGGATATCACACAAGCCTACATTGTAATATGACCAGACCTGCTAGTAGCAGTAGTCTTGCTCTCGTGAGATACATGTACATGTCATTTAAAACTAGTCTGGCTTCAGTCTTGAGCTAAAGAAAAAAAACTGAAAATAAAAAATAAAACGTTCTTGATTTTAAATATGCTGGGAATTTTTCAACATATTTAGGTCTAATTGATGCAAATCACCCAAGTTTCAAAGATATAGGAAATTAAAGGAGTGTGTTAGTTCAACTTTAAAGTATTATAAGGTACATTTAACTCTGACAGTCAGAGGGCAGCAGAGCACTGAGCGGTAAGCATATATTATATGTTGTAGCACTGCGGCAATTCATTATAATTAGCACAGGAAATAATAATAAAAAATATATATATTATTCATAACATAGGTATCAGAATAGAATACATACATGTATATATATCAACATAAAACATTACCATTAACAAAGTATCTGTATGCATTATAACACAAAGGATTTACAATTTTTTCATAATTTTGTTAAATGTTCCAAATATATTAAATATTTACATATAAAATAGTACCTTCAATAATCACACCTTGATGAAATTTAAAAAAAAATATTAAACTTATTACAGAATCATATTCTTTTATAGCAAGACTTGTACTAGGAAAAGTTAAATATATTCACAATATTTAACTATGAACCATCAGTGTCCTGTAGTATTCAAACATTTTAATAAATGAGTTATTTCCCTTTATTTTTTAAAGTTGTATTTCAAGGTCTACTCAATACAAATCACATAAAATGATTAAAAATGTCAAAAGTGTCACATATTCAAAGCAAAGAAATGGATTTTGAAATGATCATGTATTAACATTTCTGTGGATATTTAAAACAAAACAATTACCAAGACATGTTTGTAAACTTTACCACTTTAGTTCAATCAGTGGTCTAGATCTGGGTCATGATCGTGTCAATGATTTGTATAAATCATAGTCTGATCATACAATATGTATCTACCATAAAAGTCGACGATAACAACTTCTACATAATAAATCATAGTCTGATCATACAATATGTATCTACCATAAAAGTCCACGATAACAACTCCTACATAATAAATCATAGTCTGATCATACAATATGTATCTACCATAAAAGTCGACGATAACAACTTCTACATAATAAATCATAGTCTGATCATACAATATGTATCTACTATAAAAGTCATGATAACAACTCCTACATAATAAATCATAGTCTGATCATACAATATGTATCTACCATAAAAGTCCACGATAACAACTTCTACATAATAAATCATAGTCTGATCATACAATATGTATCTACCATAAAAGTCCACGATAACAACTTCTACATAATAAATCATAGTCTGATCATACAATATGTATCTACCATAAAAGTCCACGATAACAACTTCTACATAATAAATCATAGTCTGATCATACAATATGTATCTACCATAAAAGTCATGATAACAACTTCTACATAATAAATCATAGTCTGATCTTACAATATGTATCTACCATAAAAGTCCACGATAACAACTTCTACATAATAAATCATAGTCTGATCATACAATATGTATCTACCATAAAAGTCCACGATAACAACTCCTACATAATAAATCATAGTCTGATCTTACAATATGTATCTACCATAAAAGTCCACGATAACAACTCCTACATAATAAATCATAGTCTGATCATACAATATGTATCTACTGTAAAAGTCCACTATAACAACTCCTACATTATAAATCATAGTCTGATCATACAATATGTATCTACCATAAAAGTCCACGATAACAACTTCTACATAATGAAAAAAAACCCAGATCTGGCGATATCTAAGGTACAAACTGATAACAAAGTTAGCTACGGCAAAATGATAATGTAAAAACAAAAACATCCCTGTGTAGAGGTTACCCTGGCCTAATCTCAGTTACTGTCAACATCCAGTCTCAATAAACAACGCAAACCATTCTCTAAGGATCTACTGCTAATGATGATGAGAGTTATTTCAAACCTAATTATATATATATTTCATAAAGAAAACCTGACAAAGAAGTAACAAGATAAAATGTCAGACACTGGGCCTTGGTTGATTCTGTCACAGTGCCCACTTATTTTACTCAAAATGCTACCAAAATTTTATAGCAAAAATCAATGTCATGTTAGGTGCGAAAAACAGTCATGTGAGAAGATGAAAGTCAGATGAACTAACATTTGAGTATTATAGACTTTCATGTTTAATGACTTCTACTATGAGGAATGTATTGAATTGATAATTGTTTAATTTTCATGTTTTCCTTGTCAAATTCCTTACAAGATCAGAAGGAAAACCTTTCCTATTGTCTATATCCTTATATTATCATACACTGCCTGGGTTAAAAGGTCAAGAGTTCATCACAGGCAATCAGAAACATCATTAGGCCATCCATTTTGTCTGGAATCGCATATCTAGCATATAAAACAGAATGTGGTTACAAAAGTGTTTTCCAAATTTTTTAACGTTCAAAAAACAAAAAAAAATCATCAGAATAGATAATGAACATGTTTCTTCAGGCGATCTTCAATGACTTTAAAATTGAAAAATTGCATGTCATTTAGATAATATACACAAAAATAACAAATTTATCAGTTTTCTATCTATAGCATTAAATCAAAGTGGAGATACATGTATATCTGAACTACATCAAAAATTGATTGAGAAGCAAGGCAAAGGAACCGAGAGTAATTCGGTAGCTCATGTAAACTGCTGGATTAAAACAAAAATGAAAACCTAGACAGCTTGTTTACACCACTCAAGTCCTAAAGCGGAGTATCAAAAGTTGAAACTGATCTTATGATTCACATATACACTGTTACTGCAGTCAACAAACAGCCATTTTGTTAACAGTCACATGACTGACACATGATGTCACTTCATGTCCCGGAGACTGCTGATGATACGCTTTTGGTGTAGAGGGTTGTCGATTCCTATTTCTGCCAGGTCATCACAACTAAGATTGGTCACAAAGTGCATGGTATCAAATCCATTTTTGATAAATCTCTCGATGTATTCTGGGAGGCTCAGCCCGAGTAACCAGTCAGTCACACTCGTGGGCCTCTTGAGTGAGTCGTACCTCATGCCATGGTCCTGTAACATATGTCTAGTTAGTTCATCTCTGTATGTATCGAGTGTTTCATCATCGTACTTGGTAGTATCTAATGGACTGGGTACCCTTTCACAACTAACACATAAGTGAATTTATGAGTGCAGCCAAAAACTGTATTGAATAAGGTTTTTTTATAGGTATTACAATGCATACATTACAAGTTACGGTCACCTGTAAATTGTGTAAGCATCGTGAAATGGCACCTTGGTCACTAAGTATAACAGATGGGACCAAAGAGAACATTTCTAAGTATATGATCAAACGTTGAAATTCAGAATTAAACATCTTAATAGTCTACTGAAAAGAAATACATATCAATGTACTTAATTATTGATAAATATAAAGACCTTTCTCAAAAACAGCTCCAGCTATTCTTATGATTCCTTCTGATTATTTAAACAATATTGTCCTAAAATGATGAAATGTAACTCGGATAACAACATACCGGGTATGTCAACACTGTACTTTTCTTGCGAAGAGGTGGTGGCGGTATGTCTGGTGGTTTCGTGTGTGAGGTGACCTCTGACCCCAGTAGTGTTGAGCTGGCCGGTAACACCTGTCGAGTCTGGAGGCTGGCCTGTCCCATGTAGGGCTGTGTCTTGGACCAAGAATTCTATAAATACACAAAACATACACAGCATTGTACTGGGAATATAATAGTCAAGTGTAGATATTTATATCAAAAAGAACAGGAAACTTAGATTTTAGCCACTTTTGAATGATTTAATAATTTCAACTTGTACATTTTATAAAATATCTAAATATTCCATTCATATTTTGTATCTGTTATGAAGATTAGGTAACGATCTTTCATTTCATTATCCCTTGACGGTTGATATCCTGAACCACAACACAGCAGCTTTTTACTACTGCCTGTTGTTTCCAATGTCAACTGAAAATTCTACTCAAAATATTTTTGAAATTCATTTTTGTAAAAACATTCCTACTGACATTATACGTTATGGTTGTATCACAAAGTTACAAACTGTGTCGTCCTGTTTGCTGTTGTTATATTTTTACTGCCTTTCGTAAATAAATACCTGAGTTTCCTCCTGCATACGATGTGGTAGGAGTGCTGGAGGGCGGTCACCAGGACTCTTACTCCCCTTAGGAAGTCGAGCACCAGTTACTGGGTCGTTATCAATCACTTCATACACTGGAAGGGCTGTGTCCAGTTGAGGTAATTGCCCTGATAAACGCTCACGCCTTTCCATCTTTGGTGACTCTGGATGCCACAACTCTGGGTCGTGATATTCGGTGTCCAAAGCGATGAGCTCTGTGGGATAAAGGAGATGAGATATATGATTGAACAGGATAAGTTTTTCTGTAACATATCTCCTGACTAAAATTTCATCAACAACATCTCCTATAAGATCTCCAGAGCAACAGCTCCTGACTAACAGTTTCTGACTAACCTATCCTGACAAACAGTTTCTGACTAATAACTCCTGACTAACAGTTTCTGACTAACCTATCCTGACAAACTGTTCCTGACTAATAACTCCTGAGTAACATCTCCTGACTAACATCTCCTGACTAACATCTCCTGACAAACATCTCCTGACAAACAGTCCCTGACTAACATCTCCTGACTAACGGTCCCTGACTAACATCTCCTGACTAACGGTCCCTGACTAACATCTCCTGACTAACGGTCCCTGACTAACATCTCCTGACTAACGGTCCCTGACTAACATCTCCTGACTAATAGTTCCTGACTAACATCTCCTGACTAATAGTTCCTGACTAACATCTCCTGACTAACATCTCCTGACAAACATCTCCTGACTAACGGTCCCTGACTAACATCTACTGACAAACAGTCCCTGACTAACATCTCCTGACAAACAGTCCCTGACTAATATCTCCTGACTAACGGTCCCTGACTAACATCTCCTGACTAACGGTCCCTGACTAACATCTCCTGACTAACGGTCCCTGACTAACATCTCCTGACTAATAGTTCCTGACTAACATCTCCTGACTAACGGTCCCTGACTAACATCTCCTGACTAACATCTCCTGAATAACAGTCCCTGACTAACATCTCCTGACTAACGGTCCCTGACTAACATCTCCTGACTAACAGTCCCTGACTAACATCTCCTGACTAACGGTCCCTGACTAACATCTCCTGACTAACGGTCCCTGACTAACATCTCCTGAATAACAGTCCCTGACTAACATCTCCTGACTAACGGTCCCTGACTAACATCTCCTGAATAACAGTCCCTGACTAACATCTCCTGAATAACAGTCCCTGACTAACATCTCCTGAATAACAGTTCCTGACTAACAGTCCCTGACTAACATCTCCTGACTAACAGTCCCTGACTAATAGTTCCTGACTAACATCTCCTGACTAACGGTCCCTGACTAACATCTCCTGACTAATAGTTCCTGACTAACATCTACTGAGTAACAGTCCCTGACTAACATCTCCCGACAAACAGTCCCTGACTAACATCTACTGACTTACATTTCCTGACAAATAGTCCCTGACTAACATCTACTGACTAACTGTCCCTGACTAACATCTCCTGACAAACAGTCCCTGACTAACATCTCCCGACTAACAGTCCCTGACTAACATCTCCTGACTGACATGTCCTGACAAATAGTCCCTGACTAAGAGTTCCTGATTAATATCTCTTGACTAACAGTCCCTGATGAACATCTCCTGACTAACATCTCCTGACTAACATCTCCTGACAAACAGTCCCTGACTAACATCTCCTGACAAACAGTCCCTGACTAACTTCTCCTGACAAACAGTCCCTGACTAACTTCTCCTGACAAACAGTCCCTGACTAACATTTCCTGACTAACTGTCCCTGACTAACATCTCCTGACAAACAGTCCCTGACTAACAGTCCCTGACTAACAGTCCCTGACTAACAGTCCATGACTAATAGTTCCTGACTAACATCTCTTGACTAACAGTCCCTGACTAACATCTCCTGACAAACAGTCCCTGACTAACTTCTCCTGACAAACAGTCCCTGACTAACATTTCCTGACTAACTGTCCCTGACTAACATCTCCTGACAAACAGTCCCTGACTAACAGTCCCTGACTAACAGTCCCTGACTAACATCTCCTGACAAACAGTCCCTGACTAACTTCTCCTGACAAACAGTCCTTGACTAACGGTCCCTGACTAACATCTCTTGACTAACAGTCCCTGACTAACATCTCTTGACTAACAGTTCCTGACTAACATCTCCTGACAAACAGTCCCTGACAAACAGTCCCTGACTAACATCTCCTGACAAACAGTCCCTGACTAACTTCTCCTGACAAACAGTCCCTGACTAACAGTCCTTGACTAATAGTTCCTGACTAACATCACCTGACTAACATCTCCTGACTGAAATATCCTAACTAACATCTACTGAGTAATAGTCCCTGACTAACATCTCCTGACAAATAGTCCCTGACTAAGAGTTCCTGATTAATATCTCTTGACTAACAGTCCCTGATGAACATCTCCTGACTAACATCTCCTGACAAACATCTCCTGACTAACATCTCCTGACAAACAGTCCCTGACTAACTTCTCCTGACAAACAGTCCCTGACTAACAGTCCCTGACTAATAGTTCCTGATTAATAAGTTCCTGACTAACCTAACATCTCCTGACTGAAATATCCTGACTAACATCTACTGAGTAACAGTCCCTGACTAACATCTCCTTACTAACATTTCCTGACTGAAATATCCTGACTAACATCTCCTGACTAACAGTCCCTGACTAACATCTCCTGACTAACATCTCCTGACAAACAGTCCCTGACTAACATCTACTGAGTAACAGTCCCTGACTAACATCTCCTGACTAACAGTCCCTGACTAACATCTCCTGACTAACATCTCCTGACTAACATCTCCTGACTAACATCTCCTGACAAACAGTCCCTGACTAACATCTACTGAGTAACAGTCCCTGACTAACATCTCCTGACTAACAGTCCCTGACTAACATCTCCTGACTGACATGTCCTGACAAATAGTCCCTGACTAAGAGTTCCTGATTAATATCTCTTGACTAACAGTCCCTGATGAACATCTCCTGACTAACATCTCCTGACAAACATCTCCTGACTAACATCTCCTGACAAACAGTCCCTGACTAACTTCTCCTGACAAACAGTCCCTGACTAACAGTCCCTGACTAATAGTTCCTGATTAATAAGTTCCTGACTAACCTAACATCTCCTGACTGAAATATCCTGACTAACATCTACTGAGTAACAGTCCCTGACTAACATCTCCTTACTAACATTTCCTGACTGAAATATCCTGACTAACATCTCCTGACTAACAGTCCCTGACTAACATCTCCTGACTAACATCTCCTGACAAACAGTCCCTGACTAACATCTACTGAGTAACAGTCCCTGACTAACATCTCCTGACTAACAGTCCCTGACTAACATCTCCTGACTAACATCTCCTGACTAACATCTCCTGACTAACATCTCCTGACAAACAGTCCCTGACTAACATCTACTGAGTAACAGTCCCTGACTAACATCTCCTGACTAACAGTCCCTGACTAACATCTCCTTACTAACATCTCCTTACTAACATTTCCTGACTGAAGTACAGTATGTACAACCTCCCCCATGACAAGGGCAGATCTATACTGGATCATGCATGGCTGTTACCAGGTCTGTTCACCATTTCACTAACACATTCTCTCTCTCTCTCTCTCCCATATTATTCTCATTCCTACATTCTCTCTCTCCCCCCCCCCCCCCCCCCCCCCCCCCCCCTTTTTTATTTTGTTATAACTCTATGATGGCAATGCTACCTCTACACTATATGTTTAGTTGTGTACCTACAACATAACTGATTTTATTCTTACCATAACTCTTCTTTGAATTTTTGCGTCCCACAGCTAGAGGACCTGTCAACACCTGAAGTTGGCCCCTACAAAAAATCATCATCATTTGTTAAACAGACGGTACTTTTAACAGAATTACTTTACTGGATCTCTTTCACTTACCTGTTAAGCAAGTACATATACTAGGTAACGACAATACATTTTTGGATAATTTTATGTAGGTGACTTTTTAGAGATGGTTGATTAATCTAGGTACTCTTTGTTATTCTATAGAAACTTTTTTAAGCATGTTTGACCAGTAACTTGAATGAACAAACTTGCTAGTCATTTATACCAGCATGATACAGGCCCTTTCTCAGGTCTCTAGGCTTCTTGGATGTTGAGAAGTAGCTGTTTACAATTTTTAGCTCATTTGACCCCTGTGACCTTGAATGAAGTTCTTTCATTTGAACAAACTTAGTAGCCCTTTGTCCCAACATATGTTACAGGCAAAATATCAGGTCTCCTGACCTTGATTTTAAGCACACATTACCCCTGTGAACTTGAAGGTAGGTCAAGGTAATTTATTTGAATAAACTTGGTAGCCCTTTATTCTAACATATGCTATAGGACCAATGTCAGCTCTCTCCAGGCAGTTTTTATAGCTTTTCATCAACTTCAATTGACATCCTCGTTTACCAGATAATTACTATTTTGTTTATTATGCAAGTCTGATTCCTTATACAAACTCACCTCAGATTCCCAGTTACCTCCCCTTGATGTAAAAGTTCAAACTCAAAAACCTGAGGCATGAGGTCAAACTTTCCTTTCATCTCCACAACACACTCACCTGTAATTAAATATAGGTAATCATTGGTAAATTATGTATATATACGGGTAACTTTATCAAATGTAAGTACTTTAATTTTATTTCACAAAATATGTATACAATCTCATGTTACATTTCAGTCTGTAGTGTTAGATGTCCTATACAGTTAAGGTCATTTAAGACCTGCCTCCCTTGTGTATATGTGCATGTGTTGAGTTTATATATATGTGTGTTTTGGGAGGCTGCAGTATGATTGTGTTTGTCTCCTTGTGATAGCGTGAAACTGATGTCGACTCATGTTACAGAATCTTTGTTAACAGATTCTTGGAAGTATATCATACTTGTTCTGTTCTCAGTAACATCTGTTGAAGAAGCCATTGAGTAAATATATGGTGCAAGGTAGAATATGATTACAGTATATATAAATTCAACCTCCTGTCCACCAACTTTTATCATTAGGAATGAATGCTTACCATATGATTCATTGTCGCCACATTTTGACCTTACAGATATTAAAATGTGTTGTTCCTTGAGAAAATCTTCATCTCCAAACAAAGGCTTCATCTATATAAACAGTGACAAAAATGTAACTATCCTTCATCTATATAAACAGTAACAAAAATACTAACTATCGTCACACCAAGACTTTATTACCTAAAATTGTTTATCATATCATCATAATTTCTAGATAAGGTAATTACAGTAAAACATATTAATAAACATATACGAGATTCAACCAGTAATTTTTTTTTAAATTTTCTAGGTAGAGTAGCATGTGAAGAAAGATAACTCATTTATAGAATCTTAATAAGGGTGACTCATTTAAAGAATCTTATTAGGGGTGATTCATTATAGAATCCTAAAAAAGAAAACTCATTTATAGAATCTTAATAGAGGTGACTCATTGATAGTATCTTACTATGGGTGACTCATTATAGAATCCTAATAAAGAAAATTCATTTATAGAATCTTAATAGAGGTGACTCATTATAGAATCTGAACAGAGTTGACTCATTGATAGAATCTGAAAAGAGGTGACTCATTGATAGAATCTTAATAGAGGTGACTCATTGATAGAATCTGAAAAGAGGTGACTCATTGATAGAATCTTAATATGGATGACTCATTATAGAATCTTAATAGGGGTGACTGATTTTAAGAATCTTAATAGGGGTGGCTCATTTATTGAATCTCAACAGAGGTGACTCATTTATAGAATCTTACAAAAAGGCAAAGAAGTTTAACATGTTATAAAACTAAGCTAAAACTTGGAGCAAATCAATTTCATCATGTAACATGTAGATGGCCTGCCATACATACTGTGGGTATCTCTTGTTTGCCCCAAAATGGACAGGTGAAACCCTGGGAGCAGTCCTTGAACCGGCTGTTAGGTTTACTGGTAACCACTTCTACAAGTACACCAATAAAACCAACTTACAAGTGTATTCTGCATGTACAGGTTGATCATGGTACAAATATTCATTTATCAAAATTTGCACCAGAATTTTCTTCTTAAATCTATACAGTCAGAGTCTGTCAAAAAAAGTATATAATCCTTGACAGTGATGTATATATCAAAACAAAAACCCATTGGTCTGATAATGATAATAATTACACTATCCTTACTTCAAGAAATTATTAGGAAAGGTTCTGAAAGATGGACCTCACAAAGCATATTATTGACTCTGTATGATTTGCTTATTGAAACATAAAAATAGCCTTGACTTTCCCGAATACAAAATGCTGACAAACTACCGACTTACCTGGAAGACACGTGGACTGGAATTCTAATTGGAAGGTTTGTCGACAGTAGGTGATCAGCTGTAGGAAGAAATAGGAATTGGAAATTGGGATGGTAGATGATGTTAATAGGAAATGCTATATTAACCAATAGAGATTAAGCATTGCAACAATCAGAAATGATAACAATATACTGTATAGCGGGAAATTTTAGCGGGGCTTTAATTTGGCGGGTTTGTATATAGATCGCAAAAATTGAACCCGTCAAATCCTTACACAGCCAATTAAAAAGACGCGCAAATTTCAATTTCGTCAATTGTTTTCGTTCTACCCGTCATTTACCTTTCATACCTCTGAGAGTTTCCGTTCCGACCGTCATTTACCTTTCATACCTCCGAGAGTAACGAGTGATGCGTAACGATGGTTGTTGCCTGGCAACTGTCGGCCAAAATGCCGTTAGGTACATACCAATAGCTATTGAACAACTACTCACGATACATGTACAATATGACATATACCGCATTGTAATAAATTTTTGTGAAAACAAAACCATCTACCCATACCGTTCAATGAACTGATGTTAACACTTTACCTGTAGACTCATTGTTAAACATACCTGTACGTATACACATCATAAATAGATAACCATGGCGATATCATACGGTTGATTGAATTCTATTTGTCTGTTGCTCGTATACATACTCATATTAAAACACTAAATAAGCAAACCTACATGTATGTGTTTTTTGATGATGTTTTTTGGTAATAGTTTCCGGTTTCAAGACAGTGGATCGATAATACACAACACACTTAATCAACATGGATAGGATGTATGGACATATCATAATTATCTATTTATATAGGTAGGTAATACATATGCTCAATGCCAAATTAAAACCCTAGATTTAAAGGAAATCGCTAAATTTTAACCTGCCAAAATTTAACTCAGTTTTCATGACCAAATAGCCAAATTTTATAAATGCTAAAATTTTCAGCTATATGGCAACAGGTATATTTATGTAGATTTAAAATCACTAGAAATAAACATTGGTACTTGAAGTAATGCAAACTCTGCCCTCCTCGCCAGGACACATCAGTTTGGTGCTTTGATAAACAATGAGTATTTATTTTTAGAGATAATTCATAACAGATCCTGAAGTATCATGGTAGAGACAATAAATGAATTACAGCCACATTAAAATACTACAGACATTAGTTCCATACAAACAAAATTGTAATTCCAATCAATAAACAAGGACACCATATAAACAAACATAGATTTACACGGAGATCCTTGAAAAAGTACGAGGAGAATAAGACCAGGTGTTTCAGAAGGGTAAGCAACCGCCGTGTAATCTAGGTCAGAATGAGAACTAGGGTTGATATACCACAACCGCCATGTAAATCTAGGTCAGAATGAGAACCACGTAAATCTAGGTCAGAGAGAGAACTAGGGTTGATATATATATACCAATTGAGTATAATGACAACACATCCTTCGTCTAGGAGATAGTTACCTCGGCTTCAATCTGCTGGAACACAATTTTAGTGGGAGACTCCTCAGCCAAGGAGTCCCGATTCATCACAAAGTCGGAGGCGATCCCAGTGTTGAACAAGGCAAAGACAGGACGATGGTCACTACCGAGTACACTATCGGCACAACCTGTAAATATTCAACAAAAAATAATTAATTCTTAGATTTACAATTTACAAATATCAGTTTCTATGATCGTATGATACATTCTATGTACAGCATAAAAATAAAGTTTTGAAACTAAATCTTTAAAAGAAAACAACAAAATTTTGATCTATTCATACTCAAAGCCATAGTATGTGCCTGGAATATGAGCTAGTAAATCTGATTACAATTGTAATAATAACTTATAAGTAATGTTATGTGAGAATACAGCAAGATCAGACTCAATTGACTTCATGGGGAATGGACCAGAATGTTTGTCAATAAACCTGACATGAACAGTTTTTATATTGACATTAAAGAGGTTGGACCAGACAAGGTTAAACCTATCATTATCAAGGGATGGGTGATCAGCAATCGTTTAGGATATTGAGACATACATGTAATTCATTGTTTGCAGTCAGGATATTGAGACATAATTCATTGCTTGCAGTCAGGAAATTGAGACATGATTCATTGTTTGCAGTCAGGATATTGAGACACCAGCCATTGTTTGTAGTCAGGATATTGAGACATCAGAAATTGTTTACAGTCAGGATATTGAGACACCAGCCATTGTTTGCAGTCAGGATATTGCAACATCAGCCAGTGTTTGCAGTCAGGATATTGAGACACCAGCCATTGTTTGTAGTCAGGATATTGAGACATCAGAAATTGTTTACAGTCAGGATATTGAGATATCAGCCATTGTTTGCAGTCAGGATATTGAGACATTTGTAAACTATAACATACCGTAGGCAAGGTTCTGGATGTATGTCCCTGGGTAGGACCGCCATAACACCCGATCGCACCACGACGGTGTGTTTATCCTCACCTACAATTATACACATCCTTATCAAAGCAGATGATATCAGTAAGCTAATAACAGTGATATGTATATTTTTCTGTAATATCACAAATATTGTTAAATGTCAAGGTTAAATACTGTTAGTGCCTTACCCCTGTCTTCTTGACTTTCTTCCAATCGTAGCTCCATTTTCTCTCACTCCTAGGCAGTCTGTATGTGGGTTTAAAGGAAATCTCTGCCTCCTCTGATGAAAACATTTAAGTTTATCTTTTATTAAAAGATTTAGTCTGGTGTTATAATATTCTGGAGGGAATAAATTAATTTGTGGGTATTGGTTAATTTGCAGATAAAGATGGTATGAACTTTATCTGTTAATTGTTTAGGTGTTGTTTACTATAATATCATTAAAGGTTTTACCATGGACACATTCACAGATACATGGACAAATGGATAAAGATACACAGCATTTACACCTACCATATTAATTAGTTTGAGAGCAGTATATAAAATGATAAAGATGTAGAATGTATTACCAGTTTAACAGTTATCAAGGCTGAGTACATCTGCACTATTCTGTTAATGTTTCAGTATGAATGACATCACCAAGAGTTAATCAGAATAAGCCTTTGTATCTATAATTTTTTTGTATTCTATTAACTTATGGAAGCCACTGAAGTATTGTACCTTGCACAGTGAGTGAAGACTGGGTACAGTATATCGGTAACTTATGGAAGCCATTGAAGTAAAATATACCCTCCACAGTGAGTGAAGACTGGGTACAGTATACCGGTAACTTATGGAAGCCGTTGAAGTATTGTACCCCCCACAGTGAGTGAGGACTGGGTACAGTATACCGGTAACTTATGGAAGCTGTTGAAGTATTGTACCCCCCACAGTGAGTGAGGACTGGGTACAGTATACTGGTAACTTATGGAAGCCATTGAAGTATTATACCCTCCACAGTAAGTTAGAACTGGGTACAGTATACCGGTAACTTATGGAAGCCGTTGAAGTATTGTACCCTCCACAGTAAGTTAGAACTGGGTACAGTATACCGGTAACTTATGGAAGCCATTGAAGTATTATACCCTCCACAGTAAGTTAGAACTGGGTACAGTATACTGGTAACTTATGGAAGCCGTTGAAGTATTGTACCCCCCTCCTGAGTGAGGACTGGGTACAGTATACCGGTAACTTATGGAAGCTGATGAAGTATTGTACCCCCCACAGTAACTGAAGCTGGGTACAGTACTGGTATACCAGTAACTTTATCAAGCCATTGGAATATTTTACCCTCCATAGTGAGTGAGGACTGGGTACAGTATGCCAGTAACTTACGGAAGCCATTGAAGCCCTTATGTTCTTTTTGAGATCTACGTAGTTGGTCCTTGGCCAATAAACTCTTCAGATCATTTTCCTCTAGTTTCCGTAACAGCACCTAAAACACAAATGAAATGGTTGAACTTTTGTTTTGACAAAAAAGGAATTCTTGGTGTTTATATATGAATCAGGTACACTTTGTCTGATTTTAAACAAGAAGAATCCCAAAAGTTCTATAAATATAAATGATTCTAATTGGAACCCTGACATATCTAAGCAAGCGTTCCGCTCCCGAGTTTTGGGCAGAAATCCAAGATAGCATTCACCTTAACCTTTGACCAAACAACCTTTACCAGTGGTGAGTTAACTTCTTGTTTATTTACCATAAACTTTGCTTTATAATACCATAACAAAATGCAACTTATACTAAATGTGACTTTGAGTTTATCCATAACCTTGACCTTTGGTAATAACAACCTTGATTCATTATTACATAATAATATACTGACCAATGAGAACATACAAAATTCGACCTTGACATTTGACCCACTGTCTTGACCACTGGTCATTAAACTTCTTGTTTGAATTCAACCAAATCCTTCATAGTGCCATCATTATAGTAAGGAGATATCAAATGACCTTAACCTTTGATCTGATGGCCATAACTATTAATAAGTGTGGCATTGTTCATAGGCCAAAATGTCACCTGTATATAGACCAGAGTGTGATTGGTAATTGGTATTGTTTAATGCCTTGTCAATCAGGTCGTTTAAGGATGGATGATGGACTCAGTCTGAGGTAGAGAGTGGTTGTTTATGTGGTGACCACGATTCACAACAGGGAACACTACTGATGATGTGTTAGTTACCTGTACATCTTCCTCCACACGATAATTGAGGTCACCGAGCCAGAAGAGGTGATGGAACTGGTTTGTAATGTCTGTCAGTCCCAGATGTTTCTGACCCAGTGACAATCCCTTAATGATGTCCTTAAAATTCTGGTTTCGTCTACAACACATGAATTCAAATGAAACTTTTTTTTGTTCTTAACACCCATACAAAGTATCATTAAGCATTTTCAAAAATAGGCTTATAAGAGTAGTGACAAACAGTTGTTCAGACAAATGAGAACAGAAAATACTTGCCACAATACATCCCATCAAAACAGGCATATATACAAATAATAAAGTATCACTGAGATATGTAATAATGACTATGGCTGATAACAATGTTAGTTTCCCCAGTTTATCACCCCGTGAACAGGTTACTTTAAGGCAGGGTCTCCTTGCAGAAGTTGGGTGACTACCTCACTGAACAACATTTAGAAGGCATGACGCATGCCATCCAGAGCAATAAGGGAAAGGTGTCTTGCACAAGGACACAACCATGACAGCAGAGACAGACCCGTTTCTCAGCGTCCCGAGAAACACAAACAGACATGGGTAGGGAGCGTTGAACCACGCACCTCAGATCTGTCACTACGGTTACGTCACTACGGTTACGTCACTACGGTTACGTGGTAAGCGCTCTTACTGTGTCTGATAAAATGATATCACAGAGCAATGTAATGAGGACCATGGCTGTAAATATTTTGATGTGAAAATCAACCTTTAATAAGTACAAAAGCAGTGTATGAAATCTGAGCAAGATTTCTACATCAGAACTCAAACTTCTCTTGAGGAAAATGATATTGATGGCCAGTAATCATAGGCATATTCTGGACAAATACAGCAGGGAGAGCATTTCATTGCATTTTTGCCAGTGAAATATAGAAAATTATCAAACTAATAAAACTTATATTTTCACTGCAGTGATGAGCAGTTTTTCATTTTTGACCAATCAGAGGGAACCTTTGTATTCACCTCATTGAGACTTGCCTATTTAAAATTGCGCAGATCACTCCTTTAAAATTGGCGGCGTCAAGTTGACATAGAGTAACGTCACAAAGACATGACATCATGAATTATGTTACGGATCCTGCACTTTTTTACACTATTAATTTTTTTCAATGTTTTTAAATTTGTTTTAAGTTCATGTATATAAAATGCAATAAAAAGAAACTTGAATGGTTTCACATTTTCTCATTTGACAGAATATTTCGATATTTTTCACTTCGCACTCGTGATTATATTGATATTCTGTCATACTCGTGAAATATATATTATATCAAACGGGAAACTGTTCAATATCCTCTTAAGTCTATATATGAATTAAAAGTAATTCAGTGTTTAAATCTGTTTCTTCACTAAGAACCTTTAACTGAATCATTATTTTGATGCTCAGATCCTGTAATCATGTCTTCACCTTTATATAGCCATTTGACTTTTGACCTAAAACGGTGACCTTGACTCTGTGACCTACCTGGCATTTCGTTCGTCTCCTGATGTCAGGTGAGTGTTGACAAAACAGAATGAAGTTCCCCTGAAGTAAAACGAGATCCCCACACCTCCCTTGTTCCCTATGTAGAGTAGAAACAACACAAAACATGTACATAAAATAACTTTTTGTTTTCAGTACAATATTCGAAAATGATGCTGAATCACGTATCTAATTAACAGGCAAATTGTACACTTTACTCATGATAGCCGACTCTCTGACCCATTAAACAAACAATGTGATATTGATGGAAGTGATGAAATGGCCCTAATTCGATGCTTAAAAACAGATTATTTTCTAGTTACCAGAATTGAAATCACCAGAAAATCTCTCAGACAACACCTTTGAGACGGTAATACACATATTTTAAGTTTTTAGATCACCTGATGAATTCCTTAAAGAAAAAAAAAACTGAAATGAAATGGAGTTCCTTATCAAGGGTACGGTGGATTTCTTTACCGAGAGCATTTGCGATCCCTGTTCTCACAGTTGACCTTTGAACTCTGTTTATATTGTGCATCAGATCTTTCTTTAAAAGTATCACAAGTCGTATTCCCCATAGTGTGCACACTTCCACCTGTCAAAAACAATCAAGTTTATTTAACATCAATTATCAACAAAAAGTTTAACCAAACTCAGATCACGCAGGGGATTTTTCACCTGTTTTAATGACAAAATTACTTGAAGCGTACCAAGTTGATTTTAACCTTAATATCACATTAATTGATGTCGGTTAGAATTGTAATTTGGGCTTCAAATGCAAATTAGCCACTTGCAGAGAGAATACTGTATTGGTGAGAATGTCATATACAAATGTAGCCATATTTTTTCATTGTCTAATTAATTGATATCATACATCTCAAATAAATTTGTATCTACATATATTGAATTATTACATTTTCAGTAGGTAGAATTATGACCATGGGAAGTAACTTGAGATCTCACAATCTATAATGTACAAGATACTCACCACTTCCACTTCCACCATGAAGTGATTTTTGATGTTTTTCTTGAGGAAGTTGACCCAGTCTTTCTCTGTTTGTGCACTTTCCTGAGTGCCGATCACATAGAGGTCATGTGGAATCATACCCAACACCTGCGGATCTTTTACTTTACTACAGCCCTTACATCGCAGCCAGGGAGCGATCCCACTCAACGGCTGGCTGTCTCCTGTCAGAACCAAAACATATTGTTTTAACAAAACCTCTACACCAAAGCCAGGGAGCGATCATACGCGAGCAATTCCTATTTGACTTCACATTAAAAAAATTCAGATTAGAGAAGCTATCTAAGTAGATTTATCTGTACAGGAAATAACTGTTTTCATATCAGAAACTCTAGATACCATAACTTACCCATGTTCCATGTTCCTATAAAAATAGAGATCTGGTCCACCTCAATGTCCTTGGAATGCACATTTTTCATTTGTAAGATTTGATGACAAAAGTTCTCGCGGACCAGAGCACTATTGAAGATGTAGGTCATCTTCTTCTTCGTGTCGTAGATAAGATCCAGACGACAGTTGTCTGATGAACTTTTCACCAACTGTACAACTGTTCCATAAAACATGTAATTAGTAACAAGAATAATATATTCTAATTAATATCTTGAAATTCCATGAAAATGCCTAAAACCCAAAGTAAATCTTAAGAAATTTATATAATCTCTAAAAACCCATGAAATGCCAAAAATGAAGCTGTATCAGCTGCAAAACTCAATCGTTACGGAATTTTGTCAAGCATGATAAATCTTCCAGTTAAAAGTTGAAGTTTTCTTTTAATTACTTTTGTATTAGACCATAGAGAAGTATAATTGGAAAAAGTTTATTTCTCTAATAGCATAGAGTTTTATTCGAATCTATGTATCTGATAAGCAGATTTGACAGGATCAATTTAATTCTAAATTATTCAGGAATTCAAAGGATCGATATGATGGCTCACTGTAATAATTAAATAATCGATCAATATAAATAAACGATTAATGTGTGATAAAGCTTAACCTATTAGGAGTTTTCAGAAGACATGATAGCTTGCTGAGTGGGTTGAAATTCAGAATAAGGTCAAAGGTCAATGGTCATAGTCAAGGTCAGCAGATCTACAAATGAAGTACCAATGAAAAGATTTTGTCACAAGAAATATACATGTGAAATTTCCATTAGTATTAACCGTTTCTTAAAAACTTAGCTGTCTATGGACTCCGCTGTCTATGGAGGTATAGCACTAGCTCCACAGCTAAAAATATGTAGATATTTCTATCAAAAAAAAATAGTAATAATCTCCTGCCTTACATTCTTTTCTTTAACAAAAAACTTGAATATTAACACTGAAGTCATCTAGAAAATGTAAACATAAATGCCCCTGCTGTCACTTGACACCCGAAACCTCAGCAGTTCCTGAGATTAGCTAGTTACACTGCATCAGGACGGGACGGGACGGGACAAGACATGAGTAATAATGTATGCCCCCCCCCCCCCCCCCCCCCCCCCCCCCTCCCTCATTCGTAGCTGGAGCATAAAAATAACATCACACTCACCAAAGTCAGCTTTGACAATATAGTCATGTAACAATATCCATACTAGAATATCACGAATCTACTTATCTCAACAATTTATTGACTCAGAAATTTAAATCACCACGGTGACGTACTTCGATCATGTGTGATGACACTGTTGGAGTCAAGGATATCCTTGGAAGGTTTGACGGCAAACATTTTGCCTGCTGGAATGTCTATTGTTAGAGTCATCTTAGTGGTGATTTTGTCCGTCTGCCTGTATGTCGGTGTTTTCACCTGTAATATAGTATAGTATGGTACATGTAAAATATATTCATGTCATCCATCTATAGGCAGCTTTACAAACATACAACAGTTCATCAACAGAAATATGAAATCTTTCCTTAATTTCTTAAAATTTTTAAATCTGATACATAAACTCTAATACTGATTTTTGTTTTAGGTCTTAGTGCTTACTTTCGATGATCCCAGCAATTTTTAAGTACACTGCCGTGTAATAAGGTATAGTTGATGTTAATGTCAAGAATTTAAAGGTTAAAATACATTATGAAATATTTTGTAAATATTTTACATTCTGATATCTATACTTACCAAAGTTTTTTTATTTGAACAAACTTTGTAACCCTTTATTCCAGTATGTTACCTGGCTAATATTGTGATCCTGGGCGTCTTGGTTAGTGAAAAGATGGCTTTTAAATATTTTAACAAATTTGACCCTTGTGATCTTCAAAGTATTGCATGGTAATTCACGTGAACAAAAGCCCTTCCTCCCAGTATGTTGACTGCCAACAAAATATTGTGACCCTGGGCCTCTTTGTTAAATATTATGAAGATATCACTCAAATAAATTTAACACATTTGACCTTGAAAAGTACATTTGACTCCTGTGACCTTGAAAGTAGATCAATATCATTCATTTGAACAAACATTGTAGCTCTTTATTCCAGCCTGCTACTGGCCAAATATCATGAACCTGGGCCTCGAATTTATGGAGGAGAAGTTGAAAATGTAAATTACAAACAATGATGAAAGATGACAGACCAAAGAAGATTGTAAAATGTTGATATTTTGCTAGAAAATTCCTGTGGATAAGATAACCTATGATTTCACTTCATCTTACCTCAAATTCTATCCGTGGAATGACTGGTTTGCCAAGGGGAGATAAGAAAGGTGTGAGATCATCTGGTACACCTTTGTCTTCTGATTCAATCTCAACATAATCGTAATGAGACACAGCATAGTTTCGTACTGTATCATGTACCTGTAACAGAAATACAGTATACATATCACATTGAATCATGTACTTGTAGCAACTCGATTCAATTCATTTATTTCTTTGGCCTTTCATCTGATCAGATTTTACATCTTGCACCATAAAACATATACCTCATGAATACAACATTGTGGACAGTGATACACCCTTACACTGTATAATGTGCTGGTAGCAGAAGTAGTGTACAATATCATAAATCATGGCCCTCCGTGTAGTGATATATAGACGTAGTGGCTATAATACCATTGTGTCAAATGTTATTCCCTTGGTCTAAATATGCTTACTTCTCTTTCCCTTTTCACTCTACCTATTAGTGTTCCTTACATTTGAGTTTTTCATCTTCTGACTAGCTCTCTACCTATCTTACCCCTCTCACCTTCAGAGTTATTCCCCTTACCTTACTCTCTAATGTCATGACATCTGACATACAGTTAGTCATGAGCTCCAACATCGCTGGTATACCTGAACCATGTATCTTAAATAGAACAAAAAAAACGTCGTGAATTTTAAGTGATCTCAAACTGAACATCCCTACGTACTTAACTTTTACACTAGAGGAGGGGGCTTATTTGAGGATAAATATGGTACTTAACTTTTACACTCAGGGAAGAGGGCTTATTTGAGGATAAATACAGTTCTTAACTTTTACACTAGAGGAGGGGGCTTATTTGAGGATAAATACAGTTCTTAACTTTTACACTCAGGGAAGAGGGCTTATTTGAGGATAAATACAGTTCTTAACTTTTACACTATAGGAGGGGGCTTATTTGAGGATAAATACGATACTTACCTTTTACACTCAGGGAAGAGGGCTTATTTGAGGATAAATACAGTTCTTAACTTTTACACTAGAGGCGGGGGCTTATTTGAGAATAAATACGGTACTAAACTTTAACACTCAGGGAAGAGGGCTTATTTGAGGATAAATACAGTTCTTAACTTTTACACTAGAGGCGGGGGCTTATTTGAGAATAAATACGGTACTAAACTTTAACACTCAGGGAAGAGGGCTTATTTGAGGATAAATACAGTTCTTAACTTTTACACTAGAGGAGGGGGCTTATTTGAGGATAAATATGGTACTTAACTTTTACACTCAGGGAAGAGGGCTAATTTGAGGATAAATACAGTTCTTAACTTTTACACTAGAGGAGGGGCTTATTTCAGGATAAATACGGTACTTAACTTTTACACTCAGGGAAGGGCTTATTTGAGGATGAATGCAGTACTCTAACTTTTTAATAAGGGGAGGGGGCTTATTTGAGAATAAATGCAGTACTTAACTTTGGGGAAGGGTCTTATTTGAGGATACAGTACTAAACATTTACACTAGGGGAGAGGGGCTTATTTGAGGATAAATACAGTACTTAACTTTTACACTAGGCCAGGGGGGCTTATTTTAGAATGAGTGAAATACTAATTGTTTACACTAGGGGAGGGGGCTGCTTTATAAATTATAGTGACCAGTCTTATCTCACCTTGTCTCTATCCGACATCTGCTGCATCCCCCCACAAACATTTGGAATGTCCATTAAGTCATCAATGAGGGCCATTTTCTTCATAAAACTTTCTAGTTCCCTGTAAGTACACATTTAATTAAAATCCTGTTTTTGTCGACTCTTACGACCAATAAACATCTGTGTTAATATAACAGTATATAGATGTATGAAATATTGATTTCATGAAAAGGTGTTTTCATCATAATTAGGAAAACTGATGTGCTGTATCAAATGTGGCTATTGTGTGATTTTAGGTCTCAATATTACCTGATAGAAAACAATTATGTTAAATCACGGATTAATTTTAAAAAAGTTAATCTAAATATTGCTGATACATTACCAACTAGAACTGTCGCCAGGATGGCTGACTAATACCCCCGCAATCTGCACGAGTCAATGGTGAATTGGAGCTCTTAATTAGAGGCTAACTAAGATAACCCAGTAATATAGTGACCAGTTGCCATAGCAACCATTATTTTGAGAAAAATGGCATTCACATCTACACATGGTCCTCTATATTTGTGTGAAGTTTCATTGAAATCGGCCCATCGGTTTAGGAGGCGTTATCCGGACAAACTTAAAGTTATGGTTCTTATCGGGAAAACCTATTTATAGTGACCAGTTGCCATAGCAACCATAATTTTGAGAAAAAGAAAGTGGCATGCACATCTACACATGATCATTAATATGTGTGTGAGGTTTCATTGGAATCGGCCCATCGGTTTAGGAGGAGTTGTCCGGACACAATGTGTCTACAGACAGATGGACAGACAACCTGATTCCAGTATACCCCCTAACTTCATTGCGGGGGTATAATTATTCATATGTTTTTGTTTTGTTATGTTTTTAGGGGTTAAATGTCCTTGTTACACCAAGGGTCAGATGAGGACAGGTGTCAAGGAGACATCAAACAGCCAGGGTCATATGGGGACTGGTGTCAAGGAGAGACCAACAGCCAGGGTCATATGAGGACTGGTGTCAAGGCCCCGAGAGACCAACAGCCAGGGTCGTATGAGGATGGGTGTCAAGGAGACATCAACATACCCCGACCCTGCAGGGGGGGGGGGGGGGGGGGGGGGGTATTTTTATAAGTAATTTATCATAGTTATAACATTTTTTCTTTCATTATTTATTTCATATCTAATTATAATTGTGTATGTTATTTGCACTAATCACTTTACAGAGCTGTGAAGAATATAAAGTGTTACCTCTTCAGTCCTTGGCCAGCGGCCTCTATAATACTTTGGTATTCAGGCAGGGTTGTCTCCCCTGCTTGACTGGCGGTGACATCAGTGTCGAGGCCCTTGTCAATGTATGCCTTCAGTAAATCTTTAAATTCTGTATCACACCTACAGGTAAAAACAAATGTTAATGAACTTTTCACACAGGTATGTAAAACAACATTTTAAATTATCTCAAAGTAGACCTTACTGAAAAAGTATACAAAAATACTTATAACTTTGATAATTAAATTGAATGGTAAATACATCATATCATACCGAAATACACTACTTCCTGCCATTGAACACTATCTATCTGTGGACAACATAATTACTTCAACACCTTGACAAGTGCTGATTTTATTGAATGTACTGATAAAAGTAGTAATCCACATCTCACTCGTGTTACTGTGGTAGTGATTATTGGCTGTACTTAATTGAGTAGGCAGAGTTCAAATTAAAATGTTGACAACACCGGAAAATGAAACATAAATTCAGTAGACAATGTTGTATTCATATATCCACATTGATCAAAATAATGACAGAAATAGGGATTCAGAATATCCAGTGGAACAATGATATTGACAGCATATCCTATTTGTCGTTCAGCTAACTGAGTTCAGTCTGCATGTAGAACCCCCCCCCGACATATTTGTGTACCACCATGATCAGGACCACTGTTAGTACTAGTACTGCTGCAACTAAGTCTAAGCTCTTTATCGGCATAGGTGTCATCATTTCATTGAAGTTGCAGTTTACCTAGCTGCCAGGGGTATTATGTGTTTATATGTAATTTCTATTAATAGTCACATCCATAGGGACTTGGCATGAATTCCCTATAATAACATCTAACATTGTATGTGCCCCGCTAGGTGTTGTTTACAAAAAGTTTGTCACGCATGGATACTCAAATTATTCAAGCCGAAGCAATGTTGTCAGAAATATTCGTCATCTTGGTCTAACTTGTTTCGAATGTGAATCAATATGCCTTTTCTAACCTAAAAGAAGCTTTCTAGTAACTTATCAACCATTGGTATAAACAATAATTTTATTTTGCATTCCATCATATGGATATCATAATTTATGCAATTACTGCAAGTTTCAATTCTCCCTATGTGGGGAACTCTTGTAAACAGCTGGTGTCCTTGAAAGGCATTTTTAGCTGTCGATGAGTATACATTTTACTGTCTAAAGCTGCGGTTTATTTGTATTGGATAATGTACTATTGATACTGTTCGCAATAGTGTTATACATTCATCGTCCACAGATACGGTTCTACGACAGTAATAATAAGCCCACCCCGATCTTCTTACCAGATCTGCCAAATGAGATTCTATTTGGAAACAATGGCTTACTTGTGGTTGATGTTCAATGTTAAACAAATGTATCTTATTAAACATATCTGATAGATTATCTGACAAACAATTAGTAAGTGGTAGGTGATTCATACCTTGTTTGATATATTTGACAGGTGATAAAGATAAACCTCTAATTAAGGAAATCCTGCTGAACTATTACTACTTATTTTCACCAGTAACTTTAGATTTTTGTATTCACATTGTTAGGGTGGGTTAGGTAAGATGTACATACTCCGTAAGGTTGAGTTTGGAGAAGTTTTTCAGCAGCTCCATCTGTAGCCGATGTGTGGGCCCATTGACATTCACACAGCTACTGTCTCCTGCCAGGGAAATGTTCACATAAGATGGCAGCTTCACTTGGTGTTGATGATGGTGCTGCTGGACCTGCTGCATCTCACCTATATCTTCAAAGTCATCTTCATCTACAGACATTGCAAACACATGTTAATTATTCAAATATGAAACTACATTAAAAAACAAGAATATTTACAAGCAAACTCACAACTGATACAATGTTGCCTAGACATTGACCTTATAGGAATTACGATTTGCTAATTTATGAATGCCCAATCCTGTTAATAACGACAGTATATGTCTTAGTGAAATTTCAGGAATTTTTGGAGTCTTTGAAGATATAAACTGGACTTTTGTAGTATACATACAGAGTAGCAGTATAGTGGTACTGACAACAATTGGAATTGGGAAATGCTGCATGTTGGCCATGGTGGCCATCTTGGATTTCAGAGCAATCCAAAAAATAACAAAACTTGGTCAGAGCCATTTCAGGATCATTTATGGCAAGTCTGAACTGAATACTACTGGTGGAACTTGAGAAGTCTGAAACACGTTTTTCAAAATGGCAACCATGGCAGCCATCTTGGATTATGGATTGACCTGAAAAGTAACAATACTTGGTCAGGACCATTTTAGGCAAAGATTGAGCTGAATACTACTTGTTGGAATTTAAGAAAAAGCCTGAAATGTGTTTTTCAAAATGGCAGGCTTGATGGCCATCTTGGATTTCAGACCGATCTGAAAAATAACAACACTTGGTCAGGACAATCTCAGGATCATTTCAGGGAAATCAGTGCTGAATCCCACTGATAGAACTTAAGAAGTTTAGAGTAGGTGTTGTTCAGGAAAACCATGATTTCTCAATCATGTTTCAAAGTGACTACCATGGCAGCCTTGTAAAAGTTTTGACAGGGCCGAAAAATAACAATTCTTTGTCAGCTTCCCTTCCTTAACATTCCTGTCAAATTCCAGCTCACCGGCACCATAGGAACTGGAGAAGAAGTTGTTTTTTAACATGGCAGTCTTCTTGGATGCAAAAACAATAAAACTTGGTCAGGACTGTCTCAGGATCATTTTAGCCAAGTATTAAATCCCACAGGTGGAACTTGAGAAGATTTGAATGACAAAAGAAGACCAAACACAGATGGCACATAATGGCTAGAAATGTAGGTCATCCTTACCCTTTAGTTCAAATGACCTTAAATTGAATGATTATCTGAAATGTTCACAATGCTCAAATGGACATGACGTCTGGAAAGCCAGATGGATGGAGAGACAGACAGACAGACAACAAGACAGACAGACAATATAATTGGTAAACAAATTTAAAAGATCATAGGAACATTTCTAGAGCTCTATGGTAAGTTTTTAAAAATAGTTTGTAAACAGATTGTTATCCTGTACAGTGAGTGAACACAATTTGTACAGTTAAAGATTCAATTTATATACATCAGACAACCCTTCAGTTAGAAAATGAGCAATTTATTCAAATGCAACCAATTAAAATCAGCGAACTAGAAAATCACTGCAACATCCTGTTCAGCCTTGTTGTACCAATGAATTTATGAAACTGTTAACATTAGAATATTGTAAAATCCTCAGAAAAATCACCATGACAATTTGTTATTGCACAATGTCCAGGCACTTGTCTAATCAAACTTGAAGGGTCTATACATCTTTGTTAGATGTAACACTAACCGTAAACACCATATTCAGGAAGCATTTTGTAACGGGAGGAGATAGAAAAGGGGGGGGGGGGGGGGTTAGCTTTTACACTATAGGGTACTGGTAATACAGATTCTAAGTTACCTGTTACACTATAGGGTACTGGTAATACAGATTCTAAGTTACCTGTTACACTATAGGGTACTGGTAATACAGATTCTAAGTTACCTGTTACACTATAGGGTACTGGTAATACAGATTCTAAGTTACCTGTTACACTATAGGGTACTGGTAATACAGATTCTAAGTTACCTGTTACACTATAGGGTACTGGTAATACAGATTCTAAGTTACCTGTTACACTATAGGGTACTGGTAATACAGATTCTAAGTTACCTGTTACACTATAGGGTACTGGTAATACAGATTCTAAGTTACCTGTTACACTATAGGGTACTGGTAATACTGATTCTAAGTTACCTGTTACACTATAGGGTACTGGTAATACAGATTCTAAGTTACCTGTTACACTATAGGGTACTGGTAATACAGATTCTAAGTTACCTGTTACACTATAGGGTACTGGTAATACAGATTCTAAGTTACCTGTTACACATATAGGGTACTGGTAATACAGATTCTAAGTTACCTGTTACACATATAGGGTACTGGTAATACAGATTCTAAGTTACCTGTTACACTATAGGGTACTGGTAATACAGATTCTAAGTTACCTGTTACACTATAGGGTACTGGTAATACAGATTCTAAGTTACCTGTTACACATATAGGGTACTGGTAATACAGATTCTAAGTTACCTGTTACACATATAGGGTACTGGTAATACAGATTCTAAGTTACCTGTTACGGTACTGGTAATACAGATTCTAAGTTACCTGTTACACATATAGGGTACTGGTAATACTGATTCTAAGTTACTTGTTACACTATAGGGTACTGGTAACACAGATTCTAAGTTACCTGTTACACAATAGGGTACTGGTAATACAGATTCTAAGTTACCTGTTACACTACACATATAGGGTACTGGTAATACAGATTCTAAGTTACCTGTTACACATATAGGGTACTGGTAATACAGATTCTAAGTTACCTGTTACACATATAGGGTACTGGTAATACAGATTCTAAGTTACCTGTTACACATATAGGGTACTGGTTATACAGATTCTAAGTTACCTGTTACGGTACTGGTAATACAGATTCTAAGTTACCTGTTACACTATAGGGTACTGGTAATACAGATTCTAAGTTACCTGTTACACTATACATATAGGGTACTGGTAATACAGGTACTAAGTTACCTGTTACACTACACATATAGGGTACTGGTAATACAGATTCTAAGTTACCTGTTACACTATAGGGTACTGGTAATACAGATTCTAAGTTACCTGTTACACTATAGGGTACTGGTAATACAGATTCTAAGTTACCCGTTACACAATAGGGTACTGGTAATACAGATTCTAAGTTACCTGTGTCTGGGTCATCACCTCTCTCTGGAGATACGGGGACTTTCATTGCAAAGATCAGCCCATTTTTCTCCGCCTTTTTGATGTAGTCAGCGATGAGCTCATTTAAGTTGTTATATTTAGGTTCTACATTGCCACCTTCAGCCTGGACAGAAAGTAAACACAGCTTTGAAATGACTTTGTTTGAATTTAATTATAATTGTGTACATGAATTATCCGTAGTTTATCATTTTTGTGTACATTAATTATGTGCAATCGATCATTTTTCTGTAGATGAATTGTCTGTAATTCATCATTATTCTGTAGATGAATTATCTGTTATTTAACATTTAACAAAGCAACAACAAATACAGTTTGTATGTAAACTACAACAGACAGGGCTACATACCTGGACAGAGAGTTTTCCATCAGACCCAGGTAAAACTCGGTACTGGTGTACTCTAGACTGGTACCTGTCATCAAACCAATGAATTAGTTAAGGATGGCATTGTGTTACACATAAGTTAAGCCATGCAATTCTAGATATGTTTTTCTGTATTTATTTGTGACATTTTTTATTGCCATATTAAAGAGTGCCACTGTGTGGGACAAATATTAGGAATATTGAATGCCTCAAGATTTCTGTAGTAGTTGGGTTTACAGTTTTAATATAAATAATTGAAGAATTGAAGATAAGTGGAACCACAACAGCAGTACCAGGAGAGTGGGTGGGTAACCACCATGGCTATATACTGAGACTGGTCAGCTGTTTTATATTATATGGTGTTGAAGTGTCCACTCATTCTTAATGGTCTCCAATTTAACACCAATGTTACCGGCCATCAGCCCTCCGACCTCCTTCACTCTCCTCCAGCCTCTGAAGCCGGCTCTGTGAGATATGTATCTTATCTTATACTCCTTGTGTATTAATCATTGAGTGAAAAGATAGAACTTGATGCCTTAATGATGTAAACATGTGTAGGTTAAAGATATCAAAGGTCAGCTCTTTTTAGGACTTATGGTGTTCTGATGAAGACTGAGATAGAATTTCCTGGTGAGTCACTGACACAAAAGATAGGGTCCACTCTAGATCTGTAGCAGGTGCTGGCTGACCACATCACAGTACTCCATCACCCTTGGCCAAGCTCATCATAGCATGATCATCTTACTGGTGAAATTTTCATTATCAACAAAGTTTTTTCTTTTAATTTTCTCATGTGTGTTGACCAAATTATCGGGCAAGAGTTGTCAGCTTATATCAAAACTATTATAATTTTCAATTCCTCACACATACACCTTTGTTAAGAATTACAATTTTGCTGAAAAAATCAATGGTATACATTTCATATTATATTATTAAGCTGACAATGCTTTTGACGAGATAAACCCCTACAGAGCATACATGTTATTTATCTCACAACTTATGAATATACTTTAATGCCAGCCAGATTTCAAGGATAGCTTTGGACTTTGTTTGAAGTTTTTACAAATTCCTTTAAGCCAGCAGATCAGCTATACATGAAGATGTCAGTTTTTATTTTCATGACATTAAATGATTGGCCTTAGTGAAAATCTGTGGCTTCCTCATTTGATTTTCCACTTTATCCTCATTATGAGGAAAATTTAATAGAAGCAAATATCATTATCTTTAAGTATACAGTGTTTGTTTAAATCTGGAGAAGCAAAAAATCTAGGTGAGAACAAAGTTGGTTGTTTTGGATCTGAGAAGGTGTATAAGACAATGTGGAATGAGAAATGAGGCTTTATTGTATGGTATCTAGTAGGATTGTGAGTGATGAACTTGAATGCAGGGTACATGATGATGTTCCTGGTATAGGTACAGTGAAACCTGACTTTACCGACCACTGACTTTAACGACATCCTGTAACATCCGACGGTATCCAATAGAACTGCGATATGCTCCACTGCCATTTCAACACAGACTTTATAGACACACTGTCGTATTGCGACACATCGTCTAGGACACTGGGCCCCATGTATATATTCATTATTCGTAAAGTCAAGTTTCACTGTAACTATGATGATAAAATGTCTGGGACACTGGGCCCCATTCGGTGTTCGTAAAGTCAAGTTTCACTGTACCTATGATGATAAAATGTTGTGTACACTAGACCCCATTCGGTGTTCGTAAAGTAAAGTTTCACTGTACGCATGATGATAAACATATTCCTCTTGTCTGTGTATGTTTATTAACCCTGATGCCATATGAACGGATTTGTAAATAAACAATGAAACAGACATCTGTTGAACACAGGTGTATGAATCTGTAGTGTAATAATATTTACATCTGGTCTCAATATGTAATCCTTCCTCTACAAACATTGTTCTGACCCAAAAACCCCTTATAATTAAGTTCAAATAAGTTTTGACAATTTCTGAATGACAACTTAGCTTAATTTCACCCAAGGAAGATGAATAATTATCATCCTTTTAGAAAACAAAAACACTTATAAAGCAATAAAATTTCTGCAATCCTAGTTCAAAGCTTAGACATATCATGCCAGTATATTAGAATGCTGTATTATATACCTGATCAGAGAATGCTGTATTATATACCTGATCAGAGAATGCTGTATTATATACCTGATCAGAGAATGCTGTATTATATACCCGATCAGAGAATGCTGTATTACATACCCGATCAGAAAATGCTGTATTATATACCCGATCAGAGAATGCTGTATTATATACCCGATCAGAGAATGCTGTATTATATACCCGATCAGAGAATGCTGTATTATATACCTGATCAGAGAATGCTGTATTATATACCCGATCAGAGAATGATGTATTATATACCCGATCAGAGAATGCTGTATTCTATACCCGATCAGAGAATGCTGTATTATATACCTGATGAGAGAATGCTGTATTATATACCTGATGAGAGAATGCTGTATTATATACCTGATGAGAGAATGCTGTATTATATACCTGATGAGAGAATGCTGTATTATATACCTGATGAGAGAATGCTGTATTATATACCTGGTCAGAGAATGCTGTATTATATACCTGAACAGAGAATGCTGTATTATATACCTGATGAGAGAATGCTGTATTATATACCTGATCAGAGAATGCTGTATTATATACCTGATCAGAGAATGCTGTATTATATACCTGATCAGAGAATGCTGTATTATATACCTGATCAGAGAATGCTGTATTATATACCTGATCAGAGACTAATGACATTAAGTACATACTCTGATATTATATCAAACTACCGACATTCCATGAAAGAATAAACCCCAATAACAATACATTTAATAGTTTCCATATTTTACTGCCTCTCAACTAGAAGTGCCTGAGATTTATTATGTATGAGAATTGATAGCTTAGACCTGATGTAAAGACTGTTTACAGATGTGGTGCAAATTAATGCATTACTAATAGCTAATGGTAGTTATTAAAGAGATTTATTGACATTAAACCCAACATAAATTACTCTAAATTTTAAATATTCCAGAACTCGGTAACAAACAATTCCTAGTAAACTCAAAGCACTGTAGGGGTGAGTATAGTCTCCACCAAAATAACTATGGTAATTGCTAATTTGCAGACTACAAGTGATGTGTTTACTGTTGGTAAATGCCACGCCTGGGCTGCTGTATGGCCATTAATACTCTCTAACCTGTCAACATAGACCTCACAAACGTCATCAAAACACAGATAGGTCTACCAGTTTCTGGAGAAACCAAGATCCTTCTAAATGTCTATAGTTGTACTGAACCTAAGCGCTGGCTCTGCCAGTCAAAACAAACATGGCCATATGTATAATACATCCCGTCACCTCTCTGTACTATTACTTCCCACTATGGGGCTCCAACACTGATACGCTTCCCTGCAGAGATCAATCATCCTCAAACATGAAATGGTGGATCCAAGTAATTAAAATCTTAAAAAATCCTTCTAATGTTATCCCAACAAACTTGGAACAGCAGCCAGTGAGTCTCAGGTATGACCTTGTTACTGTATCAGATATGACCTTGTTACTGCAGTACTATCAGATATCTTAATTGTTACAGGTTAAGCAGCAGCTCTATCTTCATATTCTTTAACGATGTATCACCTACAATTTATGTTCCCTTCAAAAAGATTTTTCCTTCATTAAAAACATCAGTGGCAGTGTTTGGTTAACTGGCCTCTTGTCTCTAGAATATTAAAATCATCAATATAATTGACCTTTACGATTTTGGTCTCGAGTATATGTCTGATTCTAGACCTAAGTTTCAAACAAGGTGGATCGGAGGTGAGCTAGTTATAGAATTTATAAACTGAGCAATTCTTAACAAAAATCTCAGGAGCTGGTGGAAAGTCTAGTGTTTGGTATACAATTGATGGTTCTAAACTCAGCTAATAGTAAAGACATGTGTAGATTTTAACACTTTAATCAAATATAGAGCACTAGGGGTTTTAATTACATTTATTTCTACATCATTAAATTCTTCATAGATTTCATCAGTAAATAAATAATATTATATGAGTTTTTGAATTTTGTAAGTGTTGGGTGTTTGTGAGTGTTGAATGGGTGTTGGGTGTTTGTGAGTGTTGGATGTTTGTGAGTGTTGGGTGTTTGTGAGTGTTGTGTGTTTGTGAGTGTTGTGTGTTTGTGAGTGTTGGGTGTTTGTGAGTGTTGGATGTTTATGAGTGTTGGATGTTTGTAAGTGTTGGGTGTTTGTGAGTGTTGGGTGTTTGTGAGTGTAGGGTGTTTATGAGTGTTGGATGTTTGTGAGTGTTGGATGTTTGTGAGTGTTGGGTGTTTGTGAGTGTTGGATGTTTGTGAGTTGGATGTTTGTAAGTGTTGGGTGTTTGTGAGTGTTGGATGTTTGTAAGTGTTGGGTGTTTGTGAGTGTTGAATGGGTGTTGGGTGTTTGTGAGTGTTGGATGTTTGTGAGTGTTGGATGTTTGTAAGTGTTGGGTGTTTGTGAGTGTTGGGTGTTTGTGAGTGTTGGGTGTTTGTGAGTGTTGGATGTTTGTGAGTGTTGGATGTTTGTAAGTGTTGGGTGTTTGTGAGTGTTGGGTGTTTGTGAGTGTTGTGAGTGTTGGGTGTTTGTGAGTGTTGGGTGTTTATGAGTGTTGGATGTTTGTGAGTGTTGGATGTTTGTGAGTGTTGGGTGTTTGTGAGTGTTGGGTGTTTGTGAGTGTTGGATGTTTGTGAGTGTTGGGTGTTTGTAAGTGTTGGGTGTTTGTGAGTGTTGGGTGTTTGTGAGTGTTGGGTGTTTGTAAGTGTTGGATGTTTGTGAGTGTTGGATGTTTGTAAGTGTTGGATGTTTGTGAGTGTTGGGTGTTTGTGAGTGTTGGGTGTTTGTGAGTGTTGGGTGTTTGTAAGTGTTGGGTGTTTGTGAGTGTTGGATGTTTGTTATTGTTGGGTGTTTTTGAATGTTACATGTTTGTCATTATTTAGTGTTGTCAATATGTATGTTCTATGATAATGTAGATTTACCTTACTGGCATATATACGTGTGTATGTAAATTGATAACAATATACATGTCAACTAACACACTCATTGTGTGAATGACAGACACACTCAATGTGTGAATACCATTAGAACTGGAAGCACTTACATCAAGTTTAAGTATATATTATCTGATTTCTTACAGTTCACTTACAGTAGGCATAGCACAAATGCTCCTGCTAAAGTCTCACTATCTCGAACCAGGAAACTTCCGTCCTCCTTGGCCCCGAGCAGAAGTTCCTCGGCCCGTAATCTGGTAATTCCCCGATGAAAGTAGGCCCCGGACATCCTTGTGTGGATCTGTCTCAGGCGAGGCCGAGCCCCTTTTGTCCACCTACAAGTACACAAACACAGTGGCAATTTACTTTACCATCACCTGAGTTTTGTTACTACCTGAGTTAACGATTAACTGAGATTGGGTTCCACCATAGTTTACCTACACCTGAGTTTTTATACTATCTTAGTTTAGCAACACCTGATATTTGATATCACCTGAGTTTTGATACTACCTGGGTTTACCTACACCTGAGATTTGATACTACCTGAGTTTACCTACACCTGAGTTTTGATACTACCTGATTATGAGTTTACCTACACCTGAGTTTTGATACTACCTGAGTTTAGATACTACCTGGGTTTACCTACACCTGATATTTGATATCACCTGAGTTTTGATACTACCTGGGTTTACCTACACCTGAGATTTGATACTACCTGAGTTTACCTACACCTGAGTTTTGATACTACCTGATTATGAGTTTACCTACACCTGAGTTTTGATACTACCTGAGTTTTGATACTACCTGGGTTTACCTACACCTGATATTTGATATCACCTGAGTTTTGATACTACCTGGGTTTACCTACACCTGAGTTTTGATACTACCTGGGTTTACCTACACCTGAGATTTGATACTACCTGAGTTTACCTACACCTGAGTTTTGATACTACCTGATTATGAGTTTACCTACACCTTAGTTTTAATATTACCTGAGTTTACCTACACCTGAGTTTTGATACTACCTGAGTTTACCTACACATGAGTTTTGATACTACCTGAGTTAAATTTACCTACACCTGAGTTTTGATACTACCTGAGTGTATCTACACCTTAATTTTGATACTACTTCAGTTTTGATATTACCTGAGTTTACCTAGACCTGAGTTTTGATACTACTTCAGTTTACCTAGACCTGAGTTTTGATACTACCCAAGTTTACCTAGACCTTAGTTTTGATACTACCTAAGTTTTGATATTACCCAAGTTTACCTAGACCTTAGTTTTGATACTACCTAAGTTTTGATATTACCCAAGTTTACCTAGACCTTAGTTTTGATACTACCTAAGTTTTGATATTACCCAAGTTTACCTAGACCTTAGTTTTGATACTACTTCAGTTTTGATATTTCCTGAGTTTATCTACACCTTAGTTTTGATACTACTTCAGTTTACCAACACAGATACAGATAAATGTATTACATGGATGTCATATCCATGTAATACATGTCACTTGGCCTCAGCAATATAGAATGTGATGTGATACATAAAACAGTCACTATACGTGAAACAATGTAATTAAAGCCATTGAATAAGGATAATTTTCCAAGCTAACAGCAGCTCTCACTAATTAGTTTTCAGGCAATTAGTTGTTAGTTGGTTGTAAGAAAAAGGCTGTTTGAATACAAACCTACACAAATGACAATCTGATTAAAATACTGATCATCATTATTCACTACATTATGAAGATCTGATTGTGGTCGTTGAGGGGTCATTTTCAGATGACCTTTCAACCAACCAATCAAAGTGTAAATGACAAAATTTTGCCAGCCAGAGTGTGTTTCCCTCAGCACCCACTATCATTACTGAACTGATCAATATATCCAAGTGTCACCAAACTAAGATGGCTGCATCGATCGTTAGTCATTTCATTCCCAAAACCGTTTTGTGAATAAAGTATGCATATATATAGTTTGTGGATTTTTCTTTATTGTTAGATAAAGTAGCAAAAGCAAGGGATAGATCAGAGGCTTATTAACGTTTTCAATACTGATTTGATAGCGTTCAAATGTGTCCATTCAATTTGCATATACAGCCGAACAGGCATATCAGTGATGCTTTTTTTATTCGTGTAAGATTTTGCTGTACCATAATTATAAGCATTTAGGTAAACTGAACATGACTCGCTACAGTTTTTTTATCCTGATTTTGGGGCCGAAATTCAGCCCCACTCCTAATGCAAAACATCTTTTTTCTCATTTTTGTTTATCCGAAATTCCCATTTTGAAACTGAAAAAATTACAGTTCAGTAATTTAAATGAAAGATGGATTCACCTAATTGTATGTGTACAATTATTGACTGTACAGGTGAAGGTAAGCTTGTAAAACCATTGATTTGAAAGTTTATAAGTTAACAATTTATCTAGATGGAAATATACATATAGTGTAAAACTAATATAAATATAGCTACAGATAGCTATAGCAATATATCACTATAGCTACATATAGATATAGCAATATATATATATATATCACTATAGCTACATATAGATAATAGCAATATATCACTATAGCTAAAGCAATATATCACTATAGCTACATATAGATATAGCAATATATATATATATATCACTATAGCTACATATAGATATAGCAATATATCACTATAGCATAGCAATATATCACTATAGCATAGCAATATATCACAATAGCATAGCAATATATCACAATAGCTATAGATCTAGAAATATATCACTTTAGATATATATCAACATAGCCACATATAGCTATAGCAATATATAACAATGGTAACAACTACATATAGCTACAGCAACAATACAATACAACTATGAAAATAATTGGTACACCCACCCACCACAAATCAACAGGAACTTAATGCTTACAGATTTAAAACATCAACATGATCTGGCAATAGGCATATTACAAAAGAGTATTAAATAAGGTCACATGTGCAGTATTAAATTACATAAACAATTTCATCATTTCCTTCCCTTGTACACTTATTTTCTTCCTCATTTTTCAATATCTGGACACCAACATACAAATGTACAAATCTATTTATTCTGTAACAGTAGGGGGTCGTTAATGGTCTAGAGATTTACATCCCTTGTCAACTAACACTTTGTTTTCTGGTCAATTTTAACATTGATGGAATCATTATAATCCCTTTTTGTGGTAACCTTATTATATGATCACAGAAGATATTAGATTCGATAAGATTTATTCCTGTGCAGGATGGAAATCCTCTACACCAGACATACAGTTATGTAATGTATGGTTATACAGATCATTAAATGGTAGCTCTATACATTTACACAGTATTTCTTGGCTTTTCCAGCCAAGTTTATCAAGTTTATATCTCAACTTAAGGGTTATTGTTCAGATTGAGGTTTTGCTGAATTCTAGACATTGAAAAACATTATCCTGATCAAGATTGGAGTTTTCTCTGTCTGCATCAAACAAGGGAGGATTCTAAAAAAATATTATTTTAACAAATCTGTGCTGAAATATGAGTTTAACTTATTCAAGCATGACACCACATTACTGTTGTATATTGTAATTAGTGAGTGCCAGCACTGGGCCTATAAAACCAGCTGGCACTCAATACCAACAGGACCAAATCTTCTACCTGGAGTCATACAATTATATAGATGTCACGTCTGTAAGGGGATCAGATAATATTTATATTTAATCTAAATGAATACATACAATATATGAAAACATACTCCATTTTTCTGAATATGTTTGATGCTGACAATTTGTTGTGCCGACAAAGCAGTCTACTTTCTCGTTAAATTTAATTTAGATATTAAAAACAGAATCTTCCCACATTTTTACTAATTTGCTCAAAACATGAAAAGAAATTAAATCAGAAATTAATCACAGCACCACAGTCATGCTTCCAAAATAGTGATTCATTCACATCATTTCCAATAACTGTAATTCAGGTAATAGAAATTGTTGAATTACAGTTAATAACAGGTGATTCCACAATAAAACCTGTCTAAACTGAACACTTCCAAGATCAGTTTGTAATAAAAAGATCACCACTTTACAAAGGTCAAAATGACCTTGAAATATATATAGGTCACTGTAACACAAACTATAAACCTACAGCTAAAACACTGTCATTTACATCATCTAGGTTGCACATATAATAAAACAGGTCAACCATATCATCAATTTAGATCAAACATATCATCAAATTATGTCAAAGATATCATCAAATTAGGTCAAACATACAATAAAGTAGGTCAAACATACCATTAAATTAGGTTCAACATACCATTAATTTAGGTTCAACATATCATCAAATTAGGTAAAACATATCAAATTAGGTCCAACATTCCACCGAATTAGGTCAAACATATCAAATTAAGTCAAACTTATCATCAAATTAGGTCAAACATATCATCAACTTAGGTCCAATATACCCTCAAATTAGGTCAAACATATCAAATTAGGTCAAACATATCAAATTAGGTTACATACATCCAGGTATGTATACCATGAAATTAGGTCATAAATACCATGGAATTAGGTCAAACATACATGAGGACAGTAAGTGAAGGCATATATATATACATGAAGACAATAAGACATTCACAAGGATAATAAGGCATATATATACAAGGACAATATAGCAAATGTTGTGACAATAATATACATACATTGTATATGGCATACATTATGGCAATAAGGCATATATGAGGACAAAATAAGGTGATACATATGTGGTCATTCTAGTGACAACCTCACTACAAGTCTGACCTCTATAGTGGAGCAATTCCAGATCAGGTCAAAATTATTTCATACTTAAGTACAATACACAAAAAGAGTGAAATGTTAATTATGTACATTAATTATTCATGCATGTCCAGTATACATATAGACTACAATAGACAGTATGACATCATTACTCCAGCATGTCTCCCAACACATGGCTGTAGCCTATCCATTACCGTAACATTGGCCAGCCACAGCTGTAGACGCCTCCCCAATCTATACTGTATCACCAATACAACATGTGTACATTCACTATAAAAGTTGAGACAATCAAACCGCTCAAGGAATCAGCCCTGCAACAGGCTCATAGACTTGTCTGCATATAGAGCAGGCAGAATTAATGTTTGTATATATAAACGGCCATAAAGGTCAGCAGCTTAGTGCCACACTTCTGTGGTCGTATCTACCTCTATATAAGGACACCTCTGTAAACAGACTACCTCTCTAAAGTCTCTTGACCTTCATAACCCTTGTAATATCTTATAAAGTTAGCCTTTCAGAAATTGTTTCCGTCCAATTATTTTCTGGTGTTATGAAAAATTACTTTTGTAGAAAGACCTTGTTGTTTCTAACATATCAAAGCAACTTTATAATTTACATAATGAAAACCTCTAAATATAGAAGCCATATATACAACAACATTTTCTAAACAATGAAACTGAATGTGTATACCATCTTAATAATACTATCAATCAAACACTTCCACATCCTTGTCAACAGATAAATAATCCTTGATGTTATTTTCACCTTGAGCAGGGAATGGTTTGCACAATTCATGATATATTACTTCAAAATAGAAATACACATTTGTTATCATCCATCATATACCAGGTAACATATATATTACACTTTAACAACCATCCCATTACTTGCTGCCTATATTTACTGCAGTCAATGAAATATATACATGTATATAAAAAAGGTCAAATTTGAAGAACATTTACTGCAGTCAATGAAAGGCAATTTCAAGCATCTCAAATCTGAAGGACACTTAAGATGCAGCCATCAAAATGTATTTTGACAATGTCAAATCTGAAGGACATTTACTGCTGTCTGTGAAATTATTTTACCGTGTGTCAAGTCTTAAGAACATTTACTGTGATCAATGAAAGGTTTTCTAAAGCATTGGAAATCTGAAGGATATTTACTGTCATCAGTAAAACGATCATACATTGTGTCAAATTTGAAGGACATTTAGAGCAGTCAATGAAATGTGTTTAAAAGCATGTCAAATCTACAGTGTATCAAATTTGAAGGACATTTACTGCACTCTGACTCAATGAAATGATCTTACAGTGTGTCAAATTTGAAGGACATTTACTGCACTCTGACTCAATGAAATGATCTTATAGTGTGTCAAATTTGAAGGACATTTACTGCACTCAATGATATGTATCCATTCTGCAGGTTCAGTGGAAAATAATACATTCTAATTACACATACCGTAAATGACTTAACTTTCGGAATCTAATCTATTCTGTTTTCTCTTTGACATTTTTTGCTCTCTTTTGTCACTCCCTGCATCAAGCTTTTATCTATAAAACAAATTAATTGTGTTTGCGTGTCCTCATCTGGCTTTGTTTGTGTCAGTTGGCCAGTAAGATCATATCAATAAAGTCAAAGTCTTAAACAAGACAGTGAGGTTGCCTACAGCCTTATTAAATTAAAAAGCAATTAGTGTAAATTAAACCTGTTTTCTCAATTTTGCATTTTTTTTTTTCGTTGTTATTATTTGGAACAGATAATTTGTAACACACTTCTATATTTAGTTTAGATGTAAAATTAACGGCCAAAGATAGGGGATAAATGGGAGACAATTCAGGAAAGTTATGAGGAAAACACAAAATTCTGGCTGCATGTGGTTAAATATGAGAATTTCCAAAAGTTCATGTTTAAAGGAAATACATTTTATCTGACATGTTTTGCCAAGGCTTACATTTTAGGATCATAAGATGAGCAAAAATTCAAACTTTGAAGTAAGTTTCATCAAGTCTTATATGAAATGAAAACAAAATTAAGTTATTTTTTATCACATAATTCAGAAAATGGAAATTGTCCTGGGTTTTACAGTCAAAATTTTGAGGACAAAAGTAAACTGATGAGGCATCCATTTTGTTGTGCCATTTTCAAATCATGACGTAACATCATTGCCCATATTATGACATCACAGTCAATTTCTGACTGGCACAGCCAAAAAAACCGCTCAGGGATATACATTATGTATATTACATCAGTAACATATGCCAAAAATATTACATGGACGAATTCACTGGATAACAGGCGAATCATGTGATAAACATGGGTATGGATAGATTTGTGTTTGAGTGTGCGTTAAATTATCATTTTTGGTGAATCATGTCTATTCCATGTTAATAATCAATTTTAAATGTCACAGGACTTTTTGCATGCTGGTGTGTCGTTTCTGTGCTGCATCTACAACACAGTGTAGCCTATAGACGATGCTTGTCCATGTAGAATTCACTCTAGCATATTTCAAAATATCAACTCTAACCCAATAAATGGAATGAAAGTAGACTTACTGTATTCAAAGTAAAATTTTATCTTGATAATTAGGAGAGAAATTAGATATAGGTTTCCAAACAAGTGACTGCTGTTTTTCAAGTTAATCTTACTAAAATAAGTTATATTAGTTTTCAAAATAAGCTTTAATTTCTTAAAATTTTACATTTCACCTCATTAAGATTTAAAAATATCAATGGGAACATGCTAATGAATATATATTGAGCCCCCTCCTTAATTTTTGAAAATTTTACAATAAGGTTATAAGACTGTATAATTTCCCTTGGTTTGCTTAAAACAATCAAAGGAATTTTCTAAATTATATAAAAAAATAGTTTGCATTACACACTTCTCAACACCATAGGACAATACCATGCTAATGTGGTGTACATGTACATGTACAAGGTAATATTGTAACCTTGATTATTTGCTCAATGTACTATTTCTGAGATAACAGCTAACTAGATCACTGTCATGTGGAGATGTTTCAATCAAAATGTTTGTTTTTTATTTCCCCCAGCAGCAGACATCACCTATTTCCTGTTATCATGCATAATATCCCTTTTGACAAACATTTAAGCTGACGATATCAAGTTGAGATTTAAATATGATACATGATTATCTTATCAGAATAGCTGATATAAAAGTTATTTTACCGTATACACTATTGCACAAGCTTAGCATGCATAACTTGAACTGTACCGTATAGATGTTGTTGAAACTTTGTAATAAATGTTGTACTGGTACAGTTTATATAATGTTTGTATATAGGTCTGTTATATGTACTGGTACAGTTTATATAATGTTTGTATATATAGGTCTGTTATATGTACTGGTACAGTTTATATAATGTTTGTATATATAGGTCTGTTATATGTATTGTACTGGTACAGTTTATATAATGTTTGTATATAGGTCTGTTATATGTACTGGTACAGTTTATATAATGTTTGTATATATAGGTCTGTTATATGTATTGTACTGGTACAGTTTATATAATGTTTGTATATATAGGTCTGTTATATGTACTGGTACAGTTTATATAATGTTTGTATATATAGGTCTGTTATATGTATTGTACTGGTACAGTTTATATAATGTTTGTATATGGGTATGTAAGGTGTTGCCAAACCTTCTTCATTGCACCATTAGCAATGTCCCATGAAATAAGCAACATAATGGTTACGCTTCATAAAATGAATTGTGGGTAACGTCATATTGCATGTCAGTCGTCTTTGCCTATCATGTGTGAGATCAATTATCCCATCCCCCTAGCCACCACATGATCACCATGTAAAGTATGTGATAATTATACTTCATCTCCCATGGTGATGTCACTCACTGCTTTAAGCAATTTTACTTAATATGCTCTCATAATATGATATATTTTACAGTTTTCTTGTGATAACACTTACATATACATGTAGCTCCATACATACATGTAACAAAGTCCTCTCACTCATTAAAAATAAATACTGTTCAGTGTAGTAAAGCTTTTAACATATACAGCCATCTTTCAATTATTACAAAGTCAGGAATGATGACATTTCAGCAACAACATAGTTTCATTAACATCTCGGTAATATATATATAATACAGTCAAACCTGCCTTAGCAACAACCTGAATTAAACGACTCCCTCTCATATGCGACCGTATTTTTTCCTCCCAACGTTATTTACTATACTAGTGACCTGAATTAAGTGACCACCTATATATAGCTATCAGATGCAACTAATGACCATCATTTCCGTGTCCCAAATACTGAAAAGCGACTTTTTTCAGTGACTTTCTGAGTTTTAAAACGGAAGCAGAAGTAATAATCAAGAAGAAACCGGACGCTTTTTAAGATTAAAAAATACTTCTGAAATGAATGAAACTTCTTAATTTGTCTCAAAAAATGTCTTCAAATCCCTATCTTTGCCCTAATAACATTCAAAAACGGACGTATATATATCTGCATGTTTATGTGACAATGATGCCCACAGAAGAGGCCATGTGAAAGTGCCATCACACCAAAATATTACAATCATGATTGTATAGTACAACACTGTGTCAACATGTTATTTTGACACCGAACTTAACTTCAGATGTGTAAGGAGATTAAGGAGTACAGACAAGGGAGTTTCCTTATTTTCTATTTGCTGGCCATATTGCCCCATCAACTGCTATTTTGAGATGGGGTATCCTTGTAGTTAGTAGATGGGGGCCCTGGGCTACCTCATTAAATATATATGAGAAGCTTGACAAATGCACGGCCAGACCAGGGTTCGAACCCGGGACCTCTGAACACTAGCCGATTGCTTTACCAATTGAGCTACCTGGTTGCCGACGACCTGGTCCAGTTTCACTACACCCTTCCCTTCCTTTTTGAAGTCTTTGTTCCCGAAGACCAAACAATTCATAACTCGGGTTCGGATATCCCATTGTCAAGTATTCTCACTTGAAACAAGGTTTACAAGGTCACAGGCACCAAATGACAGAGGAGTGGGAAAATGCACAGCCAGACAGGGGTTCGAACCTCCAAACACTAGCCAATTGACCAATTGAGCTACCTGATCAAATAATTAAATCATGGACCAACATGCTAATTCTGACCTCATCTCAGTGTTCCTTTTGTGTGAATCACATCGAGGGCGGGTCATGCAATGCTGACCCTATACATATTGCTTTATTCCTGAAATTCACACAATTGTGTACATTTTGTATAACAATCCTTTGGATTTCTTGTTTTATGTCACCTTAATATATCTAATTAGAGTTAATCTTTGATACCTTCATTCCTATGTATATATATAACATACCTTAGGTATGTGTCACCAAGTCACTACTCCTGATAAATAATTAAGTCTTCTTACCATGGAACTCTCTTGTAAAAGGAGGTAGATACTATTACATGATAGCATAGCATTTCAGACCCAAGTAAAATGTAATCATATCCTCAGCTTATAGTGCTCATACATTTATATAATGTCTCTGTTGTGTTCTATTAGGACCACATTTATATAATGTCTCTGTTGTGTTCTATTGGGACCACATTTATATAATGTCTCTGTTGTGTTCTATTGGGACCACATTTATATAATGTCTCTGTTGTGTTCTATTGGGACCACATTTATATAATGTCTCTGTTGTGTTCTATTAGGACCACATTTATATAATGTCTCTGTTGTGTTCTATTGGGACCACATTTATATAATGTCTCTGTTGTGTTCTATTGGGACCACATTTATATAATATCTCTATTGTGTTCTATTGGGACCACATTTATATAATATCTCTATTGTGTTCTATTGGGACCACATTTATATAATGTCTCTGTTGTGTTCTATTGGGACCACATTTATATAATGTCTCTGTTGTGTTCTATTGGGACCACATTTATATAATATCTCTATTGTGTTCTATTGGGACCACATTTATATAATGTCTCTGTTGTGTTCTATTGGGACCACATTTATATAATGTCTCTGTTGTGTTCTATTGGGACCACATTTATATAATGTCTCTGTTGTGTTCTGTTGGGACCACATTTATATAATGTCTCTGTTGTGTTCTATTGGGACCACATTTATATAATGTTTCTGTTGTGTTCTATTGGGACCACATTTATATAATGTCTCTGTTGTGTTCTATTGGGACCACATTTATATAATGTCTCTGTTGTGTTCTATTGGGACCACATTTATATAATGTCTCTGTTGTGTTCTATTGGGACCACATTAATATAATGTCTCTGTTGTGTTCTATTGGGACCACATTTATATAATGTCTCTGTTGTGTTCTATTGGGACCACATTTATATAATGTCTCTGTTGTGTTCTATTGGGACCACATTTATATAATATCTCTGTTGTGTTCTATTGGGACCACATTTATATAATGTCTCTGTTGTGTTCTATTAGGACCACATTTATATAATGTCTCTGTTGTGTTCTATTAGGACCACATTTATATAATGTCTCTGTTGTGTTCTATTGGGACCACATTTATATAATGTCTCTGTTGTGTTCTATTAGGACCACATTTATATAATGTCTCTGTTGTGTTCTATTGGGACCACATTTATATAATGTCTCTGTTGTGTTCTATTGGGACCACATTTATATAATGTCTCTGTTGTGTTCTATTGGGACCACATTTATATAATATCTCTGTTGTGTTCTATTGGGACCACATTTATATAATGTCTCTGTTGTGTTCTATTAGGACCACATTTATATAATGTCTCTGTTGTGTTCTATTGGGACCACATTTATATAATGTCTCTGTTGTGTTCTATTGGGACCACATTTATATAATGTCTCTGTTGTGTTCTATTGGGACCACATTTATATAATGTCTCTGTTGTGTTCTATTAGGACCACATTTATATAATGTCTCTGTTGTGTTCTATTAGGACCACATTTATATAATGTCTCTGTTGTGTTCTATTGGGACCACATTTATATAATGTCTCTGTTGTGTTCTATTGGGACCACATTTATATAATGTCTCTGTTGTGTTCTATTAGGACCACATTTATATAATGTCTCTGTTGTGTTCTATTAGAACCACATTTATATAATGTTTCTGTTGCGTTCTATTAGGACCACATTTATATAATGTCTCTGTTGTGTTCTATTAGAACCAATCATTTAAATGATATAGCACCATTTTTCTGTATACTTTTACACAGTAAACTTAAACACTAGAAGACTTCAAATCTATTACCTGTAAATGAAAGAGTCAGAGTCTTAAAGGATCAATTATTTACTGTACCTTTACACTGTAAACTAATTACACACTAGAAGACTTAAAAATCGTTTACCTGTTATCATAAATTATACCTGTAAGTGAAGGAGACTTGTCAGAGAAAGTGATCAAACATTCAAAGTCAGATATTTACTTTATAAAAAATCTAATTCTCATGAGAAGTTGAGCGATCCATTAATATAAAACACTGAAGACGAGCTCTTACGAAAACTGTTTCCCAGGGTATAAATCTGAAGTATGACTGTTAGTGAACAGATTCATCTCCCGAAGGAGGACTATACACCAGCTCTCGGAGAAATTGTGACATCAACTTTTTAGCTATCTTCTGGATCTGACATTGTCTGTGTTGGAGGAAAATTGTGTTGAGCACAAGATTGTGACATTATCTTACAATCAATCTGCTAGTTTTAACACTCCCATATAGCACAACACAAGTCTGACAACTCCCATTTACATAAAAGCTGTGTTAGAAACATGTCTAATGTCACTGCTTAATGTTGACCATGATTTTTATTAGTTAACTTTTTCTTAAGAAAACAGCTTTGTACCAGCTAAACAGAAGAAGATAAAGTTTTTAGTATATATCTTCACCATTCTTTTACAGTTACCGATTATTTTGATGATGCTGCAGCACTTTAGTTTAACAAGAGATCCCAGAGGGATCTTGGCGCCCACCATTGAATGATCTTAATAGGTTCCATGTTAGATTGATCTTTTCTCTTTTTTTCCCTTCCTCTTACTAATCTGTATAAATTGAGAAACATCCCTCCAGTGCTTTTTAAACAAGGGAAACTTATATATGAAATTTGAGATTTGGCTATAATGGTTGTCTGTCGACAATGTTTTCAGATTGGTCCAAAAATGCAATACGACGGACCAAGGAGAACCTACATATGAAAATTGAGAAAGATTCCTTCAGTTCTTTCTGAGAAATCTCGATACCAAACTTCAATTGTCAAAATCCAAGATGGCTGCCTGTCGGCCATCTTGCTTTCCGATCGGTTCCAAAATGCGATATGCATAACTAGGCACCAAGGGGAACCTACATACGACATTTGAGAAAGATCCCTTTAGTACTTTCTCAGAAATCTCGATACCAAACTTCAATTGTCAAAATCCAAGATGGCTGCCTGTCGGCCATCTTGCTTTCCGATCGGTTCCAAAATGCGATATGCATAACTAGGCACCAAGGGGAACCTACATACGACATTTGAGAAAGATCCCTTTAGTACTTTCTCAGAAATAACGATAACAAACTTCAATTGTCAAAATCCAAGATGGCTGCCTGTCGGCCATGTTGTTTTCTGATCGGTTCCAAAATGCGATATGCATAACTAAGCACCAAGGGGAACCTACATATGAAATTTGAGAAAGATCTCTTCAGTACTTCCTCAGAAAAAGCGATAACAAACTTCAATTGTTAAAATCCAAGATGGCTGCCTGTCGGCCATGTTATTTGGTGATCGGTCCCAAAATGCAATATGCATAACAAGGCACCAAGGGGAACCTACATATGAAATTTGAGAAAGATCCCTTCAGTACTTTCTCAGAAATAGCGATACCAAACTTCAATTGTCAAAAACCAAGATGGCTGCCTGTCGGCCATGTTGTTTTCCGATCGGTCCCAAAATGTAATATGCATAACTAGGCACCAAGGGGAACCTACATAAGAAATTTGAGAAAGATCCCTTTAGTACTTTCTCAGAAATAGCGATACCAAACTTCAATTGTCAAAATCCAAGATGGCTGCCTGTCGGCCATCTTGTTTTCTGATCGTTTCCAAAATACGATATGCATAACTAAGCACCAATGGGAACCTACATATGAAATTTGAGAAAGATCTCTTCAGTACTTCCTCAGAAAAAGCGATAACAAACTTCAATTGTTAAAATCCAAGATGGCTGCCTGTCGGCCATGTTATTTTCCGATCGGTCCCAAAATGTAATATGCATAACTAGGCACCAAGGGGAACCTACATATAAAATTTGAGAAAGATCCCTTCAGTACTTTCTAAGAAATATTGATAACAAACTTCAATTGTCAAATTCCAAGATGGCTGCCTGTCGGCCATGTTGTTTTCCGATCGGTCCCAAAATGCGATATGCATAACAAGGCACAAAGGGGAACCTTAATATGAAATTTGAGAAAGATCCCTTCAGTTCTTTCTCAGAAATAGCGATAACAAACTTCAATTGTCAAAATCCAAGATGGCTGCCTGTCAGCCATGTTGTTTCCCGATCGGTCCCAAAATGCAATATGCATAACTAGGCACCAAGGGGAACCTACATATGAAATTTGAGAAAGATCCCTTTAGTACTTTCTCAGAAATAGCGATAACAAACTTCAATTGTCAAATTCCAAGATGGCTGCCTGTCGGCCATTTTGTTTTCCGATCGGTCCCAAAATGCAATATGCATAACAAGGCACAAAGGGGAACCTTAATATGAAATTTGAGAAAGATCCCTTCAGTTCTTTCTCAGAAATAGCGATAACAAACTTCAATTGTCAAAATCCAAGATGGCTGCCTGTCAGCCATGTTGTTTCCCGATCGGTCCCAAAATGCAATATGCATAACTAGGCACCAAGGGAAACCTACATATGAAATTTGAGAAAGATCCCTTTAGTACTTTCTCAGAAATAGCGATAACAAACTTCAATTGACAAAATCCAAGATGGCTGCCTGTCGGCCATGTTGTAATCCGATCGGTCCCAAAATGCAATATGCATAACTAGGCACCAAGGAGAACCTACATATGAAATTTGAGAAAGATCCCTTTAGTACTTTCTCAGAAATAGCGATAACAAGAATTGTTTACGGACGGACGGACGGACCACGGACGCAGGGCGATTTGAATAGCCCACCATCTGATGATGGTGGGCTAAAAACATGAAATTAAAAAAAAAGTTTAAAAAAAAGTTTAAAAAAATACAAGATCTTACTATGCTATACAATTGAGACTCTGGAAGTGTCAGTTTAGCTATAGGTATATTTGAATTAGTAAACATGACGTTTTGTGGACAGGTACAATATTGGTAGGGTATGTATGATTTTGACGTTGAATCTATCATGGGTCTGTTCTTAGTGGACAAGGATTTCTCAACCCGATTTTAAGAGTTTGGCCGGTCAATACGAGGCTTGGCAAGTGTTGGCCAGCCAAACTCTTACACAAGGGTTGAGATATCATTGTTCGCGGAACAGACCCATGTTTGATTAATTTTCTCACATACTTGCAAGCAAATAAGACTTTTTACGGAAGTTTTTCATCGCATCATCATCTGCAATGCTCCTTGGAACGTGGGTCAAATTTGATGACGTCATCATTTACTCGACGTAAAATGATGACGTTACGTTAATGTGAGCAGTGTCATACAGCGCATGCCAGCTGTCTTTACCTCCCTATGTGAGATCAATTTCTCTTTTCCCTAGCAATCGAAGGATATTACCCTGTGAAGAATGTGAGAATTTTTAATGACCAATCAGAGAGTCTGTAACCTCTAGCATGTTTTATGCGATATGTTAGAATTACATATGCATAATGGTAAAGATATGGTTATAAAATCACATGACATTTAACTTCGGCTTGACACATTCCATAAACTGTTACATATATAGCTTTATAATTTACTGAAATAATAGCTTCTATCAAGTGGCAAAATAATTTATCCCTTTAGGGTAAGAAAAAATATTTATGAAACCTATTTGGAGGAAATTAGAAATCTCTGCCTGAAAGGTAAGTTGAATGTCCATTTAATACCACCAATGTCTCATTATTTCAAATGTTCCCCGTGCTATCCTCTAGGGGAAGAAGTATGGAAAGCATGAAGATTAATATATATTCTACATGTATATGTAGCTTCTACAAACAGGAATCTATTTACATATAAAAAAATATCTATATAACAAAACCTGAATACATGGCATCTTGACAAGGTTTTTAAAGCATCTTACCTTCGATCCCATGGCCAAACGCTCTCAGCAAATCCACAGAAAAGCATATCCATTTACATGGCCAAGTAAACTCAGACACAGTCACTGAACTTAAATCATCCGCTAGCTATATAGTACTGTTAGCACACTAAACCATACAATCTCCAAAAAATGTTGAGGTCTGTTGCTAAGGCTACACTGGTTATCAATGTCGGGAGTTTATCATTACTTACAGCTAAAACATGTGATTGTTACACACAGGCCTGAATCAATATATATTACTCTACCACAACACATACATATCCTAGGTCCCCAACAATCAATGTAGCTCATCCCTCACCAGCTTCCTCACCAGTCTACAACTCTCCTAGTGAATTCTTAGGCAGCATCCTTAAAACTTAATGTATTCTGTTGTAGCTGTCTACTCAAAAGAATCTGTAAATGGTTTTGACACTTCCATTCTAGATTTACTAAAATCAACAGACTAAAATCTGACCTCATTGACATCAGCAACCTATAGTGCTAGGTCAGCCAGATATCTTAAGGCTGCATGCTACATATATCTGTGATATGTGTAAGAGTTATCTCCCTTTAGATAATATTGCTCTTTCATGCACTGATATCTGAAGACTCAGATCTGACAAAACTGATATAATATCCAGTCTTTGGCAATAGCATATCAGATCTTCAATCCTGACTAATCAAATAGTTGTTAGGTCTAGTAATTTGACTGTAGCCTGCATTAACACTAAAGCTGGTACATTTGCATATTTAAATAGCTGTCAGATGACTTTACAAAAATATGCATCCAACAAAGGATCAAATTGCACAACATAGTTGTTTAATCATTTGATGTTAGGAGCCAAAAGTACAAGGAACTAAGAAAATCTAAATTGCCGTCCAGTCGTTTTCCTTCCATATTAATGTTTGCTGGTTTGCTAATTAATGCCCTGTGAACAGCCAGGGTCAGGCGGGGTCAGGTCGGGTCAGCTCAGGTCTTTTTGTAGTAGTTGGTGACTATCTCACTGAGCTTTGGCCTACCATCTAGCCCAACAAGAGTGTTTAATATAACCATACAGCCTGTTTCATATTTGTTTTTTTTTTGTAAAATATATAAAGTTAAAGTTTTAATTATAACTCCTGAGGTGGTCACTTATGACAGAATATAGAAATAGTAACTAGAAAATGTCTGTAAGACATAAATGCCCCCATTGCCACTTGACACCCAAAAAAACACAGTTTGGTGAGGATTGCTAGTTACATTGCATCAGGATGGGACATCATAAAAGGGTAACACTATATCTAAAAAAGTCTGAGTGAAATTGTAAAAAAAGTCATAAAGACAAGTAATCATGTTGTACAGATAGATGGACAAGCAGGTTATAGCTTACATTGATGAAGATAACAAAGACATGCAAGTAGAGAAATGATAGGTACGAAACTATTGTTTAACTGCTAAAACACCTAATTATATAGCTCTGGCCATCGGCAACTGTGCTGTCTATCCCTACACACCAGTACAGGTACTACATAATCACCAATTATATCTAACGTGTTAACATAATTAAAAACATGAGACATGTAGATATATAGCTTGTGTTAACAATTATATTATAAAACTACTGAATACAAAACTACAAACTTACGATCAGAAGGATTCAAGAGGATGTGTTTATAAATATCCAGTTTATTCTCAAAATGGCCATCTTGAAATTTCCAAGTTCAAGTTTTGAATAAACAGGCCTTGATATCTATATTAACACTCTCAAACTAAAACTGACGAAGAGAGCATACATGGATGTATAGCAGATTTCAAGGGATTACTGAAATATTAATTGAAATAGTCTGCAATGTACATATAAATGTACATCTGAAAATTAACACAGTAAATAGAATTTGCTAACGCCTTCAGGCCTTTAATAATTCAGAAGCAAAATTCAACAAGAGAGTATACCTTACCTATCATGTTTTTATGTTTAAATTATATTGAGTTTAAAACCATTTTAACAGGGAGATATTCTGACATTGACGTTCTTTATTCTAATTTTAGAAATCTGTGAAAAGATAAAAACTTGCAGGTTGTTGTGATAAAATGTTGATAAAGTGCATATTGTTCATATTTCTTTTTATAACAAAATTGAAAATGAAGTATATGACCTGTCATGAAATTATCAGTAAAAGAAGTGAAACTTTCTACCTCATCAATGTCTTATCAACAGCTGTCACTTAAAAAAAAAAACACAAAAAACTCGGCAACTTCCAAAGAGCCTGAGAATGATAGATACAACACAACAGAAACATCAACTTCAAAAATAAACACTGATTTTTATCATTATAAAAAACTTAAGGTGATGTCCGTCAGATTTGAATAATTGTTAGTACATGTACTAGATATCTCGAGGAAGTTGTTATCTCGGTGTGTGAAGTGTAATGTTGAATCTCTTCCTTCTCCAGTATGGCCTGACCTGTTTATCAGAGAACTGCTTTCTTCCAAAACCTACCCTCAAGCTCGATCACTAATGCTGTGTGTTATCATTCACCAAAACATGGGGTACTTGAACGAGATCTTCTCCATCCTTATACTTGAGTGAAGGAGTCTGTTCAAATATTCTCTTCCATGAATATATTTATGTACCCCCTGTTGCCATCAGTTTCCCAGTGTCTAAGTGGAATGTAGGTGTGCATTGTATAATTACTTTTTAAACAGATCATCACAGCCAGTCTGGTAAAATGTACCTATATATTTATGTACCTGAACAACTGCCAAAGTGTAGACCTTAGCTTCACCATCACTTAAATTCCTTGTCTAATTTACACAAATATTACAGACCATCATTTAAGATATAGATGTTCAGAACAGAGCTTTATAACATAGCTGAAATCTGGTAAAACAAACTCCTTATTTTATACCTCTATATAGAGAACACATGATGAAGTGGACACCTCTATATAGAGGACACATGATCAAGTGGACACCTCTATATAGAGGACACATGATACAGTGGACACCTCTATATAGACGACACATGATAAAGTGGATACCTCTATATAGAGGACACATGATACAGTGGATACCTCTATATAGAGGACACATGATACAGTGGACACCTCTATATAGAGAACACATGATAAAGTGGACACCTCTATATAGAGGACACATGATACAGTGGAAACCTCTATATAGAGGACCACATGATCAAGTGGACACCTCCTATATAGAGGACACATGATTAAGTGGACACCTCTATATAGATGATCACATAAGCAAGTGGACAACCTCTATATAGAGGACCACATGAGCAAGTGGCCACCGCTATATAGAGGACCATATGATACAAGTGGACTACCATCTATATAGAGGATCACATGATACAGTGACCCCTCTATATAGAGGACACATGATACAGTGGACACCTTCTATATAGAGGACACATGATCAAAGTGGACACCTCTATATAGAGGACACATGATACAGTGGACACCTCTATATAGAGGACACATGATAGCAAGTGGACACCTCTATATAGAGGACACATGATAAAGTGGACACCTCTATATAGAGATCACATAAGCAAGTGGACACCTCTATATAGAGGACACATGATACAGTGGACACCTCTATATAGAATACACATGATACAAGTGGACACCTCTATATAGAGATCACATAAGCAAGTGGACACCTTTATATAGAGGACACATGATACAGTGGACACCTCTATATAGAGAACACATGATACAGTGGACACCTCTATATAGAGGACACATGATAAAGTGGACACCTCTATATACAGGACACATGATACAGTGGACACCTCTATATAGAGAACACATGATACAGTGGACACCTCTATATAGAGGACACATGATCAAGTGGACACCTCTATATAGAGGACACATGATACAGTGGACACTGCTATATAGAGACCACATAAGCAAGTGGACACCTCTATAAAGAGGACACATGATAAAGTGGACACCTCTATATAGAGGACACATGATAAAGTGGATACCTCTATATAGAGGGCACATGATACAGTGGACACCTCTATATAGAGGACATGATAAAGTGGACACCTCTATATAGAGGACACATGACAAAGTGGGACACCTCTATATAGAGGACACATGACAAAGTGGGACACCTCTATATAGAGGACACATGATCAAGTGGTCACCTCTATATAGAGGACACATGATACAGTGGACACCTCTATATAGAGGACACATGATAAAGTGGACACCTCTATATAGAGGACACATGATAAAGTGGACACCTCTATATAGAGAACACATGATCAAGTGGACACCTCTATATAGAGGACACATGATCAAGTGGACACCTCTATATAGAGGACACATGATAAAGTGGACACCTCTATATAGAGAACACATGATCAAGTGGACACCTCTATATAGAGGACACATGATACAGTGGACACCTCTATATAGAGGACACATGATACAGTGGACACCTCTATATAGAGGACACATGATACAGTGGACACATCTATATAGAGGACACATGATAAAGTGGACACCTCTTTATAGAGGACACGTGATACAGTGGACACCTCTATATAGAGGACATGATAAAGTGGACACCTCTATATAGAGGACACATGACAAAGTGGGACACCTCTATATAGAGGACACATGATACAGTGGACACCTCTATATAGAGGACACATGATACCTCTATATAGAGGACACATGATAAAGTGGACACCTCTATATAGAGGACACATGATCAAGTGGATACCTCTATATAGAGGACACATGATAAAGTGGACACCTCTATATAGAGAACACATGATCAAGTGGACACCTCTATATAGAGGACACATGATACAGTGGACACCTCTTTATAGAGGACACATGATACAGTGGACACCTCTATATAGAGGACACATGATACAGTGGACACCTCTATATAGAGGACACATGATAAAGTGGACACCTCTTTATAGAGGACACATGATACAGTGGACACCTCTATATAGAGGACATGATAAAGTGGACACCTCTATATAGAGGACACATGACAAAGTGGGACACCTCTATATAGAGGACACATGATACAGTGGACACCTCTATATAGAGGACACATGATACCTCTATATAGAGGACACATGATAAAGTGGACACCTCTATATAGAGGACACATGACACAGTGTACATATTTATATAGAGGATAAATGATACAGTTGACACCTCTATATAGAGGACACATGACACAGTGGACACCTCTATATAGAGGACACATGATACAGTGGACACCTCTATATAGAGGACCCACATACTAAAGTGATAAAATGAACACTTGATAATATAAAGTTGTCATCTTTAGAGGACACACGAGTGGATACTTCTAACACCACTATATATAATGTAGAGGATAGTCATTAGAATGATCACCCATCCATTCAGCCACACAATCATAAGAGCCCACTGTACATGCTGTGTGCATTTTAATTGTCAAATGACCAGAACATATATCAAATTACTGGGACACTACTCCATTGCATGTGACATCCCTAGATTATCATACACCCACACAGAGAAACAGATACTTCCAACCAGGAAAGTGGTGACTACATGTACAGTATATGTTACATGTGATCAAATAGATAACATAATTTAGTTCTAACATTACTGGGATCGAATTACTTCATTTAACATATCCTACAATTGGCCATCAATCATTATCTTATTTTAAATACGACTTGTGTATTTCTATGCTGTAATGCTATATTTTTCCTGGATTTTCTAAATAAGGCTTCAGTTATTACATCGCCACTGTTATATAAGACTTTATGCCTGCGTGTTCATCCCTCTAAAGACTTACCTAATTACATAGTGTTGCTCAGACAAGATCTTCAGTTAACGATATGTATAAGTTCAGGCTTCAACGTGAACTGAATTTGATTTTTACCAGTGTTTTCTGTGTTTCACTAATACAATTTATCAGTCCTTCATAAAACTAAAAAAAAAAAAGAACAGAAGATTAAAGTGTAAATCTTTACTTCCTTTTCATAGCGAAATCTCATTAGATTGTTTCCGCTCTCCTGTGGCTTCGTGAGCTACATAATGTGTAACAAATATGACAGTAAGAATGTAGGACTTTAATCTGTGGCTAATGACATGCAGGCCTTATAAATGTTGATATGCTCAGTTCATGATTGTTCAAATCTGAAATGCTCAATTAGATTTGTTTTTCTAATATTTTCAAAATATGCTGTTTTCAACTTTACATTAAATGCCTACATTAACTAGCTATAAACAAGTGTTTTATTAATTTCTTTTCAAAGATATATGATTTTTAAATAGTTTCAGAGTAAGTACATTTACAAGACTTGCAGAAACAATTTAAGTGGACACCATGCAAATAGTTCAAATTCATATATTGAAAGGAGTTTACCAAAAGCAGTATACTTCTAGCAAAAGATATTCCTTATACATTGTGTAACTCCAAAATATCAAACCTTTTCCAAAATGTGGAAGCGGAAGAAATAAATGATTTAACAATGAATGGTGAAAATTCAATATACACTGTATATATATATATATATCATATATATCACTTAAAGAATTGTATGCTTATGATATGGACAATTTGTATAAGCCCTATAAGCAACTATGCAACTAGATCTAGAGTTGCACTACACTTGACAGACATAAACCTTGTACAAGGAACGGGAAAACCTATATGGTGTATGTGTACAGTATATATATGTAGCTGAAAGTTCAATACATATAAATATAACTTGTGTAATAGAATTTTATGCTTAAGATATGGACAATTTGTATAAATGCTATAATTAAGTACAAATTTGTACTATGCAACCAGGGTTGCACTATTTGACAAAAATACACATTGCACAAAGAACAGGAAAAGCTATATATGGTGTATCTGAAGCAATCAACGAACATATACATGTATATATATATATAGTGCATTTGTTATGACAGGAACAGAAATACATGTAGGTTTATACACGAGAGAAAATCATGACAACAAGTGTAGACTATTTGGCAAGAATGTCACTCATTAGTAGCCAATCCAGAAATTCCCACTACTCAGTCAATGAGTTTTAATATTCTACAGCCTCTCTATATGTTTCTGTTTATAAATATAAAATTTACATAAATGCACTCTTTGTGCGTGGAGTTGCATTCCTGGATGATAAAAATAAAAGCATGGGTTTGTTTATCCCCTGGGATTCACTACTAATTCGTGCATCATATGGTGGCTTTTCACTTTTAACTTATCTTTTTTTTTCTAACAGACTCACGCTGACACCTAGATAATGTTGAGATTTTACCCACTGCTTTTGTCTGCCTTTGCGGCAGCACCAGTATGCCTAATCGACTTTGGGCTTTGAATTTTGATGTGTGGCTTTGATCGCCAGTCCACCATTCTTCAAAACAAACTGGTTTGCACATGCATGCGTGCATGACATATTTTCTGCAGCTCATTTATACATATAGAGAGTGGAGTAACACATTAAAGATGTCCCATTATAGTTTCTCAGTCTTAACTACAATTAAACTGAATGAAATTGAATTAAATTGAATTGATTTGCAATTTCTCATATTATATCAATATTAGGCTATATTTTTTTTTGTAATTTTGTCATAATTTATATGTTACGAAACCATATAGCTCAGACTCAGAGAGGATTATTTATAAGCATTCATATACATCATCAAAAGTGCAACCTCTTGAAGATATACAGATTTAGAAGGCTCTAAAACTAACAACAATGAAAGTGAGAGTGGTTCATCGGATATAGGTGGCTGTCCTTTTCTAAAACTTATTTATCTGTGCAGCTCTTTTAACATACATGTATTTTCAAAGCAAGAAAAGACACACCAGGTCAGGGCATATGGCCTGAAATATATGTTCATTCCAATTTTTCCCTTACTCACCTTATGTATGATGTTAATGCACCCATAATGATATTGTCACAAAAATTCTAAAACAAAAACAACCCTGCAAATGAGTAGGTTTCCACATTGGAACATGTGAAACTGGCCAGATGAAATAAAGTTGTTGAATCTTCATTGTGACAGTTCATATACATACCGGTAATGTACTTTGGTCAACTCAAAAAGTGTGTAGACACACAAAGGAAAACCTAGGAAAGTTGTGTGAGCAAATTCTATAGGACAGCTAGATGCCAGAAAAAATACAATATCCAATCAATTATCAGCGATCTGGGGAAAAATCCTGAAATTTTAGAATATTTGTACACCTTTGCCATGCTTATATACAACTGTATCATAGATTTATAGCACAGAGGCATGTTGTGGTGATTAAATAACCTGTAACTTTTTGAAAAATATACACATTTGGTATCTGCTAAAAAAGATAACGCGATCAATTACATGTTTTTAGATTATCACAAAAGTCGGTCAACCAGTTAGATAAAATGAATCTAATCAAATATACATTTTAAATGCACATGATAATGTAGAATACACAATGTACTTTGCAACTTAATTGATAATGATAAAGAGTGGCTCTGATTTGATCTCATTGACATGAGCATCTAAATTTTTTGATGACTTGTCCCTACTTTTCACTAGCCCTTATATATATATAACTCCAAAATAAACTTTCCTAAGGAGCAGCACTAGCTGTGAAAGCACTAGAAAGTTTGCCATTAAGTTTTTGTATGTTTTTTTTATATATATCCAACTCTACATGGACAAACTTTTTTCTCGTTTTATATATACAAATGTAGAAATAGATATTATGTATATATAATATATAAGATTACATCAGTCTAAATATTTTTTTCTACAAATGCATAGTTTATTTTATCAATAACACGTGACATGCACTGGTACATTGACGTATATGATTATTCTACATTAAAACTGAAAAATGCATGATGCTTACATACAGTATAGCTTTATACATGTAATTATATATATTGACAGTATTAAAGATGACACACACCAGATAATCTCCATAAACAACACTTTTACACATTTTATTACAAAATTTATAAGAGCCCACAAGATTTTTGCATCCAAGGGGAGTAACTCATATTATATGGTTACATACTACCAATGAGTCAAATCACTGTAACACACAGTACTGCCATATATATAGTTTATGGTGGCCTAGCTATAGTCTGTACAGTTTATGTGTGAAATTTATAAATGCACAAAATCTTAAATAAAAGTGGAATTCATCTTATATAATAATATGCACATTAACATACACAAAATCTTCAACTCTACTTTACATGTACATATGTTTGGTAAATATATTATGGCAACACTGCCTCATTCTTCACTTTCAGTCAAGTGTTCACCCCTGTGAGGAAGGCTTTGGATTCTGTCCCCTGGCCAATACATAACTGAATCTATAAAAATGGTAGTTGCTACTCCTGCTTATAATTAATGCTCAGCATTTTTGAGAATGGAACAATTGGTTTACCTCTTGTCAGTTTAATGGGACTAGGTGTGGTGTGGTGTCCTGCTCAATGACTTCAGCAATACGTTCCAGTGAGGTAACACTATAAAGTCGGCATCAGTTCTGTATTGTAAGCCGTTTTGATGTTTGTTACTGTGCCTATCAAATTACCTAATGTAAATAGTTTTTTTTTACTTTAGTTAAAAAAGATTTCAGCTTCACTTAAATAATTCACATTTCTTTCACTTAAGCTGAAAGCTCTTCATCTTAAGTCAAAGTCTTTTAAGCTAATTATTAAGCTTAATAAAGACATAATGCAAAAAAAGTTCTGTGCTATCACAAGGAGACAAACAATGTTTGAAACATGAACATACCGCAACATCTCAAGCACACACATAATTAAACTGCATCCATGCATCTTGCACAAAAGGGAGACCATCATTAAATTACCATAGCTGTTTGATATGATGTTAAACAATACAAATGTAACCCTGCAAGCTGCAATTTAATATACCATCAGCTATTAAGAACTTCTCTTTAGCTCAATCAGTTGAGTATAAGGCTAGTTAGCCAGAGATCCGTGGTTTGATAGTCAGCTGAGGCTATGAAATCAAATTAATTTATCATGATCTCTGTCAAACAAATCAAACCACACTAGTATATAGTATATGCCAGCATGTGATGGAGAGAGCTAGTACTAGCTAGTAGCTAGACTGGCCTATTGCTAATGCTGATATTTAGAAAATAATTATCAACGATCAAAAACGTAATTTTAGACTTGTAATACCAATTGTGAAAATACCCAAAAATGCGTTAACTCACCTCAAACGCCACTGACTTCCAAGAACACACTTCCTAATTGAGTCAAACCAGGAAGTATACTGGCCTACTACTAAAAAAACATCACACAATGCAACTTTGTTTTGTTTTCATTTCGCTCGTTCGGAATACATCTTACTTTTCTACAATGGTACGAGAGTTCCGAAAAAAACTTTTTTTTGTTTACATCATAAATGTATAATTATGCAATTTAAATGTAATTATTTATGTTTGGTTAGGTGTTTATTTGTGATAATTTGTTAATCACTTATTGTCTTTACTGAAAATCCACTGCTTAACAAAAATACGAAACTAATGAAGTTGATTTTAATGAGGCGGAAGAGATGGCGACTGCTGGAGTGATTCCGTGGAAGGAAAACCTGTTGTTACAGTTAAAATGCCGCAACAAGAAACAGAAACAGCCTTTCGAGGGATTAATTCAATCACGTATGTTTACTTCTAGCTTTCAGTTAACCTCGTTAAGTTGACATTGCCGATCTCTTTCGTACGGCAACCATTTTTTGTGACGACCACTGGTTTAGTTTGTTTACATTTTTACACATCCCGAGTCCCATTAGCATGATTAGGTATTAGGCAAGCTATATCATAATAAGAAAAGAATAAAAGCATAAATGGTGAAAATGTTAATAATCAACATACATGTATAAATCATAATGTACATTATAATCGAATATTCTGTCGGTCTGCTAGGTTTTTGTTTTGTTTTTATTTTTCCCATCACACCAACGTTAACGAGATGCTAATTATATAGATTATTATTAGCTAAGTACGCGTAATAATCAAATGATTAATGGTTAATGAACGTTTTACTGATCAAGTTTGTCAACAACCTTTGTAACAGGGGTTATCATTTATGTCGGTGTCTCCATCGATAGGGTCAGCAGATAGTTTCACATTTGATGGTATCACTATCAGTTGGTGATCATGAGCCCTCTTATTTTTCAACATGAGCTTGGCATTTTGCCTCTCCTGTTGCACTTATATACCTGGGGTTTTGTATGTCAACAATTAAATGGTACTGCTCATATACTAAACTTCCTTGTTTTATCTAAACATGATAACTATATATCTACAATGTACATATATGTAAACAATTCTGAACAAAATTATTTGTCAGTATGATCTAACTGAAAAGCATGTCATAGAGGATAATTAAAACTAAAAAGCATACATTGCATTTCGCTTCTTTAACAGTTGTTCTTCCTCTCCATCAGAGGAAAGTGTCACATATATACAATTCTTTAGAATCAAAGTTAATAAGGCCAAGGTCACTTTGAGGCTAAAATGAAACTGGGTATAATATCGATATATATATATCACAATAAGGAAAAATTGTGTCATGGAAGATATCAAACTTCACATACAGTATTTGTTCCAACAAGAAAAGGACTACTTTGTTGATATTTAGTCAGAGGTCTAAGGTCAATGTCAGTATTCAACATTGGGGATAACGAAACGGACAGGAAAAGTAAAATAGCCACCAGTCATATGCATTGGCATCCATCCTAGGTTTTATACATGAATGCGATGTATAATGTCAGTCCTTGTATGTCTAACTGTATGATTGCATACAACGTTAACTGGATCATCTGACATATTTAACATAGATCTGCTGTTAAACGGATAAAACATAGACTGGTGTACAGCTATATGACCAAATGTTGAAGTAGCTTCTGCCCAAACTGTACTGCAGTACTCGAAGATGAAACATTGTTAGATATCCTTGAGTCAACCCAGATATATTCAATGTTGTGTATCTACTGTGCGCATTTGTTTCTATTTACAGATAACAAGTTATTTGAAAATGCTACATTTCTAAAATCCAAGAATGTCCACCTTACGTTAGAGACTGAGAAGCTGAAAGAAGAAAATCTTGGCTTACAAATCAAAGTGGAAAGTGGGTGAGTATGGTCACAAAAATACAGTAATTAGGGCTTCTGATGCAATGCTTGACTTGATGGTGGCCATGGTGGTGGTGACAAATAAGCTGCCATGCACCCAAGTCAAAGATATAAATTGGAGCTGAGAACAATGATGTGTAAGATGTAGAGAATTTTATTTTGCTTTTCTGGTTTTTGCAGAGGTGGAGGCGGAGGAGGAAATGCAGGCGATAAAAATTCAAACCTTGAACACAAACTTTACAAGCTACAAGAGGAGTTGACAGAACTTCACAGAAAAAGGAGTGAGGTTAGCACACAAACTGTAGATTTATAAGAATGTTTTTTCAGTGTAACAGGATCAGTCAACTCTTATGGATCTTTCTAGTATCTTTAGCTCACCTTGACCGAAGGTCCGTTGTAACATTTTCTTTTAATCGCTACAAGTCTAAAATACTTTACAGATCGATTTAAAGCAAATTTGGTCAGGAACATACTTGGGGGAAGGGGAACAGAGTTTGTATAAATGACAATGTTGACTCTGACCCCCAAGGGACTCGAGGGGCGGGGCCCAATAGGGGAAGTAGAGGTTAGTCCTTTAAATCACTATAGCTACCATACTAGTCATAAAGTTATGAATGTATTTGAACCAAATTTGTTAGGAACATCGTTCCTTGGAGGAAGGGGAACAGAATTTGTATAGATATTGATTCTGACATCCCCAGGGGCCAGAGGGGCGGGGCCCAGTATTGGAAATAGAGGTTAGTCATTTAGATCACTATAGCTACTAGTCATAAAGTTATGAATGGATTTGAACCAAATTTGGTCAGGAACATCATTGGAGGAAGGGGAACACAGTTTGTATAAATGGTGACTTTTGACACCCTGGTGCTGGAGGGGCGGGGCCCAATAGGGGAAATAAAATCAGTCCTTTCAGTCGGTACTAGTCGTTAAGTAATGAATGGATTTGAACAAAATTTGGCTAGAAACATCGTTTGTGAATTAATTGGTACAGATTTTATGTGACTCTGATCCTCCCTCTATAAAGTTGCAATCATGAAACGGCTTTCCCATCGGCTAGACTTGCTCACTGCCTGTTGGTATATATATTGAATAAGCTGTTGAGCTTAAGGTTCAGTTTGTGAAGCTTTAAATTGCTTCCTCATCATTTACTTTATGGGTATCCTGTACTGTTAAACATGCACTCACAGGTACAAACTGTGGTACATGTATTTCCATATTGCAGTCGTTTTGGGGTTTGAAATAAATTAATAAAGCTCCATTGAAATGTATCACAAGCAAATTGTTTCATTTCTTTCACTTAAATGTAATTCAAGGATAATTACATTAAATACTTTAAGTTATTTAAAAAACATTATCCAAGGCAATGTATTTAGTAGATTGACTTCTAAGTCTGCCTCCACTGACCAGGGGCTGCATTGGCCAAGTGGTTAAGGTGTTCCAACACTTTACCACTAGCCCTCAATCTCTGGGTTGCGAGTTCGAAACCCACGTGGGGCAGTTGCCTGGTATTGACTGTAGGTCAGTATTTTTTCTCCGGGTACTCCGGTTTTCCTCCACCTGCAAAACCAGGCACATCCTTAAATGATCCTGGCTGTTAATAGGATGTTAAACAAAAATAAACGTAAACCAAATCCACTGACATATTATGTAGCCCTGTACTGACCAGACAATTACTAGATAAAGAGTTAAATTAGTCTTAAACTTTATTAAAAAAATAAATAAAATGGATTGAATTTCTGAAAAAATTAATTTCTGTTTATATCCTACATTTTTAATCACATGAGAAAATGTTCTTTAATGTGAGTTTAATTAAATGTTAAAATGATGATGAGATATAGTTGAATGTGGTACTGTATCAATTTTATGAAATATGTGGACTGGTGCAAGTGTATGCTGTGTGAATTATATATATTAGCGAAAGGAGATTTAACATTGTATAAACATAGGGTGTGGCTGGATGGGCAGGGCAACATAGGAGAAATTGAGGTAAATCCTTTAAATCCCTACTAGTCCTGAACGCCTGAATAGATTTTTATGAAATTTCGTCCGTATCATTATTGGGTAAAGGAGATCTTACATTGTATAAATGGAGGGTGTGGCTCCCCTGGGGCTGTAGGTTTGGGGCCTAATAAGGGAAATAGAGGTATATCTTTTAAATCTCTACTAGTCCTGATCGAACCACTGAATGGATTTTGATGAAATTTGATCTGGAGTATTATTGGCTAAATGAGATCTATTGTTGTATAAATGGAGGATGTAGCACTCTGGGGAGGCGGAAAGGGGCGCAATAGGGGATATATAACAAAAAAAAACTTTAGAATCCTGATTATTTTTCAAGAATGACAGGATTTGTTTCACCTGTAGTTAAAACCATTGTTGGAAGAGGCAGTTCAAAAGAAGGAAAATATTTGAAATATCACTTGAATTAGAGTATTTTGCAATAATATAAATTACTGAAGTATGCAGGTGAGTGATGCAGGCCCTCTAGACCTCTTGTTTAACTACATGTAGTACAAAATTTGTTACTGACATTTTGACGCAAAATACGTTTTTAGGAGTCAAACTGTAAGTCAGTTGACCAAAGGTCAAGGTAAACAAATAACATTTATTAACTAACATGATCATGGTTGAATGCTTATAACATTCAGGATATGTTATACCGTGGCTGTATCCACTTAATTCCAATACAGTGACTTTGATTCGTAAGATTTTGGTGATACAGAGGTATAATATGTTATGCCTGATTACTCTCTGTTTAGCTTAACAATCTCCATGTATTTGTGTATACATGTATGTTGATTTGATAAGTATTAAGAGTATTTTATGCCCACGCACGGCCAAAGAACATCCTGCTTTTGACGTGAATAACAATGAGCTTATCTGATACAATTTATATTAACAAAGCTTCCTTGTTACAAATTTATATCAGTTCTGAACCCCTGAGTTTGACTCCTCTATATATGTGGGTAATGATGTCCCAAGTACTTCCCAAGTACTTCCCAAGTTTGTACATCTTGTTTCCTTATGTCCTCTTTACTTCCTTGTCACTGAAAATAAATCACGAAATGTTTATAATTTGATACATGATATGTTGATACAATCCAGGACCCTTACATGTAAGGTCACTGTGAGGTATAAAATGACCTTGACCATTCATTATAGGTGTTACTGTACATGTATTTAAGAATTCTTAATTTTACCCCATGTGCCAATACAATTCCATGACCTACAAGGTCACTGTCAGGTGTAAATTGACCTTGACTCTTTGTTATAGTTGCTGTACCTAGAATAATTAATCGCCTTTACTACTAGTACTGATGTCCATTTTGGACATCCAGCATTATTTTCTTCAATCACAGTGGGAAGCTTATAAATGTGCATGATGTACATATGTATCATCAAGCTCAGTATGTAGGTTAAAAAGTATCATTGTTAAATTTACTTTGCTGAGTAAACAAAATATTTCTTATACTTTAATCATTACCTTTGACATATTAAAACTCATGTATGTTTGTCAAATTTGGCCAATATAGAATTTGGACTAATTAACCAATTCATCTAGAGACAAATCAGGAAGAGGCTACAGACACATGATATTTTATAAGGCTGTATACAGACACATGATATTTTATAAGGCTGTATACAGACACATGATATTTTATAAGGCTGTATACAGACACATGATATTTTATAAGGCTGTATACAGACACATGATATTTTATAAGGCTGTATACAGACACATGATATTTTATAAGGCTGTTTTTATTTGTCATCCATTTGATGAACATGCCGCTATAGCTTACACATATATAACCAGTGTAGCAGCCTATTCTTTCCACTCTGCTGAAAGTTTCCCTGGGGAAAGAATCAGCTAGCCAATTGTTTCCCCCCTCAGTTGAATCTTTCCCCGGGGGAAAGAATTGGCTAGCCACTTCTTTACCCCCTACCAGCTCAATGGTTGGGAAACTTTTGACTAACCAATTCTTTCCCTCCTATCTATTTGGCCCGTTCATGTGTTTATTCACTATTTTTTATCAAAAATTCATTTTCTGATATTAAAAAGAATTTTCTGATATTTAAGCATTTATTATATTATCAAATATAGTTATATCAAATAATCAATTTTCTGATATCAGAAAATATGTAGTATAATAGTGTCAGTTTGGGCTTTAAACGAGTTAAAGTTTATCTCTCCAAAGAGATAAAAAAAAGGTACTTTATTTCCTCCTATCTTAAATTTTTAAAATTTTCATTATAATACCCATAAGTAAGGCGTCTAACGATGAAATAGGTAATCACCAAATAGTTGTGCATAAACAAAATAATAAATTTTATATTTTAACTATAATACACTGTACCCATAATCAGGGCTTTCAATACATAACATTTATATCTCAAGATTCAGTGACTGCCAGCTTTGTATTCTGATGCATGCACTTCTGATAAAGAAAGTCAAGATATGAAATTAACTTTGAGGGTCATGATACATTTAATAGATATGTTTTAAAATGTATGCATTTCTATTCCAGAATGCTCAACAAATTATAGATTTGAATACATCACTTCAAGAAAAGGAGAAGGAACTTCAGGCCAAAGACAACAGGTAAATAAAGAAAAAAGAAAAAAAAAACTTGTGTTGTCATGCATAAACATTTTAATGTAAGGAGCTTTGTTGAAAAATCAGTGCTAGACTTTTAATGGTAATCAGACCGAGCTATATTTCAGTAGGATCAAGGATGAACTCAGAACTGACTTCATTACAACGGAACACAGACAGTTCTTTTCCTAGATTAAACTAATAAAAAAAGATTTCCTACACTCTAATTTACACAACATTATTGAGTTTGGCAGTTGTCTAGACAACAATGTCATCATTGTGAATTTATATTTGAAAATGAACCAAAATGAAAGTTATGGAATTTTGTCAATTACAGTTTTCAAAAACAGAGTGTTTCTTTGTGTGTTAGCTGTTTAAGCTATAAAGACATGATGGTGATATTTGTTGTACATCATGTTCCATAAATCACTCCAGTTCTGCCTGTATTTGGTGTATGTATCATTGGTAATTGATGTTCTCTTTTAACACTAGGCTCAGTGATGCAACAGCCACAGAGTTGGCCATGAAGAACGCAATCAAGAACCTAGAACTTACAATTATGGAACTAGAGGCAACAAACCAGGTAAGGAAGCTCTAGGACAGAAGCTGTGGTAAGGAGGTTGGTCTGACTAGGTCAGAAGCTGCGGTAAGGAGGTTGGTCTGACTAGGTCAGAAGTTGTGGTAAAGTGGTCAGTCTGACTAGGTCAAAAGCTCTGGTAAGGAAGTTGTCTGACTAGGTCAGAAGATGTGATTAGGGAGTCGTCTGACTATGTCAGAAGCTGTGGTAAGGAGGTTGGTCTGACTTGGTCAGAAGCTGTGGTAAGGAGGTTGGTCTGACTTGGTCACAAGCTGTGGTAAGGAGGTTGGTCTGACTTGGTCACAAGCTGTGGTAAGGAGGTCAAAGGCTGTGGTAAGGAGGTTGGTCTGACTTGGTCACAAGCTGTGGTAAGGAGGTTGGTCTGACTTGGTCACAAGCTGTGGTAAGGAGGTCAAAGGCTGTGGTAAGGAGGTTGGTCTGACTTGGTCACAAGCTGTGGTAAGGAGGTTGGTCTGACTTGGTCACAAGCTGTGGTAAGGAGGTTGGTCTGACTTGGTCACAAGCTGTGGTAAGAAGGTCACAAGCTGTGGTAAGAAAATCAGAAGCTGCATGGCTGCGGTAAGGAGGTCAAAGGCTGTGGTAAGGTCAGACTCTGTGGTAAGGAGTTCAGAGGCTGTGGTAGGGAGGTTGTCTGATTAGGTCAGAAGCTGTGATAAGGAGATCTGTCTTAGTAGATCAAAAACTTTGATAAGGTTAGTCTGTCAAGCATTCAGTCTGAACTAGGTCAGAAGCTGTGGGAAGGAGGCCACAAGCTGTGTTAAGGAGGTCACAAGCTATGGTAAGGAGGTCACAAGTTGTTGTAATGAGGTCACAAGCTGTGGTAAGGAGGTCAAAGGCTGTGGTAAGGAGGTCAAAGGCTGTGGTAAGGAGGTCACAAGCTGTGGAAAGGAGGTCACAAGCTGTGGTAACGATATCACAAGCTGTGGTAAGGTGGTCACAAGCTGCGGTAAGGAGGTCACAAGCTGTGGAAAGGAGGTCACAAGCTGTGGTAAGGGGGTCACAAGCTGTGGTAACGATATCACAAGCTGTTGTAAGGAGGTCACAAGCTGTTGTAAGGAGGTCACAAGCTGTGGTAAGGAGGTCACAAGCTGTGGTAAGGAGGTCACAAGCTGTGGTAAGGAGGTCAGAAGCTGTAGTAAGGAGGTCACAAGCTGTGGTAAGGAGGTCACAAGCTGTGGTAACGAGGTCACAAGCTGTGGTAACGAGGTCACAAGCTGTAGTAAGGGGGTCACAAGCTGTTGTAAGGAGGTCACAAGCTGTTGTAAGGAGGTCACAAGCTGTAGTAAGGAGGTCACAAGCTGTTGTAAGGAGGTCACAAGCTGTTGTAAGGAGGTCACAAGCTGTGGTAACGATATCACAAGCTGTTGTAAGGAGGTCACAAGCTGTTGTAAGGGGGTCACAAGCTGTTGTAAGGAGGTCACAAGCTGTGGTAAGGAGGTCACAAGCTGTGGTAAGGAGGTCAGAAGCTGTGGTAACGATATCACAAGCTGTAGTAAGGGGGTCACAAGCTGTGGTAACGAGGTCACAAGCTGTAGTAAGGGGGTCACAAGCTGTTGTAAGGAGGTCACAAGCTGTTGTAAGGAGGTCACAAGCTGTTGTAAGGAGGTCACAAGCTGTTGTAAGGAGGTCACAAGCTGTAGTAAGGAGGTCACAAGCTGTTGTAAGGAGGTCACAAGCTGTTGTAAGGAGGTCACAAGCTGTAGTAAGGGGGTCAAAGGCTGTGCTAAGGTCAGACTCTGTGGTAAGAAGGTCAGAGGCTGTAGTAAGGAGGTCACATACTGTGGTAGGGAGGTCACAAGCTGTGGTAAAGAGGTTAGAAGTTGTGGTAAAGAGGTCAAAACTGTGGTAAAGAGTTCAAAAGCTGTGGTAAAGAGGTCAAAAGCTGTTGCGATAAGAGTATAGTCACCAAAACTTCATCAAATCAAGTACTGGTTGTGATATAGTGAAGTATTCATCAGTTAGACCTGGGTTTAATCAATTTGATTTTGTATAATCTTCAATATTGAAATTGATTTAACAAATAAAATAGTTCTTTTCTGTATTTTCAAGTGTAAAATTATCAATAAAGTGCAAATAATAATTGAAAACATGAAAGTATAGCTGGAACTAAAACCAATTTAGGTGTTACTGTCTTTACGAATTTGGACTCTCCACATGAAAAATGTTATTATTGTCATTTTAGGTTCTTCCTCTTGTTTTTTTCAATCATTCATAAACATTATTGATCATACAATTCATCATGGTTTACTTCAGATGTTGAAGGATGAGCATCAAGCATTGCAGCTGGCATTCACTGCTCTAGAAGAGAAGTACCGTAAAGCACAGGAAGATAATCGTGAACTGGTGGAGCGCTGGATGGACCAGAAATCAAAAGATGCAGACAAACTTAACGCAGAAAATGACTATGTCATGAGGTAAAGTACTGCTTATTGAAAGACCCAGACAAATTTAATACATATCGTGTATTGCTATAACTTATCGAAATGCATATCTTATTGTTTCGTCATTTCTAATACCCAGGCCTATAAAATATAAGTTTGTTTTAAACACATAAATGCAAATTTTGAACTACTTAAGTATAAAAGATGGTTTAAAGTATGAATGTTAATGACATGTACCTAAGTAGACGTTGATTTGAAAAAAATTAAAATGTTTGACTTTTTAAGTAAAGGTTTGATTGAAATAAGAAATGTTTAACTTCTTTTAAAAGTAGGTTTGCAACTTTTAAGATGGTTAAAACCATTATGTACATCGGAACAGTCTAAACCATTACATTCATCAGGACTGTGAAAACCATTATGTCCGGTTGGTTTGACACATTTAAGTGGAAATGTTTAGTCATGTTGATATCAGTTTAATTTGTATTCTTGCTTTATTTCAAATATCTCCTTTTACATCTGACTAACGCCTCCTACAGTACTTTCAGTACTTTGATTTAACTCTGTACAAGCACAGGTATTTACAAGTAACATTAATTATGTTTCCCCTTCAAATGAAGGGAGAAATATTTTATTGGTACTGGTTCCTCTGGTTCCTTTTTTAGGGGGGGCCGCTTTGGCCGAATGGATAAGGTGTCCCAACACTTTATCACTAGCCCTCCACCTCTGGGTTACGAGTTCGAAACCTACGTGGGGCAGTTGCCAGGTACAGACCGTAGGCCGGTGGTTTTTCTCCGGGTACTCCGGCTTTCCTCCACCTCCAAAACCTGACAAGTCCTTAAATGACACTGGCTGTTTAATGGACTTTAAACAAATACAAACCAAAAATTCCTTTTTTAGGTCTTCTTCTTCTAGTAATTTCTAGTCTAGGCCATAACTTCTGAACCATTGAAGATATGTTGAACAAAGTTGGCAGATACTTATTACATCACCTAAATCTGCGGTGCAGAATACTGCCATAAGTTTACTGTGACTTTGACCTCAAGGGTCAAATAAGTACAAATTTTACAATGATTTCCTGTCAGGGCCATAACTTGTAAACCATTAAAGATATGCTGTATACCTTAATCACCCACTGGTGAAGTGCAGTGCTGCATCATGGATCATGGTGAAAGTTGCTGTATACTTTTATGTTCATTGTGACCTTGACTTAAGTCAATTGAAGGCAAAAAAAAAACCCTACCTAGTAAGGAGATAAGAAGGCGTGCTTTTGTTCTCAAAAATGATTTTTAGTCTTGAATATTTCTCCTTACAGGCGGCGACAAGCCAAGCTGCAAAAAGATTTAGAAGATGCTGCCAGAGAAAACATCGCTATAGATAGCAGGTAATGAATGCAATCTGGGGTTGTCAACACATTCAGTTATCCAGCAAAAATTTATTGTCCTTTAGTATGTCCAAATAATCGTGAATTAAGATTTTTTTCAAGGATAACTTATCAAGAATTCTTTGGGAAAATCAAGTTTGTTGCCATGAGAATTGTTACAGTATCTGTTCCTGTTCAATGTACTGTTTATATGTTTTGACCTACAGTAGAAATCAAATCATCCATTCACTTGAGATAAACATTGACAATTGTCCACAACCATGCAATGTTAGCATTTATTTAGATTTATTTGAGTAAGGAATATTCATATTTGATACGTGAGTCCTTATGAACGAGACATGTATCTATTTTTATCTTGAATCTTTCTGTAACCTCCATGTGTATGAATTACAGAGGGACGGTGGCAACCTTGATGGGAACTACTGCAATATGTCTTCATGCTTCCTTACCAGAAAAAGCTCAATATAAGTTTGTAAGTACATGTCCCCTGTCCAACGAACGGGTTCCTTCTGTCCGTCCTGTAACGTTTCAGGAGCATATATCCAAAACTGTTTAGGATAACAAAACTTTCTACATACATCAATCCAGTGGTCCAGTAATGTCTGAGTAGTTTCCAGGTTAAATAATTCTTTGGTTACCATGGAATAAAATTGCGAGAATAACTGATTTAAACATTCCCAGAGCATGTCTCTAAGACCTTTCAAATTATTCCATAAAGCTTCAAACATACATCAATCGAGTGCTCTACAACATAGTATTTTCTTCTATAGAGGAATTTTCAGTTTAGTTTTTCCTCGGTTATCATGGAAACAATGTCTAGCATTTCCAGAACATATCTCTGAAACCATTTGAATTAAATTCACTAAACTTTATACACACACCAGCTGAGTGGTATGTTCCCTGTAGCTCCAATGTGTTGACTTCCATTGTGATTATTACCTCTAAACATCCTGATATATAATCTGGGAGAGTTATCATGCCCGTGTCTGGGCTCTCTTGGTGGAGGATCTGATGACCTGGTTAGTCCCCTAACATTTTACCTGGTTAGGCCCCAACAGTTTACCTGATTAGTCCCCAACAGTTTACCTGGTTAGTCCCCCAACAGTTTACCTGGTTAGTCCCCAACAGTTTACCTGATTAGTCTCTGACAGTTTACCTGGTAAGTCTCTGACAGTTTACCATGTAAGTCCCTGACAGTTTACCTGGTAAGTCCCTGACAGTTTACCTGGTTAGTCCCCCAACAGTTTACCTGGTTAGTCCCCCAACATTTTACCTGGTTAGGCCCCAACAGTTTACCTGATTAGTCCCTAACAGTTTACCTGGTTAGTCCCCCAACATTTTACCTGGTTAGGCCCCAACATTTTACCTGATTAGTCCCCAACAGTTTACCTGGTTAGTCCCCTAACAGTTTACCTGGTTAGTCCCCCAACAGTTTACCTGGTTAGTGCCCAACAGTTTACCTGATTAGTCTCTGACAGTTTACCTGGTAAGTCTCCGACAGTTTACCATGTAAGTCCCTGACAGTTTACCTGGTAAGTCCCCAAACCGTTTACCTGGTTAGTCTCCGACAGTTTACCTGGTAAGTCCCGCACAGTTTACCTGATTAGTCCCCAACAGTTTACCTTATTAGTCTCTGACAGTTTACCTGATTAGTCCCTGACAGTTTACCTGATTAGTCTCTGACAGTTTAACTGGTAAGTCTCCGACAGTTTACCATGTAAGTCCCTGACAGTTTACCTGGTAAGTCCCCAAACCATTTACCTGGTTAGTCTCCGACAGTTTACCTTTTAGTCCCCGACAGTTTACCTGGTTAGTCCCTGCAGTTTACCTAGTTAGTCCCGTATAGTTAACTGGTATGTCAGAATTTCCCAGTAACATTGAAGTTTCACAGGATTTATTAAAACAATATCCTGATACAAATATTCCCACAAAGGTTTTACTTTTTGTGATTGTACTGCAGTTAGATTCTTTTTAGTGGTGACCATTCTAATAATCATACACAGTCGATGTGAAAAAGAAAAAATTGTGGACATCATATGGTGGTCAGATGGTCAGAAATTATATATTTTGATTTGCAATGACCAACAGTGCTACCTCTAATATTAATTAAAATGAAAAATAAATTGAAATGATAATTGTCTTGATAATATATAGGACACTATAATTTGTATTTAATTATTGAGAATTGAGAAAAACCTGAAAAAAATTGGATTTATGAGAAAATTATGAAAAGAAATTGTTCAGAAATTACATTATTGGGATATGTATGACACATATGATACTGAGGCTTTGTATAACTTTCCCTTTACCACTAGGATGCCCACGACAGTGAAGTAAATGCCATCCGATGGAGTCCGTCAGGGGCTATTTTTGCTACAGGCGGCACAGACAGGAAAATCAAACTATGGGAAGTGATGGGAGGTAAATACCTATTAAATAGCTGTGCGTAGAAATAATTTAGACTGTTTAGTTATATTTTCCTTGGAATGATTAAGTAAACTGAAGTAAGGACTGTGAAAATCAGTATGATATTGATCCTTAATATTAAACAAATAAGGTAGACTACAAGCACGTTTGACTGCTGAATTGATGTGAAGTCATTTTTATCATCATATAGGTAAATGTGAAAGTAAAGGGTTTCTCATGGGCAGTAACCAAGGTATCACTTCATTGGACTTTGACCTTGAGGTGAGTATTGTTACCAACTTTTGATTTATGTTTTAAGAATGCGATAGTGTATAGCTGTTTTGTAATTTCAACAAATACCGTAGATTTTATCTAAAATATATATATGTAAAGAAAGAAACACACTTGTTGTATATATCTTTGTTACAAGAAGAAAATGTTACTGTAAAAAGGAGAGCCATATTGCTAGATTTTTTCTTGACATTTGATAAAAAACACATTACAATGTTTCACAGAAAAATAGTTGTTAATTGAGCTCATTTGATGTCTGAACTTCTTTCATAGCTAGGTATGACCTTGTTTGATGGTGATATTTGACCTTGTTTGATGGTGATATTTGACTTTGTTTGAAGGTGATATTTGACCTTATTGATATTTGACCTTGTTTGATGTTGATATTTGACCTTTTGTGATGTTGATATTTGACTTCGTTTGACTTTGGTATTTGACCTTGTTTGATGGTGATATTTGACCTTGTTTGATGTTGGTATTTGACCTTGTTTGATGTTGATATTTGACCTTGTTTGATGGTGATATTTGACCTAATTTCAGGAGTCCTTGATACTCGGAGCCTCCAATGATTTTGCCAGTCGAGTGTGGTCACTGAGTGATCAACGCCTTCGAGTAAGTTGATTCTAACCCACTTGAATGATTACATTGTACTCTAATTAACCTTAGAAGAACTTTACCGGAAATTGTGAGAAGGCTTTTCTAGGAAAGAATATGAAATAAAGTGGTAGTAATTTGGAGATATATATTAGTGCTTATTACTTAAAACCATTGTCAGTGTACAGACATTTATGCAGAATGGTAAAGTAAGCATTAATGCTTTAATAGTCCATCCTCATGGCAATACACTTTTGGGAGTGGATGTATTCATAAGGTCAGGTAAATCTTACTCATGCACAATTTTTCACTTCACCACATTAATTTGAAAAGTAGCAATATCTTGTAGCATGCTTTTCTTTGGCTCTGAAGAAGTTGTTGTTTATTCCATATATCCATATAGCTGGCCTTATGAAAGCTAGTTCTGCTTTATTTCAATAGCATACGTTGACAGGCCACAGTGGCAAGGTACTGGCAGCCAAGTTTTTAGGAGATTCCAGTAAGGTCGTCTCGGGGAGTCATGACCGGACTTTGAAAATCTGGGACCTTCATAGTAGAGCTTGTAAGTGATGTAGTATAATATTCATTCAAGCATGTAACTCATTAAAGTAGTTTTAACAAAGCAGAGCTTTTAAGTGAAGCAGATTATATCCAGACAAACATTAAAGTGAAGTAGGCTTTACACAGAAGCATGTCAAGTGTACCGACCTGATATGTAGTTTTATAAGTTTGAGGTCCAGCAGGTAAGGCAATAGGAGTTTCTTACTGAAGACTGTGTGTTATATATTGACTTAGTAAAAGGTTTACAATGTCTCATAACAATTTGCTATTTCATTTTAGGTATCAAGACAATTTTTGCTGGGTCAAGTTGCAATGATTTAGTTACACTTCATGGAACAAACGTGGTGAGCGGCCACTTTGACAAACGAGTGCGATTCTGGGATAGCCGGTCAGACAGTAGTACAAACGAAATTCTCCTTCAAGGCAGACTCACATCACTAGACCTTTCTCCAGGTATTTATAATTGACATTTCCCTCTGTCAAAGGAATACAATATATGTTTATTATTTGGTCCTGATTACCAACCATCCTTATATAGAACATTTCATGTACATAGCTTACATGGATATTTTTTTCGTGGTAAAAATATATTATCACTTAAATAAATACCATATGCTTTATACGGTAGAGTTCATAATATGTGTACGCAAATATATAGTGCCAATTAAACTTTGTTAATTCAAACTCATATAATGTGAAGACACCTTTTAAGTATTTTTCTGGTCTCAACTAAAATTCCTCTTTAGGTTAGTAATCAAAATTGGATATTTTGAACTCTACAACTCAAAAAACTTTGATATCTCAAAGTAAAATGTTGACCCTAACAGTACAGATCTTATTTCAAAAGTACTGCTTACTCGGAAGTCAAAAAATTATAATGAATGGCTTACATTGATTGTTTTTTTCTCTTATTCTTCTATTTCTTTATTGGCTGTTAGAAATTGATGTAGCAGAAAATGAACATCTCAAACTTGTAGATCTTTAGTTCCTATAAAATTCAAACATTATAAAGCATAACATACATTTGTATACCAAGCCCTGCAACATGTGTAACTCAAATGCTCTGATTACTCGAAGTCTCGTTTTTTAAGATCCCAGAAACTATGACTTAACGAAGTTTGACTAATCTGAACAAATGTCTTTTTATTGTAACATAGAAGATTTCTCCGATTCCTTCATTTTTAATTTACTAAATGATAAATTAACAAAAAGAAAAACAAACTTTGTTGAAAGAACATCTTCCCAGTTATATCAAAGTGCTATGTACTATTAAATCTCTGTTTTACAGACCGAAGTTCTTTGCTGTGCAGTACCCGGGATGACACTCTGAAAGTGATTGATCTCCGAATGAACCAAGTATCCAAAACATTATAGTAAGTTTAAATCTTAATGACGCTGCAATTAAAATCTTTAAGACGCTACACTTAAAATCTTAAAGACACTTCACTATCAAAAAATGCCTAAGTAGCATCCCACCCTATAGATATCTTGACCTACCTTATTTAAGGTCATTACATGTATATATATCTTGTCAACACCATCAAATGAATGAAATGATAAAAGCCTTCTAGAAACCATTGCTAGTAAGATTAACAGTTATGTACTGATAACACATAGAGACAGAGTATCTAGTCCAAATGTCTAACTAGCTGTCTGCTTTAATGTACTGTCAAGATGTGAAATTGAGCCTTCCCTACATGGAGGCGCATGTCTGAGAGTGATTTCAACTGTCAGATGTGGGGAGTGGGTAATATGACCTCTCACATGACCTTATTAGGGTATGTGCTGGCAATAGAAACAACTTGCTGAAAACCTCATGTTAACAGAGAAAGTGGATGGACGTATTTATATAACGTACGACATTGACAGTCCAAATATAGATGTAAGGTTGTGTAGGTTATCTCTTCTTTTGACTGTGTTGTGTCAAACATTGTAGAAAACATTCCGAGATGTGTGTGTCCTGGCTAGATCACCCCAACTTCTATAAGTCTAGACATAGGAAGAAATTCTGACTATAATGTATTACCTTCAGTATATTAATTGGATAGATACTCAGAATCTATTGGAATACACAGTTATTGTTTTTAATTGATTATTATTATATAATTATTTTTATTGGAGATGTAATACCTTAAAAAAGAATAATTTCTATCACAAATTTTGTGAAGTGATCAGATATCTCATTATATTGTATATGTTCTGTCAGATACTTCATTAATGACATTGTATGTGTTCTGTCAGATATCTCATTAATGACATTGTATGTGTTCTGTCAGATATCTCATTACATTGTATGTGTTCTGTCAGATATCTCATTACATTGTATGTGTTCTGTCAGATATCTCATTACATTGTATGTGTTCTGTCAGATACTTCATTAATGACATTGTATGTGTTCTGTCAGATATCTCATTACATTGTATGTGTTCTGCCAGATATCTCATTACATTGTATGTGTTCTGTCAGATATCTCATTAATGACATTGTATGTGTTCTGTCAGATATCTCATTACATTGTATGTGTTCTGTCAGATATCTCATTACATTGTATGTGTCCTGTCAGATATCTCATAATATTGTATGTGTTCTGTCAGATATCTCATTACATTGTATGTGTTCTGTCAGATATCTCATTACATTGTATGTGTTCTGTCAGATATCTCATTACATTGTATGTGTTCTGTCAGATATCTCATTACACTGTATGTGTACTGTCAGATATCTCATTACATTATATGTGTTCTGTCAGATATCTCATTACATTGTATGTGTTCTGTCAGATATCTCATTAGACTGTATGTGTACTGTCAGATATCTCATTACACTGTATGTGTTCTGTCAGATATCTCATTACATTGTATGTGTTCTGTCAGATATCTCATTACACTGTATGTGTCCTGTCAGATATCTCATAACATTGTATGTGTTCTGTCAGATATCTCATAACATTGTATGTGTTCTGTCAGATATCTCATTACACTGTATGTGTTCTGTCAGATATCTCATCAACTGTATGTGTTCTGTCAGATATCTCATTACATTGTATGTGTTCTGTCAGATATCTCATTACACTGTATGTGTTTTGTCAGATATCTCATTACACTGTATGTGATCTGTCAGATATCTCATTACATTGTATGTGTCCTGTCAGATATTTCATTACATCATATGTGTTCTGTCAGATACCTCATTACATTGTATGTGTTCTGTCAGATATCTCATTACATTTTATGTGTTCTGTCCGATATCTCATTACACTGTATGTGTTCTGTCAGATACCTCATTACATTGTATGTGTTCTGTCAGATATCTCATTACATTGTATGTGTTCTGTCAGATACCTCATTACATTGTATGTGTTCTGTCAGATATCTCATTACATTGTATGTGTGCTGTCAGATATCTCATTACACTGTATGTGTCCTGTCAGATACCTCATTATATTGTATGTGTTCTGTCAGATACATCATTACATTGTATGTGTCCTGTCAGATATCATATTACATTTTATGTGTTCTATTAGATATCTCATTACACTGTATGTGTTCTGTCAGATATCTCATTACACTGTATGTGTTCTATTAGATATCTCATTGCATTGTATGTGTTCTGTCAGATATCACATTACATTGTACATTTTCATTGTATGTGTCCTGTCAGATTTCTCATTACACTGTCTGTGTTCTATTAGATATCTCATTACATTGTATGTGTCCTGTCAGATATCTCATTACATTGTATGTGTTCTGTCCTACTGGTTCATGTTATTTATACATGGTTCTGTCCTTTACAGTGCAGAAGATTTCAAGGTCGGCTGTGACTGGTCTAGAGCTGTGTTCAGGTAACTAATCCAGCCATTGACACAGTTTGATTTATTATAGACTCACTTAAATGGAATTTTAAGGGGGTTAATTTTAAAAAAATAGGTAATTGAGATAGCTTTCTATTAAGTAGATTATTTTGTGCAATGTATCATGTTTAAAATCAAGAAGAAGAAGCATCAAATTAATATCATTACTTTGAAGTTTGTTATGTATTTAGTAACTGTAGTTTCCAGTCCTGATGTGGCTATATCCTCGCTGAGTATTTTTTTATTAAGTTATTGTATGTTCCAGTCCTGATGGTAGCTGTGTCATTGCTGAGTATATTTTGTATTAAGTTATTGTATGTTCCAGTCCTGATGGTAGCTATGCCCTCGCTGGATCTAATGATGGTGCCCTCTTTATCTGGAACCTTGCAAAAAGCAAAGTGGAGAAAGTCCTCAAAGAACACACGTGAGTAGACTGAGTTTGTAGAAAACATTTACTGATCTGTTAATTGTTGAAATCTCGAAGGTCATAGGTCAAATTCATTTATAGTATTTCTCATGGTAGTTATGAAATATCAATAAGTAAAAAGGTAGTACACTAGCTTTTAGAGTATTAGGTCAAATATAGTACAGTAAGGTAGGTTTCTAGGTCATCACTCAAGGTCGAAAATAGTACAATATGATAGCTTTCTAGGTCATCATTCAAGGTCAAATACAGTACAGTATGATAGCTTTCAAGGTCAGCACTCATGATCAGGCACAAATATAGTTCAATATGGTAGCTTTCAAGGTCTTTTTTCTCTTCTAAAGGTTGCAGTATCACATTATAAGTGTACATACATGTATCACAGATATACATTTATTGGGGGGGGGCTTCCTTAATGACTCAGACCAGAGTAAATTTGTTTATAGATAGAAGTACTGTCTGTGTACCAGACCAGAGTAAATTTGTTTGCAGATAGAAGTACTGTCTGTGTACCAGACCAGAGTAAATTTGTTTGTAGATAGAAGTACTGTCTGTGTACCAGACCAGAGTAAATTTGTTTGTAGATAGAAGTACTGCATGTCTGTGTATCAGACCAGAGTAAATTTGTTTGTAGATAGAAGTACTGTTTGTGTATCAGACCAGAGTAAATGTGTTTGTAGATAGAAGTACTGTTTGTGTATCAGACCAGAGTAAATTTGTTTGTAGATAGAAGTACTGTTTGTGTATCAGACCAGAGTAAATTTGTTTATAGATAGAAGTACTGTCTGTGTACCAGACCAGAGTAAATTTGTTTGTAGATAGAAGTACTGTTTGTGTATCAGACCAGAGTAAATTTGTTTGTAGATAGAAGTACTGTTTGTGTATCAGACCAGAGTAAATTTGTTTGTAGATAGAAGTACTGTCTGTGTATCAGACCAGGGTAAATTTGTTTGTAGATAGAAGTACTGTCCGTGTATCAGACCAGAGTAAATTTGTTTGTAGATAGAAGTACTGTCTGTGTATCAGGCCAGGGTAAATTTGTTTGTAGATAGAAGTACTGTCTGTGTATCAGACCAGGGTAAATCTGTTTGTAGATAGAAGTACTGTCTGTGTATCGGGTTAAAACCTTTAAACTTCATTATAAATAGGTTCTTTGTTATTAATTTTCAGCCATGCTGTGATTGCCTGTTCTTGGCATCCTGTTGGATCATACGTACTCAGCGGGGAAAGACAGAAGAAAGTTGTGTTATGGTCTGATCTTTAAATGATGCATTCCAGAAGAAATGGACAAAGGACAAACAAAATAGGACATTAGTGTTATATTGTGATTAATATAACACAGAACTGACAATGATAACAGAATGTGAAAGATTTATACAACAAATTTATTAAAATGAAATCCGATTTCCATGAGTTGAGATATTTCTGTACCCCAAAAGCAGGATTTTTTGCCCCACAATCATCTGATGGCAAGCTGTTTAAATCATCCAGGGACTGTTGTTTGGCTTTTAAACAGTTGTCTTGTTTTCAAAGACAGCCATTTTAGATTTTGACAAAAATTGTGATCAACATTTCTCAGAAAGTGCTGCATTGATCTTTGTCAAATTTTATTTGTATATTCACCAGAGTCCCTTATATATCGTTGAATATAACCAACTTAGATTTTGACAGTTAAAGCTATTTCTAAGAAAGCACTCCATTGATCTTTGTCAAATTTCATTTGTAGGTTTTCACTCGTCCTTTGTCTGTTGTGTTCATTTTCCAGACCTGATGATTAAGCATTCATATAAATGGCTGACAGGTGGCCATCTTGAATTTATACAACTGAAGTTAATTGTGGTTACAAATTATACAGTATTTCTTGGATCTTACTCAAATAACCAAGAAGATTCATCTTGGATGTATCCAAAATAGCTGACCATCCCCAATTTGAATATGTAGGATTGCTTATTATTTGAAATTCAGAATTCTCCTCACACCTGTCGACACCCGCACTCAAGCAATTCACCACAATCTATATGCATTCGAACATCTCCAAAGGTCTAGAGACTGCTACGAATACTCCCTCTATCCCAGAACTATAGCCCTATGGAATCTTCGCCCTTAGTCTTTTAAAGAACGCCTAGTGATGAATCATCAGCATTGATGGCCCACTAGTATACAGAAGAAGACAACTGGTTATTTTACACCAATCAAAACCAGTCAACTTACACCAATCACAACCAGTTATTTCACACTTAACTTTACACGAATTGCAAAAATCAAATCCGGAATTTGTTTACAACAATATGAACTAGAGTACTTTACACCAATCAGAATCGAAACCAGTCAAAACTAATAACTTTAAACCGATCAAAATCAGTTTTTTATTGCCACACAATTCCTTTTATAACCTTCAAAAATATTAGAGGTATGCACAAATGTTTCCAGAAAAGTTGACTGGTATCTGCATATTGTCAAACATTACAGTAAGTTATTCTCTACTTGTGATAAACCATATAATTCCTTATAAATATACAACCAACAACTTTTGTTTTAGATAAATATTTATTTCCTTTATCATAAACTATAATTAATACAACCTATTCAATATGCATATATCACTGTTCATGTACAAACATAGACTTTAAACAAATAGAGTAAGTAATTAGGCTAAACAAATAGAGTAAGTAATTAGGCCTAGTAAAACCTTGTTATAATGCCACCAAATATCTAGTAAAACTCATTATACTGCCAACACTTGTACAGTAAAACATTATGGTGGCAACTCATGTCCAGCAAAACATTTGTTATACAAGAACCTTGGGATAAATTAATGGAAATACATAAACAAGAGGCCCAATGTGCCTGTATCACTCACCTGCTTCTAAAACAACTTCAAAGTTCACCTACAATGTAGGTTATTTATGTGGATGCTATTAAAGTTATTCACTACTTCATTCAAAGATTTACCTTATTACAACAAACATGAATGCCCTTCATTCCAGTATGCTACTGGCCTAATATCTTGACCCCAGGTCTCTTGGTTATTGAGAAAAATAGTTTGAAGATTTTGACACATTTGACCCATGTGATCTTGAAAGTAGGTCAATATGATTCATTTGAACAAATCTGGTAGCCCTTCATCCCAGCATGCTAATGACCCAATATCAGTATCCAGGGCATTTTGGTTATTGAGAAATTGTTTGAAAATAGAACCTAACACTGGACAGACAGACGCCCCACCACGGCATAAGCTCACTTGCCCTTTGGGCAGGTGAGCTAAAAAAAACTCCAGTTGAACACACTGAATATCCAACTTAAATAAATATATCACAGTCTATTTGAATTCATTGAATAACAAAAATAAAACGAAGCATTGAAATGTGCTGACCGATGTGGCAAGGGAAATTAGGAATATAATTTCAAGGTTAACTCTTCACAACAAAAGGCCCATTGGTCCCCATTACATTTTCCCTTTGATATCTGCATTAAACAAGAAATTTATATGCTTATCATATATATTTGAAATCTCAAATGATAATGTTTCAACAGTAAGGTCAACATGAGCATTATTTTAACTTAAAATTGTTTTTAAAAAACTCAATCACATGGATTTCAGACCAATCACAATAAAAGCATATTATCACTAGAGTTGTCTACAATGAATTCCTTTCATTGAAGAATGCTCCATGATAAATCTGGTTCAAACTAACCCAATTTATCTTAAGGAGTTTTGTTTTACGAGAATTCCCAGTAATCCCTTTATTGGACTACTAGCATTTATGAATCATTTCTATTCAAATGTTTCACAATTTTATTACATGGTAAAACCCTTTACACTCTATTTCAACTTCACTTTCTATTGAGTCAAAAGTTGTACTGCTTGGTCCAGATTGTTGTCCGTCTGATTTAAAATGTCACAGAGAATGTCGGTACTGTACATTGGGAACATGGACATTAATGTCTCCAGTTGTGAAATTTGACCTCCTGTTGCCTCATTTTCAGTGGAATGTGATGAACTTTGCCCTCCTGGTGAACTTTGGACGTGTTCATATGACCTTTGACATTGACTGTCAGGTGATATAGCAGGAGCAGCAAGTCGTAGTGGAGAGTTGTCAGTAGAGGCAACATTTCCTGAAAGTTTAAGAATTTGCATTTTTTTATTGAATCACACTACAATATCGTATACTGATTCTTCCATGACATAAATTACAGATAAAAGAGGTCTACATAGTCACCAATATACAAGTACCCAATATAAAGCACAAGATTTAAGAATATTTGTTTACATCAAATAAAATGATAATTAAAGAGTCTATGTGTACATGTACTGTATTGATTTTAGCTCAGCTGAACCCTAGAAAAAAAGACTTTTCTAAACTCCTGCAAATCTCATTTTAAATGAAAATGTATCTGATTTAATTATAACTATGAAATCTAATTTACTACAAAGTTTTATTCGAGAAGCATTTAATTAATGGAACAACACCGAGATTTAAACATTGAAATCTTACCTGATGTTGATACACCTGGCTGTCTACTTTGACCCTCTAATTTCTTGAGGAATTCTTCATTTTTTCTAATAAAATAAGACAATTACAATGATTTTTTTAGAATACCTTTTGTATGGTATCAAGTGTAAATGAACTTCTACCTGGGTTCGGTCCTACATAAGGTCCTTACAAAAGGTCCTACATAAGAGCCCTTTAGGTAAGGACATGAACCATCTTTATACAGTATATCTTGATACGGTTATACTTTTGTCAGCTACATCATCAGTTTTGGATTCAGGAAAAAAAATTATTGGATGGTGTTGAATACCAGACTTTGTTGAATTGTTACTTTGTTTCAGATTTCTGAGTTACTTTTGTATCAAAATACAATACTGGCACTAAGATCATATACCTGTATAGATCAGGGAGATGGAGTTTCACCAAATCACTGGGAATTTTAACGAAACAAAGCTATTTCCTTTATATGAAATCTTAATTTACCAATCATTTGTATTATAATATAATTAAACATCCAACCTAACACTTTGATTTTCTTATATTTTTTTTTGCTAAAACTTTGTATGGTTTTAATGGTTATCGTTAACATTATCTGAGTGAGACGCTAATGATGACATCTTCTACACCAGTTTTGAACACTAATAATCATGTTATCTGTGATAACAAATTTGCATTTGCATGCAAGAAAATAATGTTTACAATGAATTGTTAACTACAATATGCTTTAAACGATTCATAATCAACAGAAGTATCAAGATTATGTGACACGGTGTATTGGAATAGGTAAGAAATACTTCATTTACAGACTTTTTTGGAAGTAGGTAAGTTTGATAACAAGGGGTTATAAATTTGTTTTTTATTACATTGTATATCAATCAGATTTACCTCCTCCTGTCTTCGTCATATTTCATGTGGTCTTGTGATTGTCGAGTTGCTTCCCTTTGTTTGTTAGTCTCAGCCTAAAAGAAGATTTTTTAAAAGAATTATTTGTAACATGTTGCAGAATTATGATATAGGAGGGATGATTTATACATTATGAGCCTCTAATTGAAGGAGGTACTCAAGAATGTTCTTTTTAAGTCCTACTATTCTCCGACTATATAGGACCGTGTCCACAAGGACTGGTCTCATTTGGTTAGTTTATATCGACGAGGTAGCACTCTAAAGTAAACAAGACAAGCAGCTTTTGCAAAATGGACAAAAGGCCACTAAAGTTGTGTTATTCCATCAGGACAATGCTCCTGTTCACAAGTCTGTCATTACCATTCACGGTTGTGGCTTTAAATTGATTGAGCATCCAAATTATTCATCTGATCTTGTTCCATCAGACTTTCATCTATTTTCAAAACTGAAAACAGCTAGATGACGTGATACATACAGTGGATGACTTTCTGAACAGCCAAGAAAAGGAGTTCTATAAAAGTGGCATTGAGGCCCTTAAACACCGCTGGCAAAAGTTTATAGATACTGAAGGGGATTATATTGAACAAATAATATAATATGTCCGGCAAAATTCAAATCTTCTATATGAGGCTCACAACATATCAGTCAGCCCTTGTAAGTTAAGTACAATTTTTTTTTTTGCTGCAAACAAAAAAGACAAACTTATATTACAGTTATGTTGATATTCTATATATACTTCCTTGGGCTGTCTGCATGCAGTTATATACAAATTATCATATAGGCAGAAACACTAATACTGTACACTGATGATATTCTTCAAATACTTTCATTGACAAATATAGTGTTCTTTCATTTTTAGTGACAAATATAATGTACTTCATTTTCAGTGACAAATATAATGTACTTCATTTTCAGTGATAAATATAATGTACTTCATTTTCAGTGAAAAATATAATATTCATAATATAATATAATTCATAATATAATACAATAATTTTCATAATACATGTACAATGCATATATAATATAATCATATTTTTTTTATAATACTTTTATTTTCAGTGATAATCTACGCATGTACCTTCATTCTTTGTTGCATTTTCTTTTTCTCAAATTCTGTTTCCTCTTTTTGTTTTCTTTCATCTTTGTACTGCTGCTGTTTTTGCTGTGATATATATAAATACATACAACATCAAATATTTAAATACACGTCAAATAATATCTGCAAATATCACATCACATGACATACCTACATATCTGAAATATAGCCATATGACATAAAACATCGAAACATTTTGAAACTTCAATAATCTTGTGATCAGGGTCTGTGAATAATATACATTTGTAAAAGTTGAGTAAATGTATTGGTTATCATACTAGCTCAGACAAGCGGCAACATCCTTTTAGCCTAGAACTGTAGTAGGATGTTTGTCTTGAGAGTGACCGGTTGCTAGCTCGAAACTCAGCACAGATAGGGTATTTTTAGCTCATCTGGACTTAAGGCCTGGTGAGCCAATGCCATGGAGTAGCGTAGATCAACATTTGCTTTAAATTTCTACAAGTCATAAAATACAGGATGGATTTTAACCAAATTTGGTCGAAAAATCCTTTTGGGAAGGGGAACAGATTTTGCATTAATGACAATTCTGACCCCCACAGGGCCAGAGGGGCGGGGAAAATAGGGGTAATTTCTTTAAATCACTACTAGTCATAAAGTTATTAAAGGATTTTAACACAATTTGGTAAGAAACATCCTTGGGGGAAGGGGAACAGATTTTGTATAAACAGTGACTCTGACCCCCAAGGGGCCAGACGGGCGGAGCCAAATAGAGGTAATTCCTTTAAATCGCTCCTAGTCATCAAGTGAAGTCTTAATGGATTTGAACGAAATTCAGTCAGAAGCATCTTTGGGGAAAGGGTACAGATTTTGTATAAATGGTGACACTGACCCCCTTGGGGCCAGAGGGCCGGGGCCCAATTGGGGAAACAGAGAGAAATTCCTTTAACCCCCCCCTGGGGCCAGAAGGGCAGATCCCCACCATATAACCATATAGCATCCCTTGGCAGCAAGGGATAAACACAAACCTGTTGTAAATATAGGCCCTGGGGTATTTCCCCATACCTAGGGACTTAGTTTCTTATTTATGTTTTTGAAACTGTTGAGATCTCCACCCTATACCCATATATAGCATTGTTGGGCATCAAGAGAATAAACACACCAATCATGATGTAAAAATAGTCCCTAGGAGTCTTTCCCCACCCCAAGGGACTTAGTTTCTTGGTTATATATTTGAAATTGTTGAGATCCCCATCCCAAAATATAAACTAGAACTGTCGCCAGGATGGCTGACTAATACCCCTGCAATCTGCATGAGTCAATGGTGAATTGGAACTGTTAATTACAGGCTAACTAAGATAACCGAGTAATATAGTGACCAGTTGCCATAACAACCATAATTTTGAGAAAAAGAAATTGAGATGCACATCTACACATGGTCCTCTATATTTGTGTGAAGTTTTATTGAAATCGGCCCTTCGGTATAAACAGGTTTTCCGATAAGAATCATAACTTTAAGTTTGTCCGGACAACTCCTCCTAAACTAAATGGCCAATTTCAAAAAAACTTCACACAAATATAGAGGACCATGTGTAAGATGTGCATGCCACTTTATTTTTTTTTTTTCAAAATTATGGTTGCTATGGCAACTGGTCACTATAAACAGGTTTTCTAATAAGAACCATAACTTTAAGTTTGTCCAGACAACTCCTCCTAAACCGCTGGGCCGATTCCAATGAAACTTCACACAAATATTAATGATCGTGTGTAGATGTGGATGCCACTTTCTTTCTTTTTTTCAAAATTATGGTTGCTATGGCAACTGGTCACTATAAACAGTCTACAGTCAGACGGATGGACAACCTGATTCCAGTATACCCCCCTAACTTCGTTGCGGGGATATAATAATATATAGCATTGTTGAGCATTAAGAGATAAGCACAATCCTGGTGTAAAAATAGGCCCAGGGGTCTTTCCCCAACCCAAGGGACTTAGTTCCTTTAAACACAATCATGTTGTAAAAACAATCCCTGGGTTCTTTCAACACCCCTAGGGAATCTGGACTTCACTTCTGGGTTATATCTTTAAAGCAGTGGAGATCCGCAAGCCTTAACCATATATAGAATTGCTCTACATCAACAAATACAGCTATATGTATATTAACAAATTGAATAAATCCAACCAAATGAGCGATACTGGCCCTCTGGGTTTTGAGTTACTAGTAATAGTGTATTTCAAATAAAATGCTTTCTAAATACATGCTACAGTGATGTAAATTTACCAGTCTGTCCGTCTTCCCAAAGCGGTTTCCGTCGACCATTCTTTGTCGTGATTCGGCCATAGTCATCTGGCCTCCTCCCGCTGTCCCAACATAGCTAACATGACCAAGCTTTTGTTGCTGTTTGTGAGCGTCGTACTGGTCCAGCCCACGCTTGGCCTCTGCCATACAAAAACAGCAGTATTGAATTTATTATTCTCCAATATAAGCATGTTTCATCTATACTGGTCGATATACATTTTTTTTTGTACACTGATGCAGTGCCAAATTTAATTCACCAAAATGTCCTGTATTGCATCAATATGTGATGTTTGAATACATTTCCTATATATAATGGAACCTATTACCTGTATGGTTAATTTATCTCAAATTTTTTAGCAGAAAATTGCATATCAGAAAATTGTATGACTAAAACTTCCACATTCTTTAATTTGATTAAATGACATCCAAGCCACAATATAAAATGAGGACAAAAAAAGCTGTGATTTCTGATCACTAAATATACTCTCAAAAGGAAACATACATTGACAGATTTGACTCATCGATTGTTCCAAAGACACAAATGAAATTAAAAAAGACTCCTTTAAATATTTTTAGTTAGTAATACAATACATTGTATATATACAGGCTGAGGATTATAATTATTAATTAGTGAAAATAAAACTTGTCTTAGAGCTTTTAACCTAAAATTGGGCCTCAACATGGTAAGATTTATAGAACACAATTTCCATGTAACCATTCAGAATATGTGACAATTTGAAATGCAAGACTAAATATTACTTATAAACAGGAGCCTAAAACTTTTCAGTTGGTATACCTGTTAATTTACTGCTGTTATTTCCAAGTAAAAAAATCTGATATTTTGTAAAATGACAAAACTATTAGAGTATTTTACTAGATATTAACCTAAGTCAGCAACATTGATCTGTCATCAGTATTTATTAGATTTGTATTGTACAAAAATTACTCAAGCATAATACAATGGCTTCTCAACATTCAAGAATAGTAGTTCCTTATTGTGGTCTAGATGTCGTTGACATGTTTCGACCACTAGACTGCGTCATCAGGATAACTGTTATAATTAAATCTCAAATGCCCTAAAGTATAATTTTGAGGTTCAAGATGGCTACAGTACAGTTGTTAAGTCAACATTGTGGCATTTATATTTTTTTGTAATTGCTCAAAAGATATTACTGTCATTGTAGCCCTTACTATAGCCATCAGTCGATATCACAAGTGCAATCAATGATTACAAAGGTCACCGACAGCAGCAATCCTGCTATATGCACTCATTTTTAGCTCACCGATTTTGAGTACCGCAACGTGAGCTAATGCTGTCACCCTGTGTCCGCGTCCACGTCCCACCCAAAGTTTTTGGGGTAAGTTTTTGGAAAGCTTGTAAGTCCAAAAGTACACACCTCATGCCCTTCTAATTTAGTGTCTACATTCATTAGAGGTCTAGGAGTGATGTTATGTCAAAATTATGCAGAAAAAATTTGTGATTTTTTCGCATTTTACCATTTTGTGGACTTAACTTTTTTGGCACCAAAACCCACTTTAAAGTTTTTCGGGTAAGTTTTTGGAAAGCTTGTAAATCCAAAAGTATACACCTCACACCCTTCTTATTTGGTTTATACATTCATTAGAGGTATAGGAGTGATTTTATAGCAAAATCATGCAGAATTTTTTTTTTTTTTTTTTTTTTTCGCATTTTACCATTTTGTGGACTTAACTTTTTTGGGACCAAAACTCACTTTAAAGTTTTGTGGGCAAGTCCAAAAGTATGCACCTCACACCCATCTAATTGGGTGTATACATTCATTAGAGGTCCAGGAGTGATGTTATGGCAAATCATGCAGAAAAAAATTGTTATTTTTTTTGGCATTTTACCATTTAGTGGACTTAACTTTTTTGGCACCAAAACCCACTTTAAAGTTTTTGTGGTAAGTTTTTGGAAGGCTTGTAAATCCAAAAGTATACAACTCACACCCTTCTTATTTGGTTTATACATTCATTAGAGGTCCAGGAGTGATGTTATGGCAAATCATGCAGAAAAAAAAATTGTTATTTTTTTTTGGCATTTTACCATTTAGTGGACTTAATTTTTTTTTGGCACAAAAACCCTCTTTAAGGATTTTGGGGGTAAGTTTTGGAAAGCTTGTTAGTCCACACCCTTAAGTTCTTATTTGGGTTATATATCAATTAGAGGTCTAGCAGTGATATTATGTGACGTACAATTTCAAAATGACATGCTTATACATACGTAAAAAAATGAATGCACAGTGTGATTGCTTCTGCCGGTGAGCTTCCACAATCATTGATTGCACTTGTTTATGTACCGTATTTGACCTAATAAGGGCGCAGGGCGCGGGTAATTGACAGTGGGGGCGCCCTTATTAAGATTGGTTATTCTGAAGTTTTATGAAACAGACTATACCTTATAACAGAATTCCCAAGGCTGTGGAAACGGTAAAATATTCAGTCATAAAAATATTTGAGATGAAGACATCTATTCATTATCATATATTAAGCTTAAACATCACTTGCATATTCCTGTAAACTTGTAAACCATGCCAGCTGATCTTTAGACCAGAGAACGTGTGTTCCACCATCTATGTTCAAATGGAACTCTTTTGTGTTCTATTTATAGACACAGGTGATTTCCCAGATCATATCAGACATCGTTTTCTTTGACCTAATAATTGATTTACAATGTCTTTTTACTAGCTTTCTGTTCTGAATAAAAGTTATTTATCAACAAGAATGAAGTCTTTTACTTTATCTTCAAATAAAGATGGTAAGCTATTATTTGTATGTATGTTTAGTTTCGGGTGCTCTTTGCACTGACATGTCATCTGTAGAAATAGACAAAATGTGACAAAAACTTGTGTTCTAATTACTTAATTTGCTGAAGAAAATTGAACACATAAAGTAGCAAAACTTTTCACATTATTACTTTGAACACCATTTTGACACTCAGTCAAAGATTTATTTCCTTAAAAAAAGGTAGGGGCGCCCTTATTAGGTCAAATATGGTATGTATAAGCGTATGTCATTTTGAAATTGTATGTCACATAATATCACTATTAGACCTCTTATGAATGCATAAACCAAATTAGAAGGGTATGGACTTACAAGCTTTCCAAAACTTTAAAGTGGTTTTTGGTACCAAAGTCCACAAAATGGTAAAATGCGAAAAATCACAATATTTTTTCCAGCATGATTTTGTTATAACATCACTCCTAGACCTCTTTTGAATGTATCAACCAAATTATAAGGGTGTGAGGTGTATACTTTTGGACTTACAATCAAATTAAGTTTTCCAAAAACTTACCCTAAAAACTTTAAAGTGGGATGGGACGCCAATGCCAATACCATTGCCAGGGGTACAGCATACATTAGCTCACGGTTACTCATAACCGGTGAGCTAATAACTCATTTGATTAATTATAACTTACGTTCACTCACAGCTTGACGTTTCTTCTCATTTGGTGTAATCATTGTAAACCCTCCTTGACTAAAGAAAAAAAAAACTTAGAATTATTTATATCAATTTTAGTTTAGGGCATTCCCTAATGGCTTTTGGTGGCCAATAATGGGCCCTATTCCCAATTGCAAGTATTTCATATTTAAGCAAAATTTATAAAACAATCTTCATAAGTTGAAGTCCAATATGGTCAGTAGGGGTGAAAGGGTTAATGCCCAGCGATACTATACATAGTTATGGGATTGAGGGTCACAGTAACCATTTATGCAAAATCTGTTCCCCCATCACCAGGGATGTCTCTGACCAAATTGGGTTCAAATCCATTTAAAACTCAAATCTCTATTTCCCCTATTTGGCCCCTCCCTTCAGGCCCCTTGGGGGTCAGAGTCAATATTTATATAAACTCCCTTTCCCCCTTCCCCTAAGGATATTCCAGACCAAATTTGGTTCAAATCCATTCATAACTTTATGAAAATAACGATTTAAAGGAGTAACCCCTATTTCCCTATTTGGCCCAGCCCCTCAGGCCCCTCAATATTTATACAAACTCTTTTCCCCCCTTCCTCTCTGGATGTTCCTGACCAAATTTATTTAAAATCCATTCGTAACTTAATAATTAATAGCGATTTAAAGGATTAACCCCTATTTTCCCTATCAGACCCCACTCCTCAGTCCCCTGGAGATTCAGAGTAAAACATTATACCAACTCGGTTCCCCTTCTCCAATGAATATTCCTGACCATATTTGGTTTAAGTCCATTTAAAACTTTATGACTAGTAGCAATTAAAAGACTAATCTCTATTTCCCCTACTTGGCCCCGCCCCTTAGGCCCCTAGGGGTACAGAGTAAAAATTCATATAAACTCTGTTCCCCCTCCCCTCAAGGATGTTCCTGACCAAATTTGGTGAAGAGCTATTCAATACTTCAGGAGTAGTAGCGATTTAAAGGAGTGACCCTATTTCCCCCCGCCCCTCAGGCCCCTGGGGGTTGAGAATAAAGATTTAAACAAACTCTGTTCCTCTTCCTCCAAGGATGTTCCTGACCAAATCTGGTTCAAATTCATTAATAACTTTATGACTAGTAATGATTTAAAGGATTAACCCTATTTCCCCTATTTGGCCCTGCCCCTCAGGCCCCTGGGGGTTCAAAGTAAAAATTTATACAAACTCTGTTTCCTTTCTGCCAAGGATGTTACTGACCAAATTTGGTTCAAATTCATTCATAACTTTATGACTAGTAACGATTTAAAGGATTAACCCTATTTCCCCTATTTGGCCCTGCCCCTCAGGCCCCTGGGGGTTCAAAGTAAAAATTTATACAAACTCTGTTTCCTTTCTGCCAAGGATGTTACTGACCAAATTTGGTTCAAATTCATTCATAACTTTATGACTAGTAACAACTTAAAGGAATAACTGTATTTCCCCTATTTGGCCCCGCCCCTCAGGCCCCTGCGGGTTCAGAGTAAAAATGTATACAAACTCTGTTCCCTTTCTGCCAAGGATGTTCCTGACCAAATTTGGTTCAAATTCATTCATAACTTTATGACTAGTATCGATTTAAAGGAGTAACTCTATTTCCCTATTTGGCCCCGCCCCTCAGGCCCCTGGGGGTTCAGAGTAAAAATTTATACAAACTCTGTTCCCCTTCTGCCAAGGATGTTCCTGACCAAATCTGGTTCAAATTCATTCATAACTTTATGACTAGTAGCGATTTAAAGGAGTAACCCTATTTCCCCTATTTGGCTATGCCCCTCAGGCCCCTGGGGGTTCAGAGTAAAAATTTATACAAACTCTGTTCCCCTTCTGCCAAGGATGTTCCTGACCAAATTTTGTTCAAATTCATTCATAACTTTATGACTAGTAGCGATTTAAAGGATTAACCCTATTTCCCCTATTTGGCCCCGCCCCTCAGGCCCCTGGGGGTTCAGAGTAAAAATGTATACAAACTCTGTTCCCCTTCTGCCAAGAATATTCCTGACTAAATCTAGTTCAAATTCATTCATAACTTTATGACTAGTAGCGATTTAAAGGAGTAACCCTATTTCCCCTATTTGGCCCCGCCCCTCAGGCCCCTGGGGGTTCAGAGTAAAAATGTATACAAACTCTGTTCCCCTTCTGCCAAGGATGTTCCTGACCAAATCTGGTTCAAATTCATTCATAACTTTATGACAAGTAGCGATTTAAATGATTAACCCTATTTCCCCTATTTGGCCCCGCCCCTCAGGCCCCTGGGGGTTCAGAGTAAAAATTTATACAAACTCTGTTCACCTTCTGCCAAGGATGTTCCTGACCAAATTTGGTTCAAATTCATTCATAACTTTATGACTAGTAGCGATTTAAAGGAATAACCCTATTTCCCCTATTTGGCCCTGCCCCTCAGGCCCCTGGGGGTTCAGAGTAAAAATTTATACAAACTCTGTTCCCCTTCTGCCAAGGATGTTCCTGACCAAATTTGGTTCAAATTCATTCATAACTTTATGACTAGTAGCGATTTAAAGGATTAACCCTATTTCCCCTATTTGGCCCCGCCCCTCAGGCCCCTGGGGGTTCAGAGTAAAAATGTATACAAACTCTGTTCCCCTTCCCCCAAGGATGTTCCTGACCAAATTTGGTTCAAATTCATTCATAACTTTATGACTAGTAGCGATTTAAAGGATTAACCAATTGCAGCTTACAGCCCCATGCCAAACCAGTCAAAAAAGTCCTGCCCTATAGGCCTAGTTAATCCTTACCCACCCCCCCACCCCCCCACCCCTGTATTCCCCAGCACATTAAAGAAAGATGAATGCAAGTATCTATATTTTTTCTGCAGACCATATGGGTAATTGTATTGATTTTCTCCATTTTGTTCTCCTTCCGAAGTTAACTTTAAATGGGGTCTTACAAGGAAGTTGAAAACCCCTGCCAAATTCAAGAAGGAAGTTAAAACACTTGTCAATGTGTGCTTTTTAGATTCTCTCCAAGAGGTTATGTACACATTATCATATAACTGGGTATATATCTGTCAGGATGTTAAAGAACTATCTGTCAGAATTTCTAAGTCAGGTTTACACTGGGCCAGAGGAGACTCGGGCTATCCTGTACCATTACCATTAATATTCGACAATATTCACATATTACGTAATCAATGAGACCATGAAATAGCTACATTAATTTTTGTACACACGGAAAAAAGATGGGAATTAAAAATCCTACTTTCACTTTACTGCCAGACAATTGATAAACCACAGGGGTTTGAAATGAATGGTTATGATGATAATAATGATCCAAAATAGAGTCGAGATCAAAATATTACTTGTATATTGTGTTGATATTTTTCTCGGCTCTATCTTGGATTATTAGCATTCGTTACAAACCCCTGTGGATAACAGTGAACTTGATCAATTTACTGTGACATTCGTTGTTCTTGTGGTGGCGGTTCACTCTGTTCCGCGGAAGACTTTGGGGCATCCATTCCTCTTCCTCTTACGGTTGAAGCTCCTCCACGTCCGTTTGTGGCGACTCCCCGACCTCTTCCTCTGTAAGCAGGAGGCTGTCCTTGAGGGGGAGCGCGAGCTGGTGATGTTTCCCTATTTACAGGCCTGGGTCTACCAGTTGTCTCGTTTGTCTGTCGCGCACCACGTCCTCTAGCGTATGACACAGATGATTTGCTGGTGAATGTTTTACTCATGGCTGGTTTTCCAGTACTACGTATATATATATATAAATATAATGTTACTTTCTTTTTGACGTGTTTCCAAGAATGGGCCGTGCGGATGTAAACAATTTAGTCTTGTTCAACCAGACGCTTGATATATTCCTTCACATTCGCAGTGAACAAGGGTCTGGTTGATAGACATTTGTCCCGCCCTCTATGGGTAGGAACAGTGATGGAGGTTGCACAACACTAAATATCAGGGTAAATAAACAAGAGGTCTAATTGACCTGTGTCACTTACATGACCTGCAGCTTATACAATTACGATGAAGCCATTAACATGGATAAAAAAGAATGTATAACTTCCCAGTACACTACATGTAAAAATAAACCTGTCCTTTAATATGTGATTAATAATTTGAAGAATTTAATTAGCACATTTGTAATGTTAGTCAGTGTCTTAACTCTACCAAATTCTGAACAATCCCTAACTGTTTTAAATGTGCAATCCCTAACTGTTTTAAATGTGCAATCCCTAACTGTTTTGAATGATAACTAAATTCTGCTTGCAATGTTTTTCATTGGAGTGATTCAAGGTCCAAAGCATCACAGAAAAGAAGATTTATTGATACTACACCTTTTTTGTTTTAATGCCATTATAAGCAATGTACAATATATTCATGTTTTCATAAATTTCTTGCATGTGTGATTGGTCCAAGGAATTTTTATAATTTAATATGATAAATAATGGATGCAGGCTTGTATTGGTCCTCACTGGTGTCTGTAAATAAAATTCACCCACATGTATCCAGTGTTCAGGTCAGTATGAGTTAATTAAATAATTGCTTTTTACCTACCCCAATCAAACAGAGTATGATGTACATGCATGTAAATGACTTGATTTTTGAGAATTCACACATATTTCCAACACTCTGGATGTTAAACCATGCACTTTGACATAATGTTGAACCTGAGGTAGTGATCCAATAAGATAACATAAAATATGGTGTCACAAAGATATTAAAGGTTTGTTTATATCTAATGGTGCACAGGGTTTTTTTTAGGTATTCATCTGAAAGCATATGTAAACTTATTTGATTCATTCAGTTTCACTTATTTTTATTGATTTGAAGATAAAAAATGTTAATGCAGTCTTAATAAATGTTTTTAAAAAATAAACAAAATTAAGCAGTTGAATGCTATGCTGGTGACCTTTCACATGGGTTTTATATGATTTTCCTGAGTTACTCAAACTATTTAGGTATATGCTATCAATAGTCAGGATCTTCAATGAATATCAAAGTAAAAAAGCCCCATATTCATTGGAGAAAAAAATAACAGCAAAAAAACCCAAACAAACAAAATAAAGCATGTTTTCACTGTTTTTACAGTATTTATTTAGTCTTTTAATAAAAACAATTGTCAACTTCGGATATTGGTTAAAAAAGACTTATCAACCCTAGAAATCTGGTAATCACTTTGACCATTGGTAATCTTCTAGGGTTGATAAATCCTGATGTTAACCTCATCTAAAGTAAATTATGTTTGTTTTCATTACAAAATGTATCATTCATGTGCATGAAATTCATAACAAGAGGCCCAGGGGCCTTAACGGTCATCTGACTCTAAATTAAAGACCCTTATAATATTGTAGTATGCATTCTCTGCAGGTTTAGTGGCACTGTTGGCCATGGCGGCCATCTTGGATTTCTGACCTACCTTCAAAATAATAACACTTGGCCATGACCATCTCAGGATCATTTCTGGTAAGTTAGAGCCAAATCCCACGGGTGGAATTTGAGAAGAAGTTTGAAATACGTGTTGTTCAGGAAAAACATGATTGCGCAATCATGTTACATAATGGCTGCCGTGGCTGCCCTTTCAAAGTTTTTACGAGGCCGAAAAATAACAACACTTTGTTGGCTCCCCTTCCTTAACATCCTCACCAATTTCCAGCTCAATCGCACCAGTGGAACTGGAGAAGAAGTTTAAAATGTGTTTTTCAAGATGGCTGCCATGGCGGCCATCTTGGATTTCTGACTGACCCGATAAATAACAAAACTTGGCCAGGAACATCTCAGGATCATTTCTGGTAAGTTAAAGCTGAATCCCACTGGTGGAATTTGAGAAGAAGTTTGAAATAGGTGTTGCTCAGAAGAACCATGATTGCGCAATCATGTTACAAAATGGCTGCCGTGGCTGCAATGTCGAAGTTTTTACGAAGCCGAAAAATAACAACACTTTATTGGCTTTCCTTCCTTAACATCCTCACCAATTTCCAGCTCAATCTCACCAGTGGAACTTGAGAAGAAGTTTCAAATGTGTTTTCAAAATGGTGGCCATGGCGGCCATCTTGGATTTCAGACTGACCCGAAAAATAACAACACTTGGTCAGGACCATCCAAGCATCATTTCAGGCAAGTTTCAGCTCAATCTCACCAGTGGAACTTGAGAAGAAGTTTCAAATGTGTTTTCAAAATGGTGGCCATGGTGGCCATCTTGGATTTCAGACTGACCCGAAAAATAACAACACTTGGTCAGGACCATCCAAGCATCATTTCAGGCAAGTTTCAGCTCAATCCCACTGGTGGAACTTGAGAAGAAGTTTGAAATGTGAAAAGTTTACGCACGGCGGACGGCGGACGGCGGACGGCGCACGACGACGGACGAAACATGATGACTATAGGTCATCCTGACCCTTCGGGTCAGATGACCTAATAAAGAAACTAAAACAATGCATCGTTGTAACAGAAACATAACACAAATCAATGAAGAAAGCTGTTGTTTAGAGAATACAGAACGTGGATACCGTTATAAAGTTAGATAATCTCATTTTGTTCTCATCATTCCTGTAATTATGAATCAACATTAAAACCACATTGAATTATACCTTATTCAGTAATATTTGAGCAATTTTGAATTTTAAGAAACCTTTAATGTTTTTCTGAGACATGTAGACTAGATGTTTCAGATAGATTAAACATCAAAAATATGCTAATTATTTAACAATGACTTTTTAAAACAACAATGCAGTTCATGAAATATTTAGTCATACATCAGATACTTCATTTATGAGCAAACAATATCCCTCATACATCTTCTGTAAACTATCTATCTTCTATGTTGTATGACAATTGCCATTATAACAAATTTAGCGTTTAGGAAATGCCCATAATTTGAGATTATTTTCAATGACATCAGACGTCTCGTCATCAGAGCTGTCACTATCATCCATACAGGAGAAATGTCTCTGACCCGAGGAAGAGGCTAGGATGGGTAAGTATGGATGTAAACTGAAAAAGAAGAAAGATAACATAAAGCTTTATCCAAACTCAACATTCACAAAATAAAAACAAAATTTGTTAAATGGCTAATGACTGTAAAGGAACCACATCATCTTTTTAACAGTGTAAACTCCCTCTAGGTACGCAAGTTTTCCCACAGATCATCTTTTTAACAATGTAAAATTCCTCTAACATAGGTACTAACATTTTCTTCCACACTAATGCCATTAAGTCACATTATGTATACCAAATCATTGTCGCCCTTGATGCTCTTCTCAAAAAATAATATTGTGCTGCTGTAAAACTGTGTCTATAATTGATGTTTTTTCTATGTATTTCATGTACTTATAATATGCAAAAGGATGAATAAAAAGATTTTAAAACTGAAAAAGTCAAATACCAAGTCAAATGCAAGTTTGCCAATCTCATATCAATTTCAAAATTGTTGCTAAATAAACAAGGTGTAATTTTTCAATACATTTTCGCATCTATAAGAGTTATTTTTAGTGTATTTCTGTGCCCTGATTCTGAACTACATTTATTTGGTACAACATACCGCTGGATTACTCACCCCACTCCATTGACAGTGTCCTTGTTGGCCTGGAATTTATTGATGACCTTGAGGACAGGGTCCTGTCCAGGGAACAACTCCTCTGGAGCGATAGTTGTGTCCCAAACATTCACTGTACCGTCATGGCTACCAGAGAACAGATACTGCCCACTCCTTTAAAAACACAACATGGGTATTATACAACTAGAACACATTTATTGTGGTTATTAAGGAAATGGAGCTTCTTGGTAATTGCTATATTTTGTATTGATATAATTCATTTCTAAATCACTATTGAAAAGGGACCAAGAGTTTTACTGTACCCACCCTCCCTATTGAGGAGGGACCCAGGGTTTTACTGTACCCACCCTCCTTATTGAGGAGGGACCCAGGGTTTTACTGTACCAACCCTCCCTATTGAGGAGGGACCCAGGGTTTTACTGTATCAACCCTCCCTATTGAGGAGGGACCCAGGGTTTTACTGTACCCACCCTCCTTATTGAGGAGGGACCCAGGGTTTTACTGAACCAACCCTCCCTATTGAGGAGTGACCCAGGGTTTTACTCTACCAACCCTCCTTATTGAGGAGGGACCCAGGGTTTTACTGTACCCACCCTCCTTATTGAGGAGTGACCCAGGGTTTTACTGTACCAACCGTCCCTATTGAGGAGGGACCCAGGGTTTTACTGTACCAACCGTCCCTATTGAGGAGGGACCCAGGGTTTTACTCTACCAACCCTCCTTATTGAGGAGGGACCCAGGGTTTTACTGTACCCACCCTCCTTATTGAGGAGTGACCCAGGGTTTTACTGTACCAACCGTCCCTATTGAGGAGGGACCCAGGGTTTTACTGTACCCACCCTCCCTATTGAGGAGGGACCCAGGGTTATACAGTACCAACTCTCCCTATTGAGGAGTGACCCAGAGTTTTACTGTACCAACCCTCCCTATTGAGGAGGGACCCAGGGTTTTACTGTATCCACCCTCCTTATTGAGGGGGGGGGGGGGGACCCAGGGTTTTACTGTACCCACCCTCCTTATTGAGGAGTGACCCAGGGTTTTACTGTACCCACCCTCCCTATTGAGGAGGGACCCGGGGTTTTACTGTACCCACCCTCCTTATTGAGGAGTGACCCAGGGTTTTACTGTACCCACCCTCCTTATTGAGGAGTGACCCAGGGTTTTACTGTACCCACCCACCCTATTGAGGAGCGACCCAGAGTTTTACAGTACCCACCCTCCCTATTGAGGAGGGACCCAGGGTTTTACTGTACCAACCCTCCCTTTTGAGGAGGAACCTAGAGTTCTATTGAGGAAAGAAGGGTGTCTTTTACAGTATTAATGTAACCCTGTTTTTTTCAATGTCTATTCCCTATATTGCACTGGACTTTCCATAAAGTTCATGCAGGAAAGTAAAATACAGTTTACTTTCCTGCATGAACTTTATCTTACAACCATGTTTTCCTTCAAAGCAACAGTTTGATTTTTGAAAGAGTGAATGCTCTGTGTTGATTGCAATATTTCAATACTGAATGCAGATCTTCTATGATGGACATACAGGGGATTTATATTGGTCTGCCCTGAAGTACTCTTGTTCAAACAAGTCAAGAATATTTCAATTTTGTAATATTCAAACAAACAAAGCCGATCTTACGATACAGTGACTACATAGGTTTTCCATTTGGAGGTATAAATGCTGGTGTATCTCAATTAAACCAGTATTAACTGGACCATTGTCTCACCTGTCCAGTTCAAAGTAAATCCTCTGATTTGTCTGCACTTGTCTTAACGCTACGAATAAAATCTGTCCAGGATAACGCAAATCCCAGCAAATAATTTCAGGATCCTGAAAGTTTAAAAAACTTCACGATGTAAAATCAATCAATTAAAAGTGAAATTAACCAATTAAATACATGTACAATAAATAAAACCTTAACTATCATATTCATTATACATAGCATCTGTGTATTTGGATATGAAAATCATGTTTTGAAGGAAAAGACAAAGTCAGCAGGACTCTACACCTCCCCCTCCTCGGTAAATGTTATAGGTTATTAAACATGTACATGTTAAGTTATTGTGTATCATTTTTTTCAAGTGGGAATGATAAGAATAAACTATAGATATGATATCAGGCTAAGTACATACTTTGCGACCCCCACTATAAAGCTTGGTTCCGTCAGGCGAGAAGGCCAGATGAGTTACTCCCCCTTGCTGGCCATCAAACATACATGCCATTTCTCCTTTTGGTTCACAGTACACAGCAACTACAAAACATCGAAATCTACTTTTACATTTTACATGTATAATGTGTTCATTATATACAAACATCAAAATCTACTTTTGTTTTACATGTATAATGTACACATCATACACAGAACATAAAAATCTACTTTTGTTTTACATGTATAATGTACACATCATTTGTAAAACATCTGCAACAACCTCCATTGTTTTATTATCTCAAAAAATGTACAGTGACTATGAGGGATATATTTATCATACAATAATCCATATTCAAGTTTAAACAGTATTAATTTACGTAATTATTGTTTTACATTCACAATATAAAGAGGGGTCGGTAAAATTTCTGAAATCTCTCAATAACAATCCAGCATGAAACTAAACCATCCCTTTCCTGGAAGCTTTAACTGTAGTCAGGTGTCATGATTTAGTTTGACAACAATGAACAGATGCTGTTAGTAACACTCTGCCATCAGGTTACAGGCACTTTATATTACTTCTGGTGTGTTAAAACGTCCAATTAAATATCCCATGTTAACCTTTTATTGTTTTACAAATAACCATCATACTATAATGTAAAGTGTCAGTAGATACTCACTAGCCCTGGAGTAGGATCCTGCAGCGTACATTCCGTTGTCCTGAGGACTGGGGACGATACAGGATATTATACCAGGTTGACCCGTTTTAGCTGTAAAAAAGATTATCATTATAGACTTGTGATATCTATATAGTGCCTGTCATAATTGCCAGGAGGTCTCTACAGCCAGGTTTGACTGTCACAATTGCCAGGAGGTCTCTACAGGCAGGTTTGACTGTCATAATTGCCAGGAGGTCTCTATGGGCAGGTTTGACTGTCACGATTGCATGGAGGTCTCTACAGGCAGGTTTGACAGTCACTTTTGCATGGAGTTCTCTATAGGCAGGTTTGACTGTCACGATTGCATGGAGGTCTCTACAGGCAGGTTTGACAGACACGATTGCATGTAGGTCTCTATAGGCAGGTTTGACAGTCACGATTCCAAGGAGGTCTCTATAGGCAGGTTTGACAGTCACGATTGCATGGAGGTCTCTATAGGCAGGTTTGACAGTCACGATTGCATGGAGGTCTCTACAGGCAGGTTTGACAGTCACTTTTGCATGGAGTTCTCTATAGGCAGGTTTGACTGTCACGATTGCATGGAGGTCTCTACAGGCAGGTTTGACAGACACGATTGCATGTAGGTCTCTATAGGCAGGTTTGACAGTCACGATTCAAAGGAGGTCTCTATAGGCAGGTTTGACAGTCACGATTGCATGGAGGTCTCTATAGGCAGGTTTGACAGTCACGATTGCATGGAGGTCTCTATAGGCAGGTTTGACAGTCACGATTGCATGGAGGTCTCTACAGGCAGGTTTGACAGTCACGATTGCATTGAGGTCTCTACAGGCAGGTTTGATTGTCATAATTGCCAGGAGGTCTCTACAGGCAGGTTTGACAGTCACGATTGCATGGAGGTCTCTATAGGCAGGTTTGACAGTCACGATTGCATGGAGGTCTCTACAGGCAGGTTTGACAGTCACGATTGCATGGAGGTCTCTACAGGCAGGTTTGATTGTCATAATTGCCAGGAGGTCTCTACATGCAGGTTTGACTGTCACGATTGCATGGAGGTCTCTATAGGCAGGTTTGACAGTCACGATTGCATGGAGGTCTCTACAGGCAGGTTTGACAGTCATGATTGCATGGAGGTCTCTACAGGCAGGTTTGATTGTCATAATTGCCAGGAGGTCTCTACAGGCAGGTTTGATTGTCATAATTGCCATAAGGTCTCTACAGCCAGGTTTGACTGTCATAATTGCCAGGAGGTCTCTACAGGTAGGTTTGACTGTCATAATTGCCAGGAGGTCTCTACAGGTAAGTTTGACTGTCACAATTGCCAGGAGGTCTCTACACGCAGGTTTGATTGTCATAATTGCCATAAGGTCTCTACAGCCAGGTTTGACTGTCATAATTGCATGGAGGTCTCTACAGGTATGTTTGACTGTCACAATTGCCAGGAGGTCTCTACAGGTAAGTTTGACTGTCACAATTTCCAGGTATCCATGGGCAGGCTTGATTGTCACAATTGCCAGGACAGGTTTCTATAGGCAGGTTCGACAGAAGCCATATAAGAGACCAACCAACCAATTGTTTTCCCATAGACCTTAGTGTTAACGTTTTGGATTATTTCATTCAAATTCTTGAATTGAATATGACGATTATGGTTTATAACAAAAGTTTAGGGTCTGATATAACACCTAATCAAAAAAAAAAGTTGGGTCCTTCAGCTCAAATTTCTCCAGGGTAGCCATTTTGAAAATAGGTGAATTTCGCAGTAAAAATTCTCAAAAATCGTAAATGTTTACCTGTTTACTATTTTTACGTGAACTTTTGGGGAAAAAACCAATCGGACTTAAGAAATTTATATCAACATTTCTTATTGATAGTTACATATCAGGCTACATATCTATTTTCTCACTTCATAACATACTGGCCAATCAGTGGCTGCCAGACATTTTATCCTTGGCTCAACGTTCTATACACAGGGGCTGTTTCAAAAATATATTTTTTCAATTGGTTGGTTGTTCCCTATAAACGTTTATTATGACAAGTATTCTTACAACTTGTACATTCAGTCTAATTTTAGTTGTAAGTCAGTCCTAATGACCAGTTAGATTTACATATTTGTTTGTTTGGACCAATATCAGACAAGTCACTGTAATCTAGCATATCTCTTTACGTCACCAGTAATACATAATGTATTTAATCTCTTTACGTCACCAGTAATACATAATGTATTTACTTTTTGAATGTTGTGTGCTGTAGTATGTTGGCCTGGATACACAATCCCGACCAGGTCTTGCCAGATCAAATATCCGGATCACCTTGTTGAATCCGCAGTAAAGTTTGGTCCCATCACAGTTGAAGGCTAGACTGTAGGCAGATGTGATCTCATCCTGGTAGGAAAACGTATATTGGGTATAATTATTATCACCTAGAATGATTCCAGTCATTAATTATTTACTGGGGATTTAAAACATCTGTAAACCTCTAATTGCGTTGCGTTAGTAACTTCATGGTCTAAAATAATAAGGTACAATTAATCATTCTTTTTTTCCTTTGCTCAATAAAATGACACACAAGATGTTCCCGATTTATCTATTTTTAATATTTCCATGACAATTTTATCTTAAGCTAATTAGAAATGCACTAATTGCAGAGAGATAGTTTTTCTACTTCTTATAATACGTAGAAATAAAGGCTTCTTAACATCCAAGAAAAGTTATTTTTTTATTGTCGTCTAGAAGTCAACAATAAAGAAGACAACTTTTTCCTGGATGTTGAGAAGCCTTTATTTCTACGCATTGCCTTTATTTATTCATTGTGTTCACCACATGCTACTGAGCACCATTAGATATCCTTCTTTGAAGATTACCACTATTCGAAACGATTGGAGTGTGGGTTCTTTCCTATCTTTAGTTATACTTCACATAATGTAAACCCAGCAATACAGATGCATATCAATAAGTGAATCTGTTGAAAGATGATGATTTGTTAATATTTGGCAGCACAAAAATATAATGTATACATAAAGTACTGATTATCCTGTTTCATAACACAAGAACTGAACAAGCGTTTTAAGAACCGTTGACTTACAAGGTGGTTATAAGGGCGGTAGGTACACCTTATCTGGCCAGTGTTGGCATCCCACAGATGGATCGGGCTATCTTTTGATGTAGAAACCAGACTAAAACAAACATCAACAACTTCAATCTAGATATTGTTTCTACATGTGCTTCTTAAATAATTTGCAAGACTCTCCTACACAAAGTTCCCATAACCCTGACACCTACATATGGTAGACTCTATATATATATCCTACACAAACTTTCCATAACCCAGACACCTACATATGGTCGACTATCCTACACAAAGTTTCCATAACCCTGAAACCTACATATGGTAGACTCTTTCCTACACAAAGTTTCCATAACCCTGAAACCTACATATGGTAGACTCTTTCCTACACAAAGTTTCCATAACCCCGACACCTACATATGGTCGACTATCCTACACAAAGTTTCCATAACCCCGACACCTACATATGGTCGACTATCCTACACAAAGTTTCCATAATCCAAACACCTACATATGGTCTACTCTTTCCTACACAAAGTTTCCATAACCCAAACACCTACATATGGTCTACTCTTTCCTACACAAAGTTTCCATAACCCTGACACCTACATATGGTCTACTCTATCCTACACAAAGTTTCCATAACCCCGACACCTACATATGGTCGACTATCCTACACAAAGTTTCCATAACCCTGACACCTACATATCTACATATGGTAGACTACAAAGTTTCCATAACTCAGACACCTACATATGGTCTACTCTATCCTACACAAAGTTTCCATAATCCAAACACCTATATATCTACATATGGTAGACTACAAAGTTTCCATAACTCAGACACCTACATATGGTCTACTCTATCCTACACAAAGTTTCCATAATCCAAACACCTATATATCTACATATGGTAGACTACAAAGTTTCCATAACTCAGACACCTACATATGGTAGACTATCTTACATAAAGTTTCCATAAACCAGACTCTATCCATTTTTTTCCTCCAACTAACAGACATGTCTCTACACTGCATTTATTACATTTCTTGTCCCATATCTCTTGTCTCTGATATCAAATTACAGATTTGTCCTTTCCCTTATCTAAATACGTGTTAATCCTTACCATTGGGTATTTGCATCATCAAACACCATTTTGGGATACCAGCAATAATCATAGATCGTATCAGTCTCTGTTAACTTCAAGGCTGATGTCTACAATAAAAACATATGCTTTACCTCATTTGCTTTATACAATGATTTCTTATGATTTTTTTTTAATCAAAGAAGACAATTTGTCCCATAAATTGCCATAATTCATATTAAAAGATTCTATCATAAAAAATCAAATTACATTAATATTTTTCTAAAATTAAGAAGTGCTTTCTACAATGATTTCTAATGATTTTTTTTTTTTTATCAAAAAAGACAATTTGTCCCATAAATTGCCAAAATTCATATTAAAAGACTCCCTCACAAAAATACAAATTACATTCAATTTTCTAAAATTAAGAAGTACATGGTATATATCACATGACTTACCTAGGTATATCAGTTTTGTTTTCAATTTGGTATTTCTATATTATCATTACAATTTAATTCTGTATTATACAATACACAATTACAGTATAACTTAGTACCCATGTCAATAATATCTGTCACTATACCAATATTGGTAATTTACAATCAATATATGATAAACTGAAGCAATACAACACTTTCCCCTACATTTCAGGATAAACACTCCAAAATGTGTCAAAATGTGCCATCTCATCACTTCAAAGACAGGAGGTTTTAATGGTCACCTGAGTTCGGATATCTTAATACAGATACAGGGTATACGTAGCTGATTGGCTGTTTTTAAAACATGAACAAATTAGTATTATTCAAAGTGCCAAAAACAATAAAACTTCCTTATCTAATATCAAGTATATACGTGTACAGATTTAGACTGAAAAGAACATGTATTTGATTCTATCAACTCTGGATCCAAACAAGGAAATCTTTTTTAAGAAAATTCATTTGTACAATGTAATTCCATTCCATTTACAGAAGTACAGAAAAAAGGAGGCTTTTATATATACAACCTTCAAACCCAATTTCGATTAACCACCTTATGAAACTTCTGTCTATGAAAAGCATTTGATTCTACCAAATCCGAGTATTGAGAAGAGTTTTTTTGGTTGACCTTTGGCTATGGGAGGTTTCTGCAAAATTTCATTGAAAAATGGTTACGGATATATTTTGAGAAACGTCAAAAATGTCAAATTGTTTTCAGATGCGCATAAATGACAATGACATAAGACTACAGGTCACTTAAATATGTGTAACAAAATACCATTTCAGGGATATCCCTGTACTGTGCCTCATACACAGGTTGTGGCAGGTTGAACAGTCTCAGGCAGTTATCATTACTATTAGTAAGGAGACACGTCCCATCCGGGGCCCTAAAGGGGGAACACAAATAATACCAATATTATACAAAACTACAAAAAATATCAGACAAGTCTTCCTAGAGTACAATCCACTTAATATCCAAAGAAATATACAAAAAAAATGGATTCTATTCCACTCAAGAAATAGATGTTTTCAATGGCAACATCAATAACTTATCAAATTGATATAACAGTGTAAAATACAGAAAGTAAATATAACCAAATTACCTCATATGTCATTATCGTATACTTTATAACAACATCCACAATGTTATATGTTACTTATACCATAAATCAATTTCAAAAGGCAAAATAACAATACATAGCGTACAAAGTATTTTGTTTTTCCTCCCTTTATAAAAGTATTATCTCTTATTTACAGAATCTTATAGATATTTACAACCTACAAATGAAATTATAAAACTCTCGTGTTCAAATAAATAATATAGTAAAGTATGTTAAACACTATCAAGATTGATTACATACATACCAGTATATGTATTGTTTTGTTTTCCATGCACTCACCACTTGCAGCCTTTGAGAAAGTGATCGTCTCTAGTGTTAAACTCTGTACTGGCCCCGGTTACATACTCTGGTTTCTCTGTGAGCACCATACCCTCCTGGCTACAAACATTAAATTGGTTCATTTGTGAGTTTTACAAATGAAAATGGTGCCTTAAAAGTGCAACATCTCAGATAAAGTTAAGATTATTATCAATTGAAAACAAGAATAGGTATTGTTTATCTATATATACAATACCAAAAGTTACAAACTTTTTGCTATATTACCACCTTCAAATGTTAGAGCTTCTAATAATATCAACTACTACACACTAACAAAAGTCTATCATGCTCTGCCTCAATAAGTGATCATTACAGGTACCCTATTATCATTTTTCATTTTCTGGAGGATATGGATGTTATTTTATGCATTTTGTATATACAATGTATATGCTGTCAGCAATGTAACATCTTTAATCTAAATTAATGAAGAGTCAATCAAATATTCAAAATTATTCTGACAGTATATAAATGCAAGATGTATAACTGGTCTCTCTTCACTTCATGAATTTAAATCCTCGGGTCACATTTTCCCTGATGAAACAATAATAATAAGTGTTTTCAATAAAATTAAGAAATTATCGATAAAATATATCCCTTTTGTTTTACAGAAACAATACACAGACATTATTAAATAGCTTACAAAATCTGACATTGTGTCACAGAAAAATATCTAGACACTTAAATAGAATAAATTTGTCATTTAACAGAGAAAATCAAACACACAGTTACATGTTGTGATTTAATTCTCTATGTCTATATTATCTGTGATAAACAGTTGTTTACTGATAACCCCTATTTAATTCTATGTCTATATTAATTGTGATAAACAGTTGTTTACTGATAACCCCTATTTAATTCTATGTCTATATTAATTGTGATAAACAGTTGTTTACTGATAACCCCTATTTAATTCTATGTCTATATTAATTGTGATAAACAGTTGTTTACTGATAACCTCTATTTAATTCTATGTCTATATTATCTGTGATAAACAGCTCTGTTGTTTACTGATAACCCCTATTTAATTCTATGTCTATATTATCTGTGATAAACAGTTCTGTTGTTTACTGACAACCCCTATGTAATTCTATGTCTATATTATCTGTGATAAACAGTTCTGTTGTTTTAACCCCTATACCTGTAGTAAGAAGCATCATCTGTCTGACCGGCACTTGACATGTCGACTTTGTCATCACTTTTAATTTCTTCACCATCAGTACCATCAGCTGTAGAGGTCTGCTGCACTTCTGTCTGGGAACATATCGATTCAGGCTGTACACAACCTGTATCCATGTCAGAATTTCCAACAGTTATTTCTGTTCCATTGGTTTCTCTATCAGAGTCAAACACATCTTTGCTGTCATAGATTCTGAGTTTGATACACAAGCATTTTCACTTCTGAACCTTTTACTTGGAGGTTCCTTACTGTGCATGTCAGTACTTTCATGTTGGGAGGAATCACCTTCTGAAAGATTTGTTTTTTTTCTAGATAAAATATTGATCCCATCGTCGTTTACCTCAGAACCCAATCCTTGTGGAGTTGAATTTAAAGAACAGGTTTGTAATGTAGAGTTTGTTAACACTGTATGAATACTGCCACCTGAACTCTCCTCAGAATTATTTTTTATCATTAGTCCACTCGGTAGCTGCTGCTGTCCCAATTCCGTTGCTGAGAGTTTATTTCCTTCATTACTGATCAAGTCTACACCACACATCTGTTCCTTAGATGTCTCCAAATCCTCTGCTTTGTTAGTTAATTCCTCCCTCTGATGTGTAACACCACTTGCCTCCTCTTTCTGACCTTTAGCACCTTCTACCAAATTATGATCACCTTTGTTAAAACTTTCCTCGTTACCTCTGCCTACTGCATAGTTTCCTTGGTTGTTTGAAAAAAATTCACCTGACAGGTGCTGTTTATCAAGTATTTCTGGCTGGTCTTGTAATCTTTCAGGATCTGCAGAAAATCCCTGACTTGTTGAATCTTCATTTTCATTTCTAGCTTCAGTTTGATTGTCAGTTAGATTTCCAGGTATGTCAGCTTCCATTTCAGATCAGTTGTTACTTTGTTGCTGTCGGTACTATTCTAAAAATGTTTCCATCTAGTTCATCTTAGCTTCCATAAAACAAAAAGTCAAAACTTAGCTTCACAATGCTCTGTCTGTATATGAAGCATATGAACCTTTAGTTCGGTTGATAAGTAATTTTGTGCATCTGAAAATAAAATGTAGGGAAATAATCAGAGATTATGCTGACATACAAACTCCAGTTTTTATTTATGTAAAATCTAGAGAATATTGCATAGACACATAATATTGCTTTGTCATGTAGCAATGTAATTGTTAAGATTCTATTATGTAGTATGGTGGGATTGAACCCACATGGTCAGGCAGCTGACCTCCATACCTTTTATGTCAGATTGGAGAATCAAAATCTGTTTGCCTATTACATAGACATATGACATATAATATGAGCCTGTGTGATGCCAAGACAGTCATTAATAGGCTAATAGCTACAATTGTAGCTGTATGAGCCTGGAACAAGAATGATAGGTACAGATCTGGACCAAGACTGGCAGTATGAATTTTAAGGACATGCAGACTTAGGGGACCAGACATACCTGTCCGACCCTCATGTTAGAACGGATAGTGTAATATATTTTGTCATCAAGCTGAGTGACCTATTTCTTTTACACATTATTTTCTAAATACATCAGGTTTTTCTACTTTTATCCGTAGCTGCACTTTAAACCACTCACTGTACATAACCCCATTCATTCATCTGCATATACAACAGAAACAATTAATCCTCACTAGGCCTATTTTCAAATTATATTTATACCTACTCTAGGTTGCATGTGCCTGGGTTCTGCAACATTAAACATACCGATTAAAGTGGGTTTTTTTTAAAATCCCACTATATATATATATTCTATATGCTACAAAATTAATCATTTTGAAAGATCAGCACCTGTTACTACATTACAGTATATACGTAGTTGTAGTGGTGGGAAATCCCTCCTCTTGTAGGAGAGCTAGCTGTTTATACTATATGTTGATTATACGATCACAGTGATCAGTCACGGTCCATTGATTGCAAACACAGGATTTTAACACAATTACAATAACAGAATGAGGAGGCAGCCATTCAAATAGTAATAATGTTCATTTCCCCCCCACAAATATCACGAAATGGAAAGTTAGCATACACGCGTATATCAATTATATAAAAATTGGAATACTAAATAGCATGTTTCGTCGGTTGACATTGATGGACGTACCAGAAGCTGCACATTTGTTAGAGCACAAACGTAAACAAGTATACTGAACATGCACGCATGGAGGCAGCCATATTGTCGTAACGGAGTGAATTTTTTTTTAAATATGCAAAACTTTAAAATCTAAATATTTCACTATACTTATGTGCCAAATTAACGTCAGATTCGACACGTTTGTTTAATGAGATGATATATCCTTCAAAAAAGGCCACTTAAAAGAAATTTAAAAAACATTTTCTGCGGAACTACAAAATGGCGGACTCCATGATTGAAAACGTGTTTTTCTCATTCGTCCCCTCATTTTGCGGCGGTTCGGCGTCAAAATCGGGTCTTAAACAGCTTGTTGATATTGCTGAAGACAACAAACTATTTTCTTTGCAGGTTAGTATACAATCACTATTTATTTTAATTGGATGTCTATTTTAATCAGCAGGCACCTCTATCGGATGTCTATCATTTAACTGTACTCTCGACACGACGTCTGAACCACTGAGCTGGCATCGTTGAAAGCCAGTTCAGGTCTATGATGTTGCATCTTGGGTGTTCTCAGTGTCTATATGTTTGACAATGGAACTTCACACTTGGGACTTAAGGTGTGATGGTGTGTCATGTGTCAAAATTAGGTCACTCTGACCTACATTTTGACTTTTGACCTATACATGTATCAAAGAAAAAATCGTCTGTGCTCTACCTCATACAGTACTAGAACGTATGCTTGTGACTTGGGTTCACTGAGGTGTGGCAAAACTCAAAAGTAGGTAATCATGACTGACATACATTTTGTCCTTTCGCCAATGCAACATCAGAGGGAAAATTATCCAAGCCCTATCATATATTCACATAATCCAAAAGGTTCTGATTTTAATATCGCCTTTAAAGCTGATTTACTTAGTAAGATCGTCATAAAATTCAGACTAATATTCACGCTAACCAATATTTTGACCTCAGACCAACATCAGAGAAAAATGTTGTCTGGGCGGTCAAATGGAACAACCTTGTTTATTACAAATTTCTCATTGATGCATTCTTCCAATATAATTTCACATCCAATGGAAAACAGTAATTTTTAGGTCACCTGAGAGGAAGTCTCAGTTGACCTGTTGGGATTGCCTTTTGTCTGGTGTTGTGTGTCATAAACAATTTGCATTTTCCACTTCTCCAAAATCACTTGAATGAACCAAATTGAATGAAATTTGGCAGGAATCAAATACTCTTCACAGATACATTGTAGAAAGGTTTTAAGGTGCTTTACCAAAATTGTGAATTTCATGACCATAAGGCCTCAAATTTGTCCCTCGAACCCGGTAAACTTTACCATAATTTATATAGGAAAATCACATTTTTGACTATCATTTGTTAGATCACCTGCCCAAAGGTCAAGTGAGCTTATGCCGTGATGCGGCGTCCGGCATTTGGCCGTTTGGTGTCAACTTTTTCCTTTAAACAACTTCACAAAATCCAAGAGGCCTTCAGACCTGATATTGGTCATGTGTTACGCTGGGATGATTGACCATGACCTTGACCCTCATTCAAGGTCACAGGGGTCAAATATGCTGAAATCTTTGAACAACTTCTTCTTAATATTAAACCAAGAGGCCCAGTGACTTGATATTGGGCCTGCAGCATGCTGGGTTGAAGGGCTACCAAGTTTGTTCAAATGAATGACCTTGACCTTCATTCAAGGTCACATGGGTCAAATAGGCTAAAATCTTCAAATGACTTCTTCTCAATAACCAAGAGGCCCAGGGACTTGATATGGGGCTTGTGTCATTCTGGGGTGAAGGGCTACGAAGGCGATACAGGCCCATAGGGCCTCTTTTTTCATTTCTATTGGAATTTATTCTAACTTGGTTGATATTATCAGCATGGGATGACAGTTTGATGGTATACACTTTAGCCCTGATTGACAGACCCTGAGGTGCTGATTGGCGGGGTCAATTTTTTAGCTTAAATTTCAGAAATCTTCTTCTCAAGACCCAAATAAGATTGAATCAAATACTTTTCATAGATGGATGGATCTTAAGTGCTTTACCATTTCATGACCCTGGGATCTCATATTTGCCCTTGGGGAGGAGGTGCCCTTAATACTGTAGTTTATATAAGGAAATCACATTTTTGACTCTCATTTGTGTCATTGCTATTGGAATTAGCAGTTAACGTTTTGGAAGGCAGTTTTAAATTTGCTGGTATGTAATTAACTGGTATTGGCCCCAAGAGGCTGATTGGCGGGGTCAAAAAGGGTCAAATTTACAGAAATATTTCAAAACTCAGGTGACAGTAAAGGCCCATGGGCCTCTTGTTTAATTATCTAGTTCTAATATGTTACCTTAATTATTTTTTGACAGAAACCAGGAAAACTACATGAAATTATTGGTCATATCAACACTTGTCTGAACTCAACAAAGCAAAGGTAGGGTTTATTAAATGCTGATTGATACTAGTGTTTTTAGCTCACCTGCCCGAAGGGCAAGTGAGCTTATGCCATGGTGCGGCGTCCGTCGTCCGTCCGTCCGGCCGTCCGGCCGTCCGTCCGGCCGTCGGCCGTCCGGCGTCAACTTTTTCATTTAAACAACTTCTTCTCAATAACCAAGAGGCCCAGGAACTTCATATTGGGCCTGTAGCATACTGGGGTGAAGGGCTACCAAGTTTGTTCAAATAATTGACCTTGACCTTCATTCAAGGTCACATGGGTCAAATAGGCTATAATCTTCAAACGACTTCTTCTCAATAACCAAGAGGTCCAGGGACTTGATATTGGGTCTGTAGCATGCTGGGATGAAGGGCTACTAAGTTTGTTAAAATAAATGACTGTGACCTTCATTCAAGGTCACATTTGTCAAATAGGCTATAATCTTCAAACGACTTCTTCTCAATAACCAAGATGCCAAGGGACTTGATATTGAGCCTGTAGCTTGCTGGGGTGAAGGACTACCAAGTTTGTTCAAATAAATGACCTTGACCTTCATTCAAGGTCACACTGGTCAAATAGGCTATAATCTTCAAACGACTTCTTCTCAATAACCAAGAGGCCCAGGAACTTGATATTGGGCCTGTAGCATGTTTGGGTGAAGGGCTACAAAGTTTGTTCAAATAAATGACCTTGACCTTCATTCAAGGTCACATTGGTCAAATAGGCTATAATCTTCAAACAACTTCTTCTCAATAACCAAGAGGCCCAGGGACTTGATATTGGGCCTGTAGCATGCTGGGGTGAGGGGCTACCAAGTTTGTTCAAATAAATGACCTTGACCTTCATTCAAGGTCACATGGGTCAAATAGGCTATAATCTTCAAACAACTTCTTCTCAATAACCAAGAGGCCCAGGGACTTGGTATTTGGCCTGTAGCATGCTAGGGTAAAGGGCTACAAAGTTTGTTCAAATAAATGACCTTGACCTTCATTCAAGGTCACATGGGTCAAATGGGCTATATTCTTCAAACAACTTCTTCTCAATAAGCAAGAGGCCCAGGGACTTGATATTGGGCATGTAGCATGCTGGGGTGAAGGGCTACAAAGTTTGTTCAAATAAATGACCTTGACCTTCATTCAAGGTCACATTGGTCAAATAGGTTGTAATCTTCAAACGACTTCTTCTCAATAACCAAGAGGCCCAGGGACTTGGTATTGGGTCTGTAGCATGCTTGGGTGAAGGGCTACCAAGTTTGTTCAAATGAATTGCCTTGACCTTCACTTAAGGTCACATTGGTCAAATAGGCTATATTCTTCAAATGACTTCTTCTTAATAACCAAGAGGCCCAGGGACTTGATATTGGGCCTGTAGCATGCTTGGGTGAAGGGCTACAAAGTTTGTTCAAATGAATGACCCTTGACCTACATTTAAGGTCACAGGGGTGAAATCGGCTTAAATCTGTAAAAAATAATTTTGCGATAGCCAAGAGCCTCCTAGACCAGATATTAGGCCAATAAAATGCTGGAATGAAGGACTAAAAAATTTATTAATATGAATAAACCTAGCTTACTATGATAATCAGCATAGTATCTAGAAATGACCTCAATCAACTTCAAAGTTGCTGTAGAGCCAGGTGAGCGATACAGGCCCATTGGGCCTCTTGTTCCTGTCTAGGGCCTATATGTTTGGGTCGGATTAAGGCCCCATTTCCCAGTTGTGTTTTATTCTTTCCCAAGGAAGTCATCAAAATTCACAGAAATCTTTTCATCTTGTATTTTTGCACCCCGTAAGACACAAAATACATCAAACATGAAATTATTACAAACCCTCCCCTTATTAATAAAAAAATGATATATAGATTTCCAAGTTGTGAATTGAACTTCCTTTTTAAAATTTTCACCATGTGGCAATTTATCCAAATAGCCAGAAAAAGCACAGTATTCTTGGATAGTACTTTTTCGTGTTCAATATGTTCATTGATGAACTCTTTACCTACTATAAACTAACTCTGATAGATATTTCATACGTGAAACCATCTGAGACATTTTGCATTATTCTGGGACAACAATTAAAACATCTACAGCTACAGTCAGGATCTGATCTGTATCTCCATGTGGTAATTTATCTAAATAGCCAGAAAAAAAGTAAATACCTATATTCACAAGGTCTCAGAGTCTGATCTCAAACAACCAATTGCAACTCCTTCATGGATATGATAGAAAGCAGAAGTTGATGGAAAGAAGTCTTAACCCTTCTCAAAGCTTACCATTTTGGAGCACTTTGTTTCCCCAGCTGTCAGTGATAATCATCACAAGTTAATACTGGTGTCATCCACATTTCATAAAACTGAGTAAAGATAATGCATATGTAGTAGATTTTATTTACCTGTATTTTGTTTCTGGCTGTAATGACTTGAGCTATCAATACCATTCTACATCTGGTGATGTTTCCCCCTTCCTGTGTTATCTGTCTGCATCTGAGAATTATTCAAACTGAAACAAATTATCAGTATGGGTTTGATTCAAATGTAAACATCTGTTCATTTCATTTTAGATTGGAAGGATTGTTGTTGCTTGATAAGGTATTGGAACAATGTGTGACCGGGGTTTTCACACAGAATGCACTTACTTGGATTCGATTCATGATACAGATTTTCCAGGTAAGTGTATAATGTCCCAGGTAGATGTGTTTGTTGTAAATTTTAAATCAGTAATTATCAGTTAATTGAACTTCAGGAAGTCAAGGCCATGTAACAGAATCATATTTATATTTTCAAAATAAAATAATTGCATTGATTTATAACTGTATATATGTACCATTATATATATTCTCTTTTAGTTTAAAATGTAACTGTATCTCTGGATAAAAGCCATGTAAGCAGGGACGCTCTTTATCATATCAAAATCTTTGAGTCTTCAATTAAAACACTAACCTAGAATAGGGTGACTGCCAGTGGCTATGATTAATTGAAGGTGATATTGGTTAATATTGTACACTGATCATAATTGTTTTTTGTTTGTAGTCACATGACCCTCCAAGTATACAGCGTCTGGCATGTCATGTTTGTGGGAAAATTCTGGGCATTGTCAGTGACTTTACATCCTTGAGCCGTGAGGTTACCTCCCTTGTGCCACAGATCATCTCTGCCCTGCTTCTGGCTCCCACAGAGGTAACTCTACAAAAATACATGATGCTATTAATATCATGTCTAGGCCAAGGTTAAGGTCATTTCTGGTAGAATGATATAAACCTTGTACATAAAATATAAACTGAAAACTTGTTTGTATTTCAAATAAATAATGGTGGTCTAATAAGATACTTGACTGGTGACCAAAGGATCGTTAATAGAAGTACCAGCACAGGCACTGTGTTGTATCCTTTACTCTGTTGTGTTCCAGTCAGCTGTAGATAAGTACATGTATGCAAACCATTATAATTAGCACCAAATGGCAGCTTAGTCTGTATCCTTCCCCAGGGAGGTACGAATGATGATGGTTGGTAGCTAAAGACCTGATATCCACAGGTAATTTGTGAAACACTTTGACACAGCTGTTTTGCTGTACGTGATGAAGTGGTCTATATGAACTTCAAATTATTATCATTTAATATCAATTGATTATTACAGTGACTTCAGTTTCTTGTGGTTGATCAGTGGAAAAAATAGTGGACTTGTAACAGAATTAGGATATTGCTTTTTCAGTTGTTTTATTTTGATGACATGAATAAGAGATTTTGATATGAAATGAGACTTAATAAGAATGTATATATTATTAATTATTTTTCATTGTTTTAACTTTTGTTGATAAAAACTGTTTAAATATTTTGTGTTGATAATTGGTGTTACAGTGGAGAAATGAAGCATGCCTCTGTATCAACAGTTGTATACTTAACTATCCAGGTCCCTGTGCTACATTCAAGGTAGGTTACTCATGTCCCTGTGCGACATGAAAGTAAGGTTACATTAATTGTATCTAATATATAGAGGTATTTTCCATTCTTGTCAAAGCAAATGCAAGATTGCAAAATTTATCAAAATACTCAAAAATGTTATATCAGCCCCGTACTTTGAGTTTATCATGTGTTGTGTCCCAGGGGTTATTATAGTATAGATATTGTAATAAAAATGAATTCTATAATGTGATATTACTGAATTTCCTCATGTTTAACAAGAGTGTGTTGATAGTAATTAACAATTAAAAATTATATTTTATGTATCTGGTAATTAAAATTTGTGGAAAACAAATTCAATAAAATCATTTGAACTTTACCAGTACTTAAAGATAACGTTATTATTCTTTATGTTTTTAGGGTAAGATCGATACATTTGTGGTGAAGGAGCTTTCTACCGACTTAGTATCTAAGGTAACGTTAGATTTCCATCATTAGTATCTATGGTAACGTTAGATTTCCATCATTAGTATCTAAGGTAACGTTAGATTTCCATCATTAGTATCTATGGTAACGTTAGGTTTCCATCAGTTAAGTATGATTTGTTTTCACCTTTTCACATATAATGCAAAGTCAAAGTTAAAACAAATGTAATGTTGGATATATTGATTTCAGATAAAGTAAAAGAACAGGAAGTCCATTTTTAAAGATGCACACATTATTTTCATCAAAATGAGATTGAGTAACATTTGAGAAACTTCTGGGTACTCAATGGTACACAAGGTTGAATTGTAATTTTGGTGACACACATTTTATTACCATTAGGAAGTGGTACGATGCTTTGCTTTGCTGAGTCGGTGCGGGGGTGGAGGGAACATGGGACTGAAGCACACAGAGGGCTGGAGTGTCCAGCTTAACCGTGTGGTCAACGGTCTTCACACAGTGCTTGATCTCCTCTACGAACAACTGGACACAGGTAGGAGATCGTGTCGTACAGTAAATTATTTCAAACTTACCATACCTGTACAAACTGTGGTCAGTTTTACAGTTATCACAACCATGGGCAATGCTAAGTCTGGCATGAACAAAATAAGTCAGTTTTACAGTTATCACAACCATGGGCAATGCTAAGTCTGGCATGAACAAAATAAGTCAGTTTTACAGTTATCACAACCATGGGCAATGTTAAGTCTGGCATGAACAAAATAAGTCAGTTTTACAGTTATCACAACCATGGGCAATGTTAAGTCTGGCATGAACAAAATAAGTCAGTTTTACAGTTATCACAACCATGGGCAATGTTAAGTCTGGCATGAACAAAATAAGTCAGTTTTACAGTTATCCCAACCATGGGCAATGCTAAGTCTGGCATGAACAAAATAGGTCAGTTTTACAGTTATCACAACCATGGGCAATGCTAAGTCTGGCATGAACAAAATAGGTCAGTTTTACAGTTATCACAACCATGGGCAATGCTAAGTCTGGCATGAACAAAATAGGTCAGTTTTACAGTTATCACAACCATGGGCAATGTTAAGTCTGGCATGAACAAAATAAGTCAGTTTTACAGTTATCACAACCATGGGCAATGTTAAGTCTGGCATGAACAAAATAAGTCAGTTTTACAGTTATCACAACCATGGGCAATGCTAAGTCTGGCATGAACAAAATAGGTCAGTTTTACAGTTATCACAACCATGGGCAATGCTAAGTCTGGCATGAACAAAATAGGTCAGTTTTACAGTTATCACAACCATGGGCAATGTTAAGTCTGGCATGAACAAAATAAGTCAGTTTTACAGTTATCACAACCATGGGCAATGCTAAGTCTGGCATGAACAAAATAGGTCAGTTTTACAGTTATCACAACCATGGGCAATGTTAAGTCTGGCATGAACAAAATAGGTCAGTTTTACAGTTATCACAACCATGGGCAATGCTAAGTCTGGCATGAACAAAATAGGTCAGTTTTACAGTTATCACAACCATGGGCAATGTTAAGTCTGGCATGAACAAAATAAGTCAGTTTTACAGTTATCACAACCATGGGCAATGTTAAGTCTGGCATGAACAAAATAAGTCAGTTTTACAGTTATCCCAACCATGGGCAATGATAAGTCTGGCACGGACAAAATAAGTCAGTTTTACAGTTATCACAACCATGGGCAATGTTAAGTCTGGCATGTACATCACAGGTATACATGTAATACTTGAAGAAAACTCGCTGCCTGTAGCATGGATTTTAAATTTATGTAGCATGGTTTCTAAAAAACAAAGCTAATGAATTTTTAAATGGATTTTGACAAACTTCATATACTAGTCAAGTATGAGAATACCTCAAAGGAGTTCATGATTCAAGGTCCCAAGGTCAAAACAAGGTCAATCTTACTATTTATAGCAATCTTTGTCTGAAAAGTCTTTGTTCAAATTTCATAATTGTATTTGTCAAGTATGCAGATTTGTCAAAGATGCAGATAATTTACTCAAACCAGTTCATACCAGGGTTTATTGCAGGGTATTTCAGAAGGTATACTTGGCAATCAAGGGGTTTTGTATCACTTGTGATGCCTTGTTTGACCTGTGACCTCTGACATGTTTGACCTTTGTGAGCTCCTGGCCTCTAACTATTAAGTATTGATGCATTATCTACCCTACAGTTGCACCACCAAGGAAGGAGGAGGATGGCTCTCGGGCCCTACCCCTGGGGGAAGTTCCAATATCGTACCCAGATAGGTACCACAGCCTTGTCTCCAGGTACCATGCCTACTGTAGCTGTCTGCAAGCCTTACTCAGGTAATACTTACTGTTAGCTATATATCTGTTGTATAACAAGGGTGGCAATAATTTACTTCTTAAAAGAATTATCAAGAATACATTTTCCAGCATTAGATTTTGATATCGTGGTTAAATAAAATGAAAATTTATCCTATTTTACCAGTGAAGATCAGAAAAGTCTAGAAAAATACATTATTCTGAGACAATGGTCACAATTTTCAAATAAAGCAAGATTTGGGTTAATGCAAAGTAAATGGCACACTTAGCCTACTCTCATATTGAAATGAAAAGGTATTGAGATTAGCAGCCACATAAATGACAAACATAAACTTTGAAATTGCTTTAGTCATTAGTAGCAGGTGAGTGATACAGGCCAGTTGAGTATGTATCTTGTTAGCTCACCTGGCCGGAATGAAATTGGGTCTGGAGCAATATTGGGTAAAGGAGATCTAATGTTGTATAAAGAGAGGGTGTGGCTCCCTTGGGGCCCTAGTGGAGGGATCCAATAGGGGACACTGAGGTAAATGTTTAAATCGCTACTTGTCCTGGCCTGTTCGTTTATGTGGACAAACCGTTGCGTCAGTTTTTAAATGTGATATTTCAAACATATATCTTGATGGACCTGCAAATGTTAATACAGGCCTTGGAAGTCTTTTTCAAGGCTCAGTTGAAAACAATATGAAATCATCAGGTCAGTCTTTATTTCATAAACAATCAACACTGGTCCAACCATTTGGACTGCAAAAACAAAAACGGCCCTGAATGCATTTTGATGAAATTTGGTCAAGAGCATTATTTGGCAAAGGAGATCAAATTTTATATAAAATGAAGAGTTCCCATAGGGAAATATTAAAAAAAAAAAAAAATCCTTCTTTTTCTTTAAGAATTACAGGATTTGGTCCACATTTGGTGGTCAATGCAGGCCCTCTGGGCCTCTTGTTTATTTCTAGAAAATGAAATTGATTCTAAGTGAATATATTTATTTACCTGTAAATTGTGATACTGTGTATTTAATTGAGTGTTGAGATTTGTCCTGTCTATGACTGATCTTTTGTGTTTACAGTGAGAGTTTCCCAGCTCTGGTGAAGGTTCCATCCCAAGCAATCCTCAATCTCATCTGTAGAATTTTGTCTGTTAATTGTAAAACACTGGTAAGTCTATACTTAATTGTTATCTGACATCCATTCCTGATACCACATGTTACCTACATGTTTATCATGAGATCAGTGGTAGATGTATCAAGTAAAATGTCAGACTTTTCTTATTAATGTTCCAGTAATAGACAACCCCATCTACACACTTTTATCATCATACAGCTGTTGCATAATGCCTGCTGATAATGAGGCCTCCCAAGACCTTACTACTGGTAGTATCACACAAAAATATAAAGCTAGCATGATGTAACCTCACATTAGTCTGACAACAGGCTAACCAAAGTGGTAAGGAATACTAATGTAACATGGAGACTGTTAATATTGGTGTTCTTAACAGGTTCAACAAATGGTGGGCTGTTCAAATCACCCTGTCTGTGGTTTGTCGTTGGTGATTTGTCCATAGACAATCCTTGTTATTGCTTTTTCTTTTAGAATTAGTATACCAAAATGATCTTTCTTAAATTTTATATGTAGGTTCCCTTCCATCCCAAGATGTTCAATTTTAAGAATGATAAAAAAAACAGTTAGCCATTCTTTGTTTCAATCAAGAAAGAAAATAGAAAGATGAGGAAAGTCAAATCTTACATAGATTCAATAAAGATCATTTAATGTAGGATGCTAGGATCCCTCTGGGATATCTTATTGAGATATTTAAGGATATGGCAGGAAAAACACCAAAAAAAAAAGAGAAAAATACACATGTACCTTGAAAATAAAATCAATAGAGAAAGTTATTTGATTCATACAAAAATAGCATTTACAATTTAATGTACCCTAATTTCAAATGAAAGTATTTACACACTCTTAAAATAGTGATATGTATATGTTTAATCTGATATTTCTTTCTTCAGACCTCTAGACCTTCTACACAGCAACTTTTGTTAGCCGGATTTATACCATCAATACACAAGGTGGCCATCTCTCTTCTCCAGAGCCTCATCAAATGGTAACTATTTATAGTAATAATGCCATATACTGTCTGTTACACATTCAAAACAAGTCTCAAAACTTTTCGTTATTACTATCTTCTAGAAAGCTATAATGATAAGGAAGTTGTAATAGTCAGGATCATGTTTGTTGTACCATATTCTATGAAGCAATGTCTTTGAATCTTCTTGGCCCAGTTTTTCAAAGGGTGATTAGCATAATCACAGTTTAATAACAATTTCAAAACCCTGATAAAATCATTTCTGGTAAATTTGACTTGACAAAATTTTATGAAACTATAATACTCATCTGTCTCTTCCTATCTGCTCATTTCAATGAAAACATACACACAGGTTTTGAAGTAACAGGGAACTTCTTATTCACTTATCAAGAGATTAAACTAATCACCTTTTGAACAACTGGGCTCTGGTGTTGATAGGACCAGACTCGGTATAGGTCTAGCACAACTAAATCAGCCAATCAGCTGGTGTTTCACCTGAACCAAGTCCCTGAAGAAAATGTGTTTCTTAGGTTTGTAGCTATTTCCTGACTAAATAACACATCAATAGGTACTTTCTATATACGAGAATAAAGGGTAGGGTCATGAGATTTTGAAAATCAAAAATATACACTCCTGTTATAAATACATGTAGAAAGATGTAGGATTCCAGGTGTAAAAAGGCGGGAATTCCCCAGGTGGTGATTCCCCTGTCCACTGTAAATATCGGGGTCACTGTCTTCCAAGTACTGGTGTGCTCTTATTTGCTATTAAACCTATGTAATGATATCATTTTTCTGGTAGGGAAATCTTTTAAACATTATTTTTGATATAATTTCACAACATTTGAACTTCAAATGAGCGATTGAGGGGATGGAATCATTGGTCATAACATATAGTGTAATAATTAGTTGTGTGAGACCTTAAGGGAACTGACACGTGTTGAGGCGACTCTGACCTTCGCTGTCCGTACAACTATGAACATAAAAATATTAATCATCCCAGGCTTCATACAGGATATACGTGACAAAATTTTAATGCTTACTCTGTTTGAAATTGACTGGACACTGGATGTAGTATATATATATCGCACTCGTGAAAATATTGATATTCTGTCATACTCTTGAAAAATATGTTATATTAAACGGGAAACCATTCTATATCCTCTATATGTTATGTGACTAAGGTCTTACAAGAAACAAACTCATTTTTACATATTATTCACTTTGTTATCTGTGTTATGTAGAGAATCAAGAAGTAAGGATGCATATGATGATGTCGACTATTACTCAACCACCAGATCTACTTTGTCCATCACACTAACTAGACGTCATTTACACATGCGCCGTCATATGGAAACACTGCAGTGATTGGTTGTTGTTGATTCGCATACAATGTTATTACATTAGAAGGAACAGCTGAATATAGTAAATATTTGAGGATACAATAAATCCAAAACTGTTATTTTGTAGCTGTAAACGTCACCTGCTGCCACACACAAAGCTTGTGCTGACTCTTCTTGTACAGGAACTAATCTGGAGCCATGCCACACCTAACTACGGACAGACAGGCCCCTACAGGTAACATGCCACACCTAACTACGGACAGACACGCCCCTACAGGTAACATGCCACTCCTATCTACGGACAGACACGCCCCTACAGGTAACATGCCACTCCTATCTACGGACAGACACGCCCCTACAGGTAACATGCCACTCCTAACTATGGACAGCTACGCCCCTACAGGTAACATGCCACTCCTAACTATGGACAGACACGCCCCTACAGGTAACACACCACACCTAACTACTGACAGACACGCCCCTACAGGTAACATGCCACTCCTAACTATGGACAGACACGCCCCTACAGGTAACATGCCACTCCTAACTACGGACAGACACGCCCCTACAGGTAACACACCACTCCTAACTACGGACAGACACGCCCCCCCACTACAGGTAACACACCACTCCTAACTATGGACAGACAGGCCCCTACAGGTAACATGCCACACCTAACTACGGACAGACACGCCCCTACAGGTAACATGCCACTCCTAACTACGGACAGACACGCCCCTACAGGTAACATGCCACACTTAACTACGGACAGCCACGCCCCTACAGGTAACATGCCACTCCTAACTACTGACAGACATGCCCCTACAGGTAACATGCCACTCCTAACTACTGACAGACATGCCCCTACAGGTAACACACCACACCTAACTACTGACAGACACGCCCCTACAGGTAACACACCACACCTAACTACTGACAGACACGCCCCTACAGGTAACACGCCACACTTAACTACTGACAGACACACTCCTACAGGTAACACGCCACACCTAACTACGGACAGCCACGCCCCTACAGGTAACATGCCACTCCTAACTACTGACAGACATGCCCCTACAGGTAACACACCACACCTAACTACTGACAGACATGCCCCTACAGGTAACACACCACACCTAACTACTGACAGACACGCCCCTACAGGTAACACACCACACTTAACTACTGACAGACACGCTCCTACAGGTAACATGCCACACCTAACTACGGACAGCCATGCCCCTACAGGTAACACACCACACCTAACTACTGACAGACACGCCCCTACAGGTAACACACCACACCTAACTACTGACAGACATGCCCCTACAGGTAACACACCACACCTAACTACTGACAGACACGCCCCTACAGGTAACACACCCCACCTAACTACTGACAGACACACCCTTACAGGTAACACACCACACCTAACTACTGACAGACATGCCCCTACAGGTAACACACCACACCTAACTACTGACAGACACGCCCCTACAGGTAACACACCCCACCTAACTACTGACAGACATGCCCCTACAGGTAACACACCACACACCTGTACATACACTTTGTATATATAACTAGCATGAGTTTCAGGCAAATATTGAACACCTAGTTGAGTTGTGTTAATGTGTATGATAATCAAAGAAATTGATATAAGAGTAGGATAAAGTTCCGGAATAAACAACATGTATTAATGGTTTCATTGTAAACACATAGACAGCTCTCATTGTTTACACTGAATTGTCTATGATTACAGTGAGCTGAGGAAGACTGTTTACAGCTGTCTAACTCAATGGTTCCAAGTGTCATACACCTTCGTAGAGACGACCACGGAAGACTCTGCCTTGTGTGAGGAAATTTTACATGATGCTGGAATGCAATTTGACACACTAAAGGTAATACATATATATTGATCTGTTATTGGTTGGGTGTACATATTTCTACTGATAAGTTGGAATAAGTCTACTTTGTATGTTATAGTCATTGTTGTGATGTCCAGTATACAGTTACACATTTCATTTGATCATGAAGTTTGTATCTAATTAATGAAAGTGATATGATCCGTCTTGTAAATGTGATAAGACATTAAATCAGAGACTGATCAAATCTTAACTGTATCATTGGTCATGTGATCTTGTAAGCATTTTCCAGTGGCTGCTGTCGGTGATCTTTACAATCATTGGCTGCACTTGTATTTTGTCTTGGTACATGTAATCAACTGACACCATATTTTAATTTTTCGAAACCAAAGGATGATATTGTCCATTGATTTGAATATTTCTATTTTTAGAATGGAGTCTATTTTCTTACAAATATAAATTTTCTTACTGGTATATGTTGAAGTGATGGGTCAGAGAAGCCGTAGGTCTGTAGTTTAGACCTCTATAACAGGCAAAAGGTATCACAATATCCTTTGCTGCTTCTTTCACAAACAATTCTTCACAAAGACAAGGAACCTGCAATACAATTAAAGAATTAATTTGTAATTTGTAATGTGTGTCGTTATTAACCTGTGGTTTGATATCAGCTTTCCAGTGGTGCTGGAGATGGTACCAGTAAGTCAGACTCACAACCTCCTCCTCGCAAGAAAAAGAAGATAGGCTACCAGGAGATATCACAGGGTATCAGCTCACAGAGGAAGATTGACAGGTTGGCTGGGGCTGATCTTGTCACCACAGCATTAGAGGGTTAGTGATCTTTCAGAGGGTTTTAGGGTGATAATGGGCCCCATTCCCAATTGAAAGTATTTCATATTTAGTTAAACCAAATTCTCTAATTTGTAGATTTCTCCTAGAAATTAAAAATAATCTCTCCGTTTCACCAATTTTATTCCCAAAATGAGACAAAAAGTCCCATTCCAAATGAGTGAGAGAAAAACAGGTATGCCCTCAGACTACTGTGATACAGTGTTACCTATAGCAGGTAGATTTAGTTCATTGTGTTGATTATATTACACACCTATTCTTTCTGTTTTGGTCATTCAGGTATCCTTATTGAATTTCTATTATTTATTCACAGTAATATTTCCCCCGGTCAATAGTATTTCTATATATGACTGAACTTTGTCTATGCATGAAACATTTGGCCTGTTTAGGGAGTGGTCAATTCACAGACACAAACAAAGTTGATCGATGAGGATCGAGATATAATTGTTCCAATACTTTTATGTGTCAATAGACATAAGCAATTAACATGTGTCCTGTTGGCATATTTTGCAATATCCTGTCAAAATTGTCAAATACCGTTATTAGACATCAAAGCAGGGGTGTCATTTTGATGGAATGTGGATCTAATAATCACTTGAACACATCAGGATGTGTCCATATTCACCTTGACTTTAATGAATTCACAGATCCCTGTGATGACATAAACCTAGATGTGAGATATGTAAAAAAGTAGTTCTGTACATTATAACACATCAGAATTTCTTTACTTAATACAGCTCTATACTGGTGGCTCACAGCACTCGGACCTCAGTTGTCACACAAACTGTTACAGGTAAGATCTCCAGTGATACACAAACTGTTACAGGTAAGATCCCCAGTGATACACAAACTGTTACAGGTAAGATCTCCAGTGACACACAAAGTGTTACAGGTAAGATCTCCAGTGATACACAAACTGTTACAGGTAAGATCTCCAGTGACACACAAACTGTTACAGGTAAGATCTCCAGTGACACACAAACTGTAACAGGTAAGATCTCCAGTGACACACAAACTGTTACAGGTAAGATCTCAGAAGAAAATTGTTAAGGATAGATGGTTCTGTGAATCCTATGCAGCAATCACCAAAGAGAATTTATAGAAAATTTCAATTATGTCTGGTTAGAAAATATTCAAGGTTTTTTCCCAAGTGAGCTTTTCTTGTTTTAAGAAATAGCCTATCTATATTAAATAACCTCCAACAATATATATTGTATGTTAGCTTTGTTGTTTTCAAGTAATTTCATTGTTTTATCAATCAGAACTACTGTAATGTTTTGCAGAGTATACAGGAGTTTGCTATTTCAACATGCCTTGCAATGTTCCAAAAGAAGAAAAACTCGGAGATTCCATATAGTGACCCATGCTGTAGACACCAGGTACTGAGGGTGCTGCTGGCATGTTGTATGATACCTCACCCCTCAACACCCTCACCCCTCCACTGCTCTCTGGGGATCTTCAGGATGGGGCTCCAAGATCAATCCTGCATGGTAAGTAGAGTGTCTGGTTCTCTCTCCTCAACACCCTTACCATCCACTACAGTATCAGATACATCCACGTCACAGATTAGTGGGAAACACTTGTCAACTCCCTTACCATCCACTACAGTATCCGATACATCCATGTCACAGATTAGTGGGAAACTGACACCTTGGTCGTCACAGATTAGTGGGAAACACTCAACACCCTTACCATCCACTACAGTATCCGATACATCCACGTCACAGATTAGTGGGAAACACTCCTCAACTCCCTTACCATCCACTACAGTATCTGATACATCCACGTCACAGATTAGTGGGAAACACTCGTCAACTCCCTTACCATCCACTACAGTATCTGATACATCCACGTTACAGATTAGTGGGAAACACTCATCAACTCCCTTACCATCCACTACAGTATCAGATATATCAACGTCACAGATTAGTGGGAAACACTTGTCAACTCCCTTACCATCCACTACAGTATCTGATACATCCATGTCACAGATTAGTGGGAAACTGACACCTTGGTTGTCACAGATTAGTGGGAAACACTCTTCAACTCCCTTACCATCCACTACAGTATCTGATACATCCACGTTACAGATTAGTGGGAAACACTCGTCAACCCCCTTACCATCCACTACAGTATCCGATATATCCACGTCACAGATTAGTGGGAAACACTCCTCAACTCCCTTACCATCAACTTCAGTATCCGATACATCCACATCACAGATTAGTGGGAAACACTCAACACCCTTACCATCCACTACAGTATCTGATACATCCACGTTACAGATTAGTGGGAAACACTCAACACCCTTACCATCCACTACAGTTTCTCATACATCCACGTCACAGATTAGTGGGAAACTGACACCTTGGTTGTCACAGATTAGTGGGAAACACTCCTCAACTCCCTTACCATCCACTACAGTATCCGATACATCCACGTCACATATTAGTGGGAAACTGACACCTCGGTTGTCACAGATTAGTGGGAAACACTGGTCAACACCCTTACCATCCACTACAGTATCTGATACATCCACGTCACAGATTAGTGGGAAACTGACACCTCGGTTGTCACAGATTAGTGGGAAACACTCGTCAACTCCCTTACCATCCACTACAGTATCTGATACATCCACGTCACAGATTAGTGGGAAACTGACACCTCGGTTGTCACAGATTAGTGGGAAACACTCGTCAACTCCCTTACCATCCACTACAGTATCCGATACATCCACGTTACAGATTAGTGGGAAACACTCGTCAACTCCCTTACCAACCACTACAGTATCTGATACATCCACGTTACAGATTAGTGGGAAACACTCGTCAACTCCCTTACCATCCACTACAGTATCCGATACATCCACGTTACAGATTAGTGGGAAACACTCGTCAACTCCCTTACCAACCACTACAGTATCTGATACATCCACGTTACAGATTAGTGGGAAACACTCGTCAACTCCCTTACCATCCACTACAGTATCTGATACATCCACGTCACAGATTAGTGGGAAACACTCGTCAACACCCTTACCATCCACTACAGTATCCGATACATCCACGTCACAGATTAGTGGGAAACTGACACCTCGGTCCTAGTATGGATATTTGTAAATTTGTTACTGAAAACTGCATCCTCTTAATTGCAGTGGTTTTGATCAATACAATCTCTGCACTAGATCACTAAATGAGAATGTAATCCTTGGATATTTTGAAGAGAGAAAACTGATTTACATGAAAACTATAACTTGTAAATAACTTTGTTTAATCAGACTACTGTTGATAAACATGTTAGAATATCTTATGGCTTCATCAAGAAATGTACAGGATACTACACTGGCCATTTCAGTAAAACTTGTATCTCACAGGAGAACTCCAAAAATTATGAAATTCTATGCATAGTACTGATGTAGGTGCGAGAGCAAATCTGGATTACATTGTATTTCATGGTGCTGTTTGGATAAATCACATCTCTCAAAAGAAGAACCTAGAGTCATCCAATTGAGTACCGGTAGATTTTTTAGCCCACCATCATCAGATGGTGGGCTATTCAAATCGCCCTGCGTCCGTGGTCCGTCGTCCGTCCGTCCGTCCGTCCGTCCGTCCGTCCGTCCGTAAACAATTCTTGTTATCGCTAATCCTCAGAAAGTACTGAAGGGATCTTTCTCAAATTTCATATGTAGGTTCCCCTTGGTGCCTAGTTATGCATATTGCATTTTGGGACCGATCGGAAAACAACATGGCCGACAGGCAGCCATCTTGGATTTTGACCATTGAAGTTTGTTATCGCTATTTCTAAGAAAGTACTGAAGGGATCTTTCTCCAATTTAATATGTGGGTTTCCCTTGGTGCCTAGTTATGCATATTGCATTTTGGGACCGATCGGAAAACAACATGGCCGACGGGCAGACATCTTGGATTTTGACCATTGAAGTTTGTTATCGCTATTTCTAAGAAAGTACTGAAGGGATCTTTCTCAAATTTCATGTGTAGGTTCCCCTTGGTGCCTAGTTATGCATATTGCATTTTGAGACCAATCGGAAAACAACATGGCCGACAAGCAGCCATCTTGGATTTTGACAATTGAAGATTGTTATCGCTATTTCTCAAAAAGTACAGAAGGGATCTTCCTGAAATTTCATATGTAGGTTCCCCTTAGTGCCTAGTTATGCATATTGCATTTTGAGACCGATCTGAAAACAACATGGCCGACAGGCAGCCATCTTGGATTTTGACAATTGAAGTTTGTTATCGCTATTTCTGTGAAAGTACTAAAGGGATCTTTTTCATATTTGTTATGTAGGTTCCCCTTGGTGCTTAGTTATGCATATAGCATTTTGAGACCAATCGGAAAACAACATGGCCGACAGGCAGCCATCTTGGATTTTGACCATTAAAGTTTGTTATTGCCATTTCTGAGAAAGTACTGAAGGGATCTTTCTCAAATTTCATATGTAGGTTCCCCTTGGTGCCTAGTAATGCATATCGCATTTTGGGACTGATCGGAAAACAACATGGCCGACAGGCAGCCATCTTGGATTTTGACCATAGAAGTTTGTTATCGCTATTTCTGAGAAAGTTCTGATTGGATCTTTCTCAAATTTCATATGTAGGTTCCCCTTGGTGCCTAGTTATGCATATTGCATTTTGAGACCAATCAGAAAACAACATGGCCGACAGGCAGCCATCTTGGATTTCGAAAATTGAAACTGGTTATCACTATTACTAAGAAACTAATGAAGGGATCTTCCTGAAATTTCATATGTAGGTTCCCCCAGGTGCCTAGTTATGCATATTGCATTTTGAGACCAATCGGAAAACAACATGGCCAACAAGCAGCCATCTTGGATTTTGACAATTGAAGTTTGTTATCACTATTTCTCAGAAAGCACTGAAGGAATCTTTCTCAAATTCCATATATATAGGTTCCCCTTGGTGCCTAAATCTTAAATTTTATATATAGGTTTCCCTTGTTTGAAAAGTACTAGAGGTTCTTCTGAGTTTACACAGATTAGTAAGACTTAGAAGAAGAGAAAAGTAGAGAAAAGATCAATCTGACATGGAACCTATAAAGAACATTCAATGGTGGGCGCCAAGATCCCTCTGGGATCTCTTGTTTTTAAAATGCTATTCTTTTCAGCAGAGTTTTTGTTTCTTTCTTAAGTTTTGAAGGATATAATAAACTAGTGAAAAATAAAATGACTAATGATAAAAAATCAGAGAAAATAATAGTCTATTTCCACAATTTTTGCTGAAATAGTGATATGGACTATGATTTTAATTTCACTGTGATTTTTTTTAAATGCTGAAAACTGTGTCAAAAATGAAAACCTTGCAGTAGATATGTTTCCTCTTTCAGGTGAACAAGTTTTGCTTGGAGGCCCAGAGAGTTCTGGAAGTACTAATACATCCTCGTGCACCGTGTATGAAAGCCCCAGTAGTGGTGACCCAGGTTCTAGCTGTTGGAAGCAGTAAGGACAACCAGACTGGTCAACGATCAGACACAGAAATGGATGTTAATAGTCATCATGACAAATCTCTAGATACTTTACATCCAACAAAGCAACAAACAGATTCCCAAAAGACGGCATCATCTCATCAACAAACATCACTTTTTCTTCATTCTGTAAACCATGTTGAAACAGGAGACTCTGGGAGTAGCAGTTTATTTTCTAGGAAAACAAATAATAATATATCTTCAAATCTTCAAAAAGAAAGTATAGTATCCAAAACAACAATACCTGAGAGGTCATCTTCCACATTCAGAAGTCCTAGTGATGAAATGGAGGCATCAACTTCAGGTCAAGGATACACAATACAAGACTCGGTGATGATGGAAGAGGATGATGAATCTTCAAAAAGTGAGTTGTACACTGAAATGGAAGTTAACGTTGACAACAGCACTCCTGTGGTGGAGGTTGGCATTGACAACAGAACTAGTGTGGTTGAGGTTGGTGTTGAGAGCAGTACTAGTGTAGTAGAGGTTGGTGCTAACAGTAGGACTAGTGTGGTGGAGGATGACACTGAGACAGGGGTCAAAGAGTGCACTAGTGATACCAAGAAGGAAAAGGACACGGCTGTCCCAGACCCGACTGGAGATTCCCATGATACCATAGTTTTTAAGGACATCAGAGAAAACTGTGATAGGAAAGAGGTAAGAAGGAATTAACCATCCAGACCAACAAAAGAGATTAAATAAAAAAGAATATAAGTTGGTATAACTCATTTCACAATTGCTATAAAATAAATAAAAATTACATTTTATACAGACCCAGATTGTCCATCATTCATGTGTAAATAAAAACCTAGATTGACCCATTTTCCACATCCTTATTTATGGAATCATGAAAATATCACTGTGTGACTTCAAAGCTGCATGGTAATATATTTAATCATCTTGATATTTCAGGAAGGGAAGAAGGAAGATCAGGCTGATACTGAACTGGTTTCAATGTTGTCATCATTTGTCAATACTGCAACAGACAGTGGAGATGATCAGAATCAGTAGCTGGATACATTCTGCCTCCTCAGAAATTACCACTACATATCTACAACACTGTTACACCCAATTTCTCTAGAACTTATAAAGCCACCAAAATTGTAGACTGGTCCTGTTTCTCAAGAATATTGAAATTATAAATAGAATTAAGCTTTATGATTTCCTTAAAATTTCTGATTCTAAGTTTCAAACTTGTGGAGATAATATTGTATTGGAATTTGGCAGAGCAATGTTTAATAAAAAAAACTTTAAGGCTTATGGCGAGTCTACCAAAATTGGTGTATACCCTAGGCCTGTAGCTAAAACAAAGAATGCAAAACTTGAATTGGGCTGAAAATAGACATTTGATTCACTTTTTGGATTAAAAACATTAAACTTTGTTGGATTTTGAGAATTGTCAATCAAGGAGCTTTTCAAATGTGTTTTAAATTGTGGACACATCAACAATAAACAATGTATATTTACATATAACATAATTTATGCTTTTCAATCATTCACAACTAATGGAAGTTATTACATAATAAGCTCACCTGGTCCAAAGGACAAAGATGAGCATATGCCATACCCCAGTGTCCATCTGTCTGTCTGTGCATCCCTCAACAATGACAATGTTTGATGAAACCTTGTATGCAGTCAGATATCAACAAGATCTGGTACAAGCTGGAAAATGTGAATTATTTAACAGTAACTTACAGAGTTGTTGCCCTTTGTAATAATATAATTATTGGACCTTGTGAATGCGATTTCTGGAGTAAATATTCACCAAGTTTAATGAAACTTTGTTTGTCACTATTTATCATCAAGATCTCAGACAAGTTCGAAAATAGGAATTATTCGACAGTAACTTACAGAGTTATTTTCCTTTGTAATAATATTATTATCAACAATTTTTTAGCTCACCTGGCCCAAAAGTGATTCACTATCTAATTCCACAGAATTCATTTTTAAATTTTGGAATGATATAAGAAGCTAGATTAGAACTTATAAAGGAGGAGAAAGGAGCCAACGTCAGCTGGAAATCAGTGGGTTTTCTAAGTGTGGTACTTCGCGTTGAGTATGGATACCCTATAGGTATGCCGGGCAGTTAGAGTAAATAATTAAATATAAGAAGGAAGTAATAACTGCAACATACTCAAGTATTACCAATAAGTTGGAACTTTATTGTCTACTAGTTTCAACCCTATCGTAGGGTCTTCATCAGGACAATTTTTTACAGGTAAAATCCCCCCTGAAGTACTCTTCAGGAGGTTAACATTCAATTGTTAATTATGACGTAATAGTTATAATAACAATGTATTCAAGGGCAAGTAATTTCATTGTTGATTATGATTAACCGTCTGTTGTGAAAAAAATTACTAAAATTACTGAAAGATTATTGAAAACTTGAGTATGTTGCAGTTATTACTTCCTTCTTATATTTAATTATTTACTACAACTATGTACAGTATTTACAATTAAAACCCGGCCTGCTACACTACTCCCTCCTTCAAACGTGTTTGCCCCCGAACACACCAACCCAGGTTCTATCTCCAAGGAAGCCTCTTGCTTTCACTTGGTGTGGTCTGCGGCACCAATGTAAAAGTGCAAGGGGTGGTAGTGTGCAGCCAGCCGGGATCGAACCCGCGACCCTCGGCTTACTGGTCCGCCACTCTACTGACTGAGCTAAAGGGAAATTCCCCCTAGCCCGAAGCTAGAAGGCGACCATACAACTATGTACAGTATTTGCAATTAAAACTCAGCCTGCTACACACGTTAAGTTGTACCCACCTGGGGTTCAAATTAAGGCAAATGTTACTAAAAATAGATTTAAATGTCCTTGCTCTACCAACTTCATTAATTTTCTCATAGACCTGGAATTCAATACACTTGCTCAACCATAATCTTTTGGGTAAATTTTGGTTTCAATCTCCTGGGGTCAAAGTCGAGGTCACTGCTAGCAGTCTGCTACTATCAACAGATATTCAATGTTTAGTATAAAAAAGGAAAAAAAAGATATTCGATGTCATAACTTCATTAATTATATCCGATTGTCCTAAAACATACAATAATGATATTGTGCATGAATTTGCTTTTCAAACTTCTAAGGATCCACATTGATGACACTCATCAACTAGAAATACCTTTTCAATGACCTTGCTCTACCAATTTTGTTATTAATAAATCGGTTATCAGATATACAGATATATATAGTTCCGTTACTAAAAGTCACAACTTTTCCAGAGCGACATTGTGATTAGACTATTCTTACCATCTATGTTGATCAATGTTGAGGGGAGTAGATCTGTAGGCTTGAGATGCCTTGTTGATTATATCCGATTGTCCTAAAATTTCATGCACTTTCAACTATGTGATCTCTTGACTAAATTTACATTTTAATTTCCTGGGATCTAATTTTAGGTCCCTCTTTTACTATAAATAGATTTTTGTCATCCTTGCTTTACCAACTTTGTTGATTATCAGATGATTATATAAATTATGACTACCCTCCCGCAATGATATTTCACTCCAAATTTAGTTGTATTAAATCTGCTTCTGTGGTTTAAGAGGAGCAGTGTTTTAAAGTAAAAGTTGATGCACGATGCAGAGCACTCGACAACAAAGTATGATGGCTATAGGTTAGGCCATCCTGACTCTTTGGGTGCAGATGACCTAGAAACAATAATAAAAACACGAGAATGTTACCTGTTTATTTTAATTACAAATAATGACAACTGTGATGATAATTCTGTCCATACTTTGTAAATATTTTGACTTGTCCAGTCGTCATTTAAACTAGACAATATTGACAGATCTGGTGGGTCCTCCATTGTTAAATGTAATGAAAATCTGGTAATGATATCAAACTTGATATGATGTTTGGCCTCCTGGATGAGAGATCCTGGTAATATGACATACACATGGTGTTTCACTGTTTTTGGTTGGTAATTGTTAAGACTTGACCAGTTCTGTCCCTGTAAATCAACTATTTGATTGTTTGCATTTTGATTTAAAAATAAATATCGTGGAGGCATATAAGTATGGTAGAATATGAACTTGTCTTTATCAGTAAAACAATGTTTAGAGGATTCTCTTGTTTTGCATTTGGAATGAAAATTATGCTGAAGATATTGTATACATGAGGTCAAACTTCCCTGATGTAGAAATCCAAATAATAAAGTCAACAAGAAGTTAAACACAAACCATGTACAAAGAAATGATTTGTGGTTCACAGTGCTAATGATTTTCACTGTGATCAATGTCATAATAGGTAATAACGGAATGAGGAACCTCGGCTCTTGGTGAGGAAAATATGACAGAAGAATCAATGGAACAAAGTTACTAAATATCAAAGCAAGATTGTGACTCTTCCATGTCCTTTTGTAGATGTCTGATACAAACTTAACAATATAATAATACATCACAATGCACATTGGTCCAAACAATAACGGCAAGTTGACAAGCAGATGAACATACCATGGGTGTATGCCATGCTGCGCCAAATTATCACGTTTTGTGTTGTAGGATATAAAGTTCCAGGGAGTAACAATCACATATTTTGTTATTGTGTCTTTCAAGCACATGATATAGTCTTTTCGTGAAGACTGACAATTTTCAAAATCACTTTTAACAGTTGATAATATCTGAGGATTAAAGTACACAGAATCTACAAACACAAAAATAACAAACGATAAAAGGAATCCAAGACCAGAAAATATCACAATTGTCATGATGGAATTGAATTTGTTTGTCTTGGAATGATAAGATAAAATCCAGAAAAAGATTGGCACGCTAGAAAATATGAGGAATGTTGGGCGGTTAAACATGCCCGCTACAACAATCATTCCTACAAGAAAAGCTGAAAAGGGAAGGAAATTACTAGTGATGCATTCATATTGTCTATATCTAGGAATTTCAGCAATGAAAGTACTTTTGATTTTCTTTTTCGGTTTAAACTTCTTCTTTAACTTTCTGTCCTTGACATCTGTACTCAAGACTTTAAAGTTCAGAATTGTTGAACTTCTAGTTGATTTCCATTCTCTTATCAACACCACTAGTAGTAGTGCAAAAAAGACAGTCTCAAAACTGTTTGTGAATGTCCTTGTCAAGTAAGTCAGTGTTACATAGCTGGATGACACAAACATAAGACCCATCCACTCATTCAAACTGAGACATTGGCACATGTAATACACCGAAAGATCCAAGACAAGAGTTAGAAGGACCATGACTAGGCGCGGCAGCACAAGGATGAAGTAGGATGTCTCGAGTCTGGGGAAATGATGTGTAAGGAAGTTGAAAAGGAGTAGCGGTGGCCCCAGGATTGTGAACGGCAGAGTTACACTACGAATTGGAGATGTAGAATTGAACTCCCATGGCGTGTAAGTATCCAGGCCCAGGATGTCACCTGAAAAAAAATGACCAAACATTGAATATATCTCTACCACATCTATAGGATGGAGGTCCAACTTAAAGAAATAGAATTTGGAAATTGTCACATGTATACCTCTTAAAAATACCTAATATATAATATTTAATAAAAAAAGAATATTTATTATATATATTTGCAGTAAGTTCAGTAACCAGAGCTCAAATGATAGGGCATAAACAGTTCTATCACAAAGACTTGGTACAAATTCCTAGCCCACTCTACATCAATATACACATGCAGACAATTGAGTAGGGAGTTTGGGACCAATTAAGTTCCATTTAGGTAAATTATAACCAGTCTAAACTGGTTGACACCAGGACCAGCATGCCATATTTTTTCCAGTTAAACAGGTGGACCATTTAGAGAAATTTATAATTGTCACATCTGAAAAGTTTCACTAAAATTTATAACAAATACCAGGTAAGTATATTTCTGCAATTTGTTTACAAGCACTATAAAGTCATCGACCACTATAAGATGCCAATTAAAATTACCAGTAAATCACCTGTAGGTGCCTCAATCAATAGCAATATAATAATTGGCCATGATTTTGAATAATGGGTAATTACAGTATAATTGTAAATACCCTCAAAGTGTTGTTTAGATTGTTGCTTGTTGATGGTCAGTTTGACTTCATGAATTGGTCAAATCTATTTACAAAGGATACTTTTGCTATGATCACTGCATGGTCAGTTAAACAAAGCTGATTTTCAGAATAGGCAGGATACAGATTGTGCAGGTTTTAACAATTAAAACTTAGGAACAAAAACACTGGGACCAAACTTTAGATAGAATAGACAGGGATCTGGATAAGACAGGGACCGGGGACCGGTTTTGACAAGTTATACTTTATCTGTATATCCTGCCAATCTGCTCTACAGTTCAGCTAGCACTTTCCCAAAGCCAGGATTATGCATTTTTTAAAACATATCAATGGAACCTGCTCTAGTCCTGACCTGAGTGACCTCCATGTTCATTAGTCAATATCTATTTTCTACATCTGTGAAGTTTACCTGCTACAACCTCTACTGTCTGGAAGAATTCATCGGGATGGATGTAGGCAGTCTGTGGCAGTAGCACCAGCACCACTCGCACCAGCCATAGCACAGCATAGCACTTTCTCATCTTGTTACTTTCCTATGTTTGTGATGCACAACAAAACTGCATTGTGTATAACTGAAAAAAAAACATATTCAAAACCTGCAAAGTTTGCATTGAAGTTGTCCACATAGCCATTTGAAACATAGAAAATGAAAGGATGCTACTTACTATGCCTTTCCATGCTAATCATTTACATAATATTCTTGAAATTTAAGTAATTTTTAGACTTTTCTGACAAAAAAACAAGAAGCCCTTAAAGGTCACCTGTATTTGAAATATATAGTCTATCTCTAAATTTTATCCATTTTGACTCCATCCATCAAAAACTGCTAATTCCAATAGGAATGACACAAATGATCGTCAAAATGTGATTTCCTTATAATTATATTACGTACAATAAAGGATAACTCCTCCCAAGGGGCACTAAATGTGAGACCCCAGGGTAATGAAATTCACAATTTTGTTAAAGTACCTTATGACCCTTTCCATCTATACAGAAAAAATTCTACCTTATTTGGGCCTTGACTCGAGAAGATGTTTTTTTGAAATTTAAGCTAATTTGACCATTTTTGGTCCCACCCATCAGCCCCTCGGGGTCTGTCAGGGCCAACATGTACATGTGCATATACCATTAACTGTCATCCCATGCTGATAATGTTTACCAAGTTAGAATGAATTGTAATACCGGTAGAAATGAAACAAATGATAGTCAAATGTGAGATTCCAGGGTCTTCATGAAATTCACAATTTTGGTAAAACACCTTAAGACCTTTATATCTGTGAAGTATTTGATTCTCTCATATCTTGAAGTTGAGAAGAAGATTTTTTCAATTTCAGTTACCGGTTATTTGACCCTTTTTGGCCCCACACCAGTACCTCAGACCCTGGGGTTCAGTCAGGGCCATCATGTGCATAGCATCAAACTGTCATCCACTTCTGATAATGTTAACCAAGTTTGAATTAATTCCAATAGAAATCAAACAAACGATGGTCAAAAATGTGATTTCCCTACGGAGGTAATGTAAACAAGGCGACGAAAGTAAACGGGGTGTCTGCAGATCAACGCTGTTATCAATTATACTTGGTAGATTCGTATTCAGTTTTCATTATATTCTGATCAAATGATATTTTCCCTAAATATTTGCAATTGCACATCCAATTGCAATCAACAACTGGGATAATCTTTTTGATAAAATATTTAATTACTCGTTATCCATTTTCCTTGAAGAGAGCTGTACAAGTCAGATTTTGTTTTCCAAATGAACTTTATTGGAAGCGATATATCTATGGCAAAAATATGACAAAAGTCTGGCATTGGTCAGTCACAATATGAACAAAAAAGGCCTCTGCCACCTGGATGAAAACGCAAAAACTTGTCAGGTGTACTAATTTATGTACTGTGATAAATTACGACAGTTGCTCTACACTTCAACTGAGGGAAACATGTTTTCTTGTAGCATTTTACTATTATATAATTAACTATAAATCAGTTTTGTATCCTTATTGCTTTGAGGCAGATAATTGAATGAAAATTGAAATGTTTTATTATCATAATACTCGGCTAGACTATTAATTTCATTCATTCAACTGGATAACTTTCTTCCTATGCACTTCACCAATTCTTTTTCCAACAATATAAGATTTTCCATGGTGCAACTCCATTTCTAAACTAGCGATATAAGCTTAGTGCTGTAATGCAGGTCCATGGGGCCTTTTTAAGGATACAAATTATGTTTTATGTACAAATAAAACCATCCTATACGAAAACATTTTGTATATCGTGGTCTGAAATCATCCACTAAAACAAGAACATTCTTTAGCCCTATTGTCATAGTTAGAAGCCTGAACTTCTTTGGCATAAACTTGCACTAGAAACCGATAGAATAGGCAATGCAACCGACCAAAGAGTCGTCTGCTAGTGACGTCATTAAATGATTCGAAGCTGGTGAGTCACACCTGCAAAACCATAGCAAGATTGTAGAAAACATATTTCCGGCCGTGCGACCTAAATTTAATATTTTCCTGATAATTGCTTCTCGTTACATTATCGTTAGTGGATCCTGTATTTTGTATCGAGTTGGTCAAAATCCCCCGAAAATCTAAAGTGTCGCTCATCACTAATCTCCATTATCTTCCACTGAAGCTTGAGAGGAGTTTTTCTCTGTCTAGCTCTGATATCATTTACTTTATCAAATAATGGACAATAAAATATGAAGAATGTGTAAGTTTAATACTCACTTGTACATGCATCAGATGATTATGCTTCATCGTCTCACCATTTTTACAATTTTTTTACATTTTGACACCGAAAATTTACGTACTTGACATTTCCTGACATTATGATAGCTTCACCTACGACTGGATATTCAGGGTATTAGATTTGCCACTGGGTGGCGCTTTAAACATCCGGTGCGATCGGTACGAAGAAAAAGAAAGCAAGCTGAAAGTCGATTAGGCCTAGAGTCGACAGAGGAACAGGCAATATGACAACAAAACTGTATGTGCCTTCAGGCTCTGCCGCCATCAGTTCCTACAGAGATCAACATTTCAAGGTAAGCATACAGACAGCCAATGCGTCCGTGTCTCTACTGTATGGCGAGTTGAAGGGAATTTGTAAGTAACCAGTTTTGACGCATAAGTATCCGTATACTGTACTGTCAATTCATCAGTCCAAAACCATTTTTTACTTACGCAGAATCGAAAAGCACGAACATCGTATGTTTAAGACCCGGGGACGATATTATACATAGCCTTATGATTCATACTCCAGAATTTGAGTGTAACCTGTTTTGACGTATAATAAACTCTGATTTATAACGTATTGATGCACAGCTAGCATATGCATGGTTTCAGTAAAAACATGTCCCGTGAGTCCCAGCTTATTCTGACAGTCCAATACAGGGCAAAGAGTAAGGATCTTGGAGAGCTTAATCTACCAGGCACACCATTATGGAGTCTAGGTCTACTCTACAATGAGACTTCCTGAGTGCTGGAGACCAGAAGCTGGTTGTAGCACAGGTGCCTGACTCGTTTTATAAAATAATAACATATAGAGTACATATAAATGAGAGTGTTATTATTTTATAAAACGAGTCGGGCACCTGTGGTTGTAGCTGACAGGAAGAGATGAAGCATGCAATGCCTTACGTCCAATATGGAATGTCTCGGGGAAGCATGACATCGAGTTACTGACAGTTTCTCCTTTTCAACAATGACCTGCCAGTATGTACATAAGTTGTCATGAGACTCTTTGGCGATGACTGTTTGCTCTACTGAAAGATCCAATCAGGCAATGACACACAAGACTATAGTCTTCTGCAATGGGATGCAGACTGGCAGATGGAGTTCAACCCCAGTAAATGCCAACTACTGAGAGTAACAATCAAATGTAGTCGTAAGGCCAGCATCTACAACATCGTTAGTGGAATCTGCCATAGATCCAAGACTTAGTTGGAATGAACCATTACAAAGAAAGCAAACTCTATCGGAACTTGCATAGTGTGCAACCAACAACACTGTACACAGAGCACAAAGGCCACATGTTAAACATAACTAGTTAGATCTTTATAAATTAAAGTGGGGAAAGAACCAATGTTCATTCAGTGTAGTTTAGGGGAAAGTTTGTCTTCTAGGTCTCAGGAGGATACCACATGGTATTCAGGGCGCTCTTAAAAAGTAGAAAAATCAAGGTATGAACGAAGAGCAGCAACTCCAGAGTCCAGGTTTGAAAATGATCCTGCCGACATGTTTCGGCCTGCTAGGCAGGCCGGTATCAGGACACAATTTATTAGTGTGACTGTTAAATTTTGAAGCTGAATAACAATAGAGGTCATGTGACTAACAAAGGACAACATGATGACGTCATAAGTTACAGAGTAAGTAGTAAGGGAGCAACAAAGCATTGACGTAATGATTGGTCTAAATTGCATAAAGATTGTTACATAAATTAGGTAGATAATAGTAAAGTTCAAGTCCTTGTTCAGTAGTATAAGAGCCTAAATTACAAGATGTGTTAAGAAAAATAATAATAAAGCAATAATTATACAATACAAAGTATTAAAATGCATGATAAGTATGAAAATGTTCAAGTGATTTCTAGAGATATAAAGTTAAAAGACAACTGCGAAAAGTAAAAAAGCAATCGATCAGACATCTGACGGCTTCAGGAGGTACTGAAAGTTCTGTCAGGATATGTCCCAAAGAAGGAACAGTCCTTGCAACGGAAAGTTCCGTAGGTATCCTGGGAAGTGTGGTAAAGTTCACGTCATAATGACATGTACATAAGCAGCAGAGATCCGGCATGTGGTGACAAAATAACTTTCAGGCAGTAGAGTTAGTCTGTTTTGGATATGTGTTCATCATTGGTTAATTTGGTAGATTTCCATAGAAGTTTCCTTTGGTAATGCTGGGTCCATATATAAGCACTACTTAGTTTGTTGGCTAGTAATACTTATCATCAAGATAAAAGAATGAATATCCAGAACAATTTGGTGGAGTTCACAATTAGGGAAACAAGTAAAGTAAATGTGCTGGATGAATCTGGTAAATATATAAATCACGGTTGTAGAGGTTATCACTTGTAAACATCTTGAAGTAGTTTATATCAGTGGTAAGTTTCCAGGCATAAGTTTCCTGGAGTCTTTGAAGGTAGAAAGTGGTAATCATAATATATCCGCTTCCCAAGAGTAAGATCTTTGTCGGAGTAAGCATGTATAGTATTGGACCCCACACAGTTTACAACTTCCAGAAGTTGGAGGCAGTACAACTGCAATTGACTTGATTTGTGATCAACATCTACACACAAATTAACATCAATGGCACTTTTAGAGTGGCAAGCTGCAAGCACCTGGTAAAGTCATACGAAGTACAAGATAGTGCATGGTCTTATAGCAGTTCTACCATTAGAGCTACGTCCAACATCATCAGCAGCCATGCAGAGGCCACACACAGATTCACAGTCCTTCTTTCTGGACATTATCATGATCTGGGACAGTTTTCCATGGAGAGCAGTGGATAGTATCTCCCTGGACCTATTTAAGCAGGATTTAAAAAAAAAAATTTAACTTATATTTTTATTCAGTTTTCAAAAAACATACACATGACATGTACACAATTTGACAATTCATTCGTTCCTTTTTCCAATATCAATTTTTTTCATAACACAGATTCAAACACTCTTGATACATACAAGTATCCATTGCATACTATTTCCTTACTTTACTTTAAACATATTTTATTTCAATTAAGGAAAAGGGATTAGGCACAAGTTATTGCAACTTACTAAGGCCTTCTCCCTTCTCCTTTCATACATACTGTATTCAAGTAATCATACCTGAATATTTGTATAGTATAGAAGTATATACATGTATATATACACACATCATTATGACTGACATTTACATATCTATGTTTGTATTCATTTATTTTTTTAGAGAAAGAAATAATATATATTTATATGTATGTTTTTAAGCAGGAGTTACTGGTCTGCATGCTGAGATAAACACACCATTAGCCTGTTTTTAATCTGCGCTTGTAATTATTTTCACTTTTGTTGTCTTTGCATGTATGGACAATACTTCAATAATACTCAATAGAGGACTGCATTTTATTGGAAAAAGAGGATCATCGCCACATCAACTATACATTTTTAAAATAAATTAAAAGTTTGTAATGTATAAGCTTGGAATCATTTAATTATAAGCCTCAATATCAGTTTAGATACATGTATGTGTCTCATCCAGATATTGATGGACAAGACAACTTTCCCATCTCACTTCGTTGAATTCCTTGTGTTGTCAGCAAGAGAATCTATTTAATCAAATTCTTTTTAATATCAGTATCTGGCAAGGTTGGAAAATGACGACTCATTCTGTCATCTTGACTAAGAAACGGTAGTCACATGTACAGTATTGCATGTTCAAGTAAGACGCAAAAAGGTGTGGTTATCTAGACGTGCAAGTAAATAAAATAATGATTTCTGCTATTAGTTTTTCTTCAGAAGTACTTGAGGGATATTTCTCAGACTTCATTTGTAGGTTCATCTTTGTCTTTTATGAGACTTTCGTTAATTAACTAAAGATCATACAGCAGGAGCACCAACATCTCTCTGGGATTTCTCGTTTTTGCTACCAGTATTTAAGAAGGTCAAGACATAGTTGAAATATATTATTTTATGTTTTTCTGTCCTTTAATTTCAGGGCAATCGTGCAGAACAAGAGAGATTGCTAGCAACGAGTTCTACCCTGTATGTAGGCAATCTATCTTTTTATACAACAGAGGAACAGATTCATGAACTTTTCTCTAAATGTGGAGATGTCAAGAGGATCGTAATGGGACTGGACAAAGTTCAGAAAACTCCTTGTGGATTTTGTTTTTTAGAGTATCCTTTAATTACCTGTAAACATAGAAATGTGCAGAAGTCACTTGGTCACAGAAATTTCCCTATCCCAATTTTTATTTTTTAGCCCACCATCATCAGATGGTGGGCTTATTCAAATCGCCCTGCGTCCGTGGTCCGTGGTCCGTCCGTCCGTCCGTCCGTCCCTCCGTCCGCCGTCCGTCCGTCCGTAAACAATTCTTGTTATCGCTAATCCTCAGAAAGTACTGAAGGGATCTTTCTCAAATTTCATATGTAGGTTCCCCTTGGTGCCTAGTTATGCATATTGCATTTTGGGACCGATCGGAAAACAACATGGCCGACAGGCAGCCATCTTGGATTTTGACCATTGAAGTTTGTTATCGCTATTTCTGAGAAAGAGCTGAAGGGATCTTTCTCAAATTTCATATGTTGGTTTCCCTTGGTGCCTAGTTATGCATATTGCATTTTGGGACAGATCGGAAAACAACATGGCCGACAGGCAGCCATCTTGGATTTTGACAATTGAAGTTTGTTATCGCTATTTCTAAGAAAGTACTGAAGGGATCTTTCTCAAATTTGATATGTGGGTTTCCCTTGGTGCCTAGTTATGCATATTGCATTTTGGGACCGATCGGAAAACAACATGGCCGACGGGCAGCCATCTTGGATTTTGACCATTGAAGTTTGTTATCGCTATTTCTGAGAAAGTACTGAAGGGATCTTTCTCAAATTTGATATGTAGGTTTCCCTTGGTGCCTAGTTATGCATATTGCATTTTGGGACCGATCGGAAAACAACATGGCCGACGGGCAGCCATCTTGGATTTTGACCATTGAAGTTTGTTATCGCTATTTCTAAGAAAGTACTGAAGGGATCTTTCTCAAATTTCATATGTAGGTTCCCCTTGGTGCCTAGTTATGCATATTGCATTTTGAGACCAATCGGAAAACAACATGGCCGACAGGCAGCCATCTTGGATTTTGACAATTGAAGATTGTTATCGCTATTTCTCAAAAAGCACAGAAGGGATCTTTCTCAAATTTCATATGTAGGTTCCCCTTAGTGCCTAGTTATGCATATTGCATTTTGAGACCGATCTGAAAACAACATGGCCAACAGACAGCCATCTTGGATTTCGAAAATTGAAACTGGTTATCACTATTACTAAGAAACTAATGAAGGGATCTTCCTGAAATTTCATATGTAGGTTCCCCCAGGTGCCTAGTTATGCATATTGCATTTTGAGACCAATCAGAAAACAACATGGCCGACAAGCAGCCATCTTGGATTTTGACAATTGAAGTTTGTTATCACTGTTTCTGAGAAAGCACTGAAGGAATCTTTCTCAAATTCCATATATATAGGTTCCCCTTGGTGCCTAAATCTTAAATTTTATATATAGGTTTCCCTTGTTTGAAAAGTACTAGAGGTTTCTTCTGAGTTTACACAGATTAGTAAGACTTAGAAGAAGAGAAAAGTAGAGAAAAGATCAATCTGACATGGAACCTATAAAGAACATTCAATGGTGGGCGCCAAGATCCCTCTGGGATCTCTTGTTTTGTAACGTATCTATTTTCATACACCTTTCAAAATTTGACGAGATTTTTAGGTCACCTGAGACGAAGTCTCAAGTGACCTGTTCTAATCGCCTTTTGTCCGTCGTCGTCTGTCGTGCGTCGTGCGTCCGTAAACTTTTTACATTTTCGACTTCTTCTCCAAAACCACTTAACAAACTTCAATGAAATTTGGCAGAAAGTTTCTATGGCTGAAGGTCAACCAAAATTGTGAATTATATGGTCCCCAGCCCCCAGGGGCCTGAGGGTGGGGCCAAAAAGGGTCAAATTGACTAAAACTTCAAAAATCTTCTTCTCTACTCTCAGATATGGTAGAATCAAATACTCTTCATAGATGGAAGGGTCTTACGGTGCTTTACCAAAATTGTGAATTTCATGACCCTGGGGTCTCACGTTTGCCCCTGGGGAGGGGGTAAACTTTACTATAGTTTATATAGGGAAATCACATTTTTGACTATTATTTGTTGGATTTGTATTGGAATTCATTCTAACTTGGTTCAAATTATCAGCATGGGATTACAGTTTGATGTTATGTACATATTGGCCCTGGTTGACCCCCAGGGGCTGGTGGGCGGGGCCAAAAAGGGTCAAATTGACTGAAATTTCAAAAATCTTCTTCTCTACTCTCAGATATGTTAGAATCAAATACTCTTCATAGATGGAAGGCTCTTCAGGTGCTTTACCAAAATTGTGAATTTCATGACCCTGGGGTCTCACGTTTGCCCCTGGGGAGGGGGTAAACTTTACTATAGTTTATATAGGGAAATCACATTTTTGACTATTATTTGTTGGATTTGTATTGGAATTCATTCTAACTTGTATCAAATTATCAGCATGGGATGACAGTTTGATGGTATGTACATGTTGGCCCTAGTTGACCCCCAGGGGCTGGTGGCCGGGGCCAAAAAGGGTCAAATTGACTAAAATTTCAAAAATCTTCTTCCCTACTCTCAGATATGGTAGAATCAAATACTCTTCATAGATGGAAGGGTCTTAAGGTGCTTTACCAAAATTGTGAATTTCATGACCCTGGGGTCTCATGTTTGCCCCTGGGGAGGGGGTAAACTTTACTATAGTTTATATAGGGAAATCACATTTTTGACTATTATTTGTTGGATTTGTATTGGAATCCATTCTAACTTGTATCAAATTATCAGCATGGGATGACACTTTGATGGTATGTACATGTTGGCCCTAGTTGACCCCCAGGGGCTGGTGGCCGGGGCCAAAAAGGGTCAAATTGACTAAAATTTCAAAAACCTTCTTCCCTACTCTCAGATATGGTAGAATCAAATACTCTTCATAGATGGAGGGGTCTTAAGGTGCTTTACCAAAATTGTGAATTTCATGACCCTGGGGTCTCACGTTTGCCCCTGGGGAGGGGGTAAACTTTACTATAGTTTATATAGGGAAATCACATTTTTGACTATTATTTGTTGGATTTGTATTGGAATTCATTCTAACTTGGTTCAAATTATCATCATGGGATTACAGTTTGATGTTATGTACATGTTGGCCCTAGTTGACCCCCAGGGGCTGGTGGGCGGGGCCAAAAAGGGTCAAATTGACTGAAATTTCAAAAATCTTCTTATCTACTATATGTTAGAATCAAATACTCTTCATAGACTGACCCCATTAGGACTGATGGGTGGGGCCAAAAAGGGTCAATTTAGTTGGCCGAAATATTTCAAATCTCAGGTGACCGTTAAGGCCCTTTGGGCCTCTTGTTATATATGGCTCTGTCTGATGTACACTTTCGTTTGTCCAGAGATATTCTACATCCTGAACGACACTTTGATTCAACTATTTTTGCAAAAGTTATGCCCCTTTGTTTTAGTATTTGATTTTTCTCTGAAGATCTCTTGCATTTTTCAACTGGTCGTCTTGAAACTAAGTAAACTTTTTAATTATGACATGAAGTTATATATGTTTCCCTAGGGGAGCCTTTTGATTCAACTTTTATTGCTAAAGTTACATGCTTGTATACAGATCTGTAGATCCCCACTTGGTTTACAACCATTTTTTCCAATCTTTGTAGACTTTGCTATGAAATGAAATTATACTTCCTTAGTGGCATTTTGATTAGACAATGAATGGTTTTGCTTTTCAATATTTGTGTTCACATGATGCAATAATGCATTTCATTTTTGCATGGGACAGGAGCTCCCTAGAGTACTTTTGTTTATTTTTTAATAGTTCATCATAAATATCCACTTAATTTCTTACATCTTATTGAAATTTACATATTTTAAAGATAATGTAAATTCATATCAGGTACACTTTGTGGATTGTTTAGTCATCTCACACTGAAGATGTGCATGTGGGCTAGCTTACTTTTTGGATTGGCTATTTTTATGGCAGTTATGGCCCTTTTTCATGAAAACTTCTCAAAATACGTAAGCAGCACAATGTGCATTGAAGTTGTGCATCTTTGCATGCTGTTTTCCCCTTTTTTGTGAGAGTGGGAATCTGGGATGATTGGGTGACAGTTACAAGTTGAGTTCAGGATGGAGACAGAATCAGGGTGGTTTGGGAAGGAGGGTTTGGTCAGCCATCCTGGTGACAGAGTGAGAATTAGGGTGGATTGGGGAGGAGGTATTAGTCAGCAATCCTGATGACAGAGTGGGGATCAGGATAAATTGGGAAAAGGTCATTGGTCAGTCATTCTAGTGACATAGTCAGAGTCAGGGTGGATTGGGAAGGGTGTACATGTATTAGTCCGCAATCCTGGTGACATAGTGGGTATAAGGAGTCTGTTAATGTTTGTTACTGCTGGATGACCAGTCCTCATGATATAGTGTACAGGTATTACTAGGATAAAGCATGGATAGATTTTGATTATCAGATAAAATTACCGATAGATTATTTTCATACAGTAGCTTAGAGTTAGAAAACTCATTTCTAACCAACAAGGAATATGATAATTGATTTTAGGTTTCAAGCATTCTGGTATTTTATCACGGCTAGGTCTGTCATAATTAGCTGTACATAAGTCTTTATCCTGTAATCCTTAATCAACGTCAAGATATTACTTACGTGAGGATGCCGCCAATGCTCTGAGATACGTCAACGGTACAAGGCTAGATGACCGAATTGTGAGGACAGATTGGGATGCTGGGTTCAAAGAGGGACGACAGTATGGAAGAGGAAAGAGTGGAGGACAGGTTAGTTTACATGTGTCAAGATAATCTCTTATTGACATGGTTGACCACGTAGGGGTGGATAAAGAAATTTGAAAATAACATTTCTTTTCAGCCCATGGCCACCACTGCCCATCATCAAGTAGGCTATTTAAATCATTTTTTCCCTGTGGTTTGTTGCCCATTGTCCCTCCGTCTGTAGACAATCTTTGTAATTGCTATTTCTCAGAAAGTTCTTCACGGATCTCTCAAATTTCACCTGTAGGTTCCTTGATCCCTAGTTGTGCGTGTTCTTGGATTTCATTTAGATTCCTCTTGTATTAGTTGAAGTGTGTTAACCCTATTTGTTAACCCTCTTGTAATGATAACGAGATATAACCATCCATTGGTTTTGAGAATTTCATTAAAGATTGTTGTTGGTTCTGTGGAAGCAGAGCATTACCAATTTTCAGGCCATCATCAGCTGCTTGTTTGGAATGGTCTTGGTCATGCCATGTTGGTCCTAAAACAAGTGATGTTTCTCTAGAAGTTCTGGATACATTGTATATCATTCTAAAATGTCAGATTATACCCTTTGTCTCTAGTTAGGCACATTTACTTTTGAGAGTCTGAGGGAAATAAACAAGATGGCTGAAACGAGGTCATCTTCTTTCCCAGTTGTAATATAAATATTCCCATTGGTAAGGCTGTCAGTTTCTTGTTGTCATGTGACAATTTCTGGAGTCAAACCATAAATATGAAGGGTCAAATAGATATCTGTCATTGAAAGCACAAGAGTCAAAAGCTCACAACTGATCTAAAACATTAACTATCAGTTTAAGTGACAGACAGTACTTACATCTGATACACCTATGTATAAAACAGTTTATCATTGCTATTAAACTCGGGATATATTTTTCTCCAAATGTTTTGATGTATGTTCACCTTGAAGCCTAGTTGTGCATGGCCATGTTGGATTTTGCCTGTTAAAAAATTGACTTCTCTATTTCTCAAAGAAACCTTTCTCAAATGTGGAATGCAAGCATGCGCCCCTGAGTATTGATTTTCTCCTTTATTTTTCAGGTACGAGATGAATACAGAACAGACTTTGATGAAGGACGGGGAGGCTACGGAAAGATAGTAGCTGGACGTATAAGAACAAAACCAGATCATCAGTGAGTATAGTTTCTGTTATCTAGATCTCTTAGGGCTTTTGACAGGATAGGGAAATGACTAAATATCAAATCTATTTTCAATGAAAAAATGTTAACACTTTCAAAAACCATATGTTAGACTTTCCAAACTTATATTGGTTAAGAAAATGAGATATATATATATAAAATCCATATATTAATCCATTTTGTATGTTTTTTGTCTACCATCATCAAATTCAAATCACCCTTCTCAAGGGCATCTGTGGTCCATCATCTGTCCGTCAACCGTACTTGTCATAGCTATTTCTTGAAATACTAGAAGAATATCTCTTAAACTTGATTTGTAGGTTTCTCTTCGTCCCTAGTTGCAACATGTGCCCATTTAACTTTGAGTCTTATTGTTTCAACAAAATAGCCAACGAGCGACCATCTAATATTCTTTGATTGTGATATTGGGAGCCACAGTGGCTGAGTGGTTAAGGTGTCCCGACACTTTATCACTAGCCCTCCACCTGCATTGCGAGTTCGAAACCTACGTGGGGCATTTGCCAGGTACAGACTGTAAGCCGGTGGTTTTTCTCCGGTTACTCTGGCTTTCCTCCACCTCCAAAACCTGGCACGTCCTTAAATGACCCTGGCTGTTAATAGGACGTTAAACAAAAACAAACCAAACATTGAAGTTTGTCATCTCTGTTTCCTTGAAAGTACTGGGATGATTTCTCTCATGCTTGATATGTTGTTTACCCTCAGTCCCTAAATGTGTCCTTACAATTTCAGTAATTATTTGAAAAACAAAATGTTCGACAGGCATTCACCTTGGATTTTAACAGTAGAATTTGTTTTCGCTATTTCTTAGAAAGTTCTTGTTAGATCTTTTTTAGATTTCCTATGAAGGATGCACTTTTGTCAAATCACTAAGAGGGAAAGAAGGTAAAAGTAGAGAAAAATTCAATCTTACATAGAACAATAAAGATCACAGTGATGTTGGGCACAGAGGATCCCTCTAGGATCTGTTTCATATACCCTTAGCTAAAATAGCTATCAGTGCGGAGGAAAAAATCTAAATAATACATGTAGTTATAGAGTCTAGGTGACCACTCTAGATCCATACTCTATGATAGGAGAGTCTTGTCACCTGACCGCTCTAGATCCGTACTCTATAATAGGAGAGTCTTGTCAACTGACCACTCTAGATCTGTACTCCATGGTGGGAGAGTCTTGTCACCTGACCACTCTAGATCTGTACTCTATGGTAGGAGGGTCTTGTCACCTGACCGCTCTAGATCTGTACTCTATAATAGGAGAGTCTTGTCACCTGATCACTCTAGATCTGTACTCTATGGTAGGAGAGACTTGTCACCTGACCGCTCTAGATCTGTACTCTATGGTAGAAGAGTCTTGTCACCTGACCACTCTAGATCTGTACTCCATGGTAGGAGAGTCTTGTCGCCTGACCACTCTAGATCTGTACTCTATGGTAGGAGAGACTTGTCACCTGACCGCTCTAGATCTGTACTCTATGGTAGAAGAGTCTTGTCACCTGACCACTCTAGATCTGTACTGTATGATAGGAGAGTCTTGTCACCTGACCGCTCTAGATCTGTACTGTATGGTAGGAGAGTCTTGTCAACTGACCACTCTAGATCTGTACTCCATGATAGGACGGTCATGTCACCTGACCACTCTAGATCTGTACTGTATGGTAGGAGAGTCTTGTCAACTGACCATTCTAGATCTGTACTCTATGGTAGGAGGGTCTTGTCACCTGACCACTCTAGATCTGTACTGTATGGTAGGAGAGTCTTGTCAACTGACCACTCTAGATCTGTACTCTATGGTAGGAGGGTCTTGTTACCTGACCGCTCTAGATCTGTACTGTATGATAGGAGAACTTTGTCACCTGACCACTCTAGATCTGTACTCTATGGTAGGAGAGTCTTGTCACCTGACCTCTCTAGATCTGTACTCTATGGTAGGAGGATCTTGTCACCTGACCACTCTAGATCTGTAGTCTATGGTAGGAGAGTCTTGTCACCTGACCGCTCTAGATCTGTACTGTAGGAATGAGTAGGTACACCAACAGCAATTTTATGTCAATTCTGCTGTGACTTCAATATTTTTTCAAAAGTAATGAATCAAATTAATCATTAAAATCCTTTGTTTGGATAGAGATTTCACTGTTATATGTTATTAGTGGGGTATGCATGTTTCACTTATATCCTGTTTTGAACAGTGTATTACATGGTATATATACAATGAATACTTTTTTTATTTTCACAGGAAATTGGATTACATGACATAGGACTGATTGAATATATTTTATCTACACATCGCATCATGAGGATTTGGACTGGCTAAAGTGGATAACCACAATCTATTGGCATTATGATAGACTGAAATGATTATTCTGAACTGATTTCTCCACAAACTTAACATTTCATTGCCATTGAGCACATCATTATATTTCCTAAACAATGCTGCAGCCTCTCAGCCAGTGTCATTGCTTCAGTTTGAATTGTTATACAATTCCTGACACTCATTATACATTTCATTATCATTTTACACACCATGTGGAGCCGTTTATAAATATGGATATGAAAGTTTGTGAAAATGTTTTTATATGGTTGAATGATTTGAATGCAAATGGAATAAAAGTTTAAATCTAATGTGTTGTTACCCTTTATTAAAATGTTTTGTTAATATACTAGTACAGTCAAACTTGTAATAGCGGACACCCTTATATAGCGGACACCTGTCCATAACGGACACTTCCAGGAATCCCCAATGAAAATCACTATATAAATATCATGTATATAGCGGACACCTTCCTAATGCGGACAGCGGACACTTATTTTTGTCCGTAAAGTTGTTAAAAATTCCGCATAACGGATACGTGAAACCATAACCGTGTTGATATTTGTGTGTAAAACGTTTCTAAATAACAAGCAGAGCATTAATTACTCAACTCCCCTGGCAGCAATGCTAACTTAGGAAGCCACTTCATCAGTCACTAATTGTCCTGTTACCTGTAAGTTGCTGTAACAATGGGCAGTAATTACAAGAGAGTGACCGATCGCCATCGGCAGAGGTGTTTGTTTACTCAACCCCACCGGTGACAGCTAAGCTTAGCCATTCAACCATAGCCTAGACAACAAGAATGGTCAGGGGGTAATTAAATCATTATCAAGACCAACAAAAGAGGGACAAAGCAACAGTTATGTTTGTCATAATTGTTTTACTTACAAAATCAACCGTATGCAAATCTGACAGGGCAGGCACATGGTTATCAGCCGCCATTTTCTCACACTCGGAACTCCTCGGAATACGACTACGTAACATATCAAGAACAGCTGAAGAGTTCCGAGTGTCTTTGTTTACACTATACTAATTGACTGAACCAGAAAACGGTATTTATTAAATTAAATCCCTACATGGATTTCAGAAAATATGTCTCAAAATAAATGCTTAGGGATTATAATTATCAGAGGAAAATGCACTTTCATTTATAAAGAGTTAATGTTGTAATAGAAAAGATATTTCAAACATATTTATTTTCCAAAATATTGAGGATTAATGAAAATTGTTATACTATGATAAGAATTACCTTTACTTTTTTGACTATGTTGAGTATTTGTCTGAATAGATATTCAGTATAGTATGATATTGTGAAGATTTGTTTTGAAACTATAGGCTTAATATAAATTATTTAAAATATCAACTTAATTTTTTGTGTCAGATGAATGATTGAAAATTAATTAATTAAGCATTTATCTTTAATCATTTGTCAATTATTCATTTGTTTCAGTGTTTAAATATAATAAATCAGGAGACATATAGTGTACTATAAACAGACTTTGGTTTGTTTCTTCGTTTATAAGGGACATAACTCGTTGAACCTCTATATAAAGGACACCTCTCTATAAAGGACACTTTTGTCTTGTCCCTTAGGTGTCCTTTATAGACAGGTTCGACTGTATACACATTGTAGCTTCAAACATACCACTACTGCAATCAGTTATCAGACTTCTGGGTTTTTGACACTGTAGGATAATAGAAGCAGATTTGTTATAAATCAATGTTTACCATGCCATCTATATTATGTACCAATTCATGGTGGAATATAATTGTAGTAATCATTCGAAGTTCAGGTTTGGCTCATTGACTAATTTAGACTTCAAAAGTGCATGGAATGTCTTTGGGAAATAATCTAAACTTTCAAATACAGTATTGCAGTATGTGTATCCATTTCAGACTCATTCTAATATAAGGATCAGTCTTTTAACTATTTTGATGTATGTATCAGAATAGTGAAATATAATAACCATTTTTACTTGGGAACACTATCAAAATCCAAGACAACATCTATCAGCATTTTTAGGTCACTCTATCAGAAGTCTCTAGTGAGCTATTGCGATCTATTCCATCTACCGTATAATCATGTGATGAGGAATTGAACCTGGGATCCCTTCTACACTAGTCCTTATGAAGCTCTACTGATCAACTTTCAGAGAAATTCTCCCTTCTAGAGTTGGTAGGAAGCAGATGGTATCTTATCAGGGGGAAATAACTTACCAAATGTTCTAGGGGTAGAAGTGACACTTGTGAAAGTAAGGCTCAGAATTGTTGTCCTTATGTGGGAACCAATTTAACAGAGGTCATAAAATTATATTTCAATGCCTTTGCTGAGGATTGAACCAAGAAATTAAAATCCTTCAGAACCTATCGCATCTGGAAAGGTTAAAAGATCTAGGTCTCCCAGCTCTGCAATATAGATGTCTTTGGGCAGATACATCGAAGCAAACAAATAGTATGTAGACTTTGTCAGCAATGAAAACACAGCTGTTCATTCCAATGATGCCAGCTACTACAATGGTACTTAACAAGAAGCTTTTTATGACCCTTAATGAAATATTTAACCCCAGGGTCTGATTCCGAGATCACTTAATTCAAATAAAAGTGACATACTGTATTTCCCCCTATATATGTACCAAGTCGAATTTTGGTACGGTAAAACCAGCAATTTCATTATTTCCAGAATCTGTCACTTTCACCCATACAATTGTTTGTATATTTGAGCCATGTTAAATTTATGATGAGGGCAGCCCTTCCTGACAGGACAGATATGCCCTGTTATGTTACATGGTTTTGGAGTGAAATCAAGACTCGCTAGTTTCCATCCAATGCTATCCCAAATTAAAGTTAAGCCTTACCCTGTAACCTATAGGAGAGGAAAAACGCAGCTACCAGACCGGGAGTCTCAAACCCCAGGGACCTACAAACTCTAGGCAGTCGCTCTAACCATTTGAGCTACCTGGCCACTGATGCTCATCCCAGTCCAGTGCAGTACAACTGAATTAATTGCTCTGCCCATCACTCAGCTCGTCTATGCACCATTTGTGAAATTTAAAATATTTTCTCGATTTGTATATTCCTAAAGTCCCTACCCACTGTAGGTGTGAATCACACCTAGCAATTGAATGATGATGCTTCAGATCATGATTAAGCAGTTGATACCCATCCCAAAGATGCTGTAGAAGAAACATCACTTTCAGTCTATACTGTACTGTAGCCACAGGTACTTGGGGCCAGGAACTAAAGTTATAATGGAATTGTCCAATTTTAATTTGTAACATCATTTCTTGTCTATTTATGCACCGATACAACATTGGAATCGATTATAAAGCGCTTTAAAAAAAAAAAAAAAAAACGTTTCTGGTTGTTATAATATAGAGGTCAAATATTTGATTTATTACAATTATGGAACAAATTACGTAAACATATATATTTCAAACAGTCGTTTGCCCGGATAGAGGTTTGCAAGTTTTAAATGAGATAATCTCCTATAGATGCACGTGTCTTGCAAAAGCGAAATCGAAAGTAAAATCATCAAATGCTCTAACTCGCTAAAATGTTTGTAAAGCCTGTATATTTCTAAACATTTGTATGATAATGATCCATATCACACTTCCTGTTTGATACTGAATAGATCTGTTAGGCCTAAAAACTAAGATGTGTAGGTCAAGCATTCTTTATGGACTGTTGACAAGGTGAAGAAGGCTGGACTTATTATTAGGTACGTTTATAATTAGTTCTTTATTTCTTTAACGAGGACTGCATACGACCCGGATGTTCTCAAGGTTTGCGTTGCGCCTGTTTGAAACGCAGTTTCAAACTGTCACAAGATTTTGTTCGGCTAAAAAATATATTATGGCAAGGGTAAAGAAAGACAAAAGTGGCGAGCCACTTTTGTCTTTCTGTCCGAGCCAAAAATACAGCTTATATTTTAAGACACTGACCATGTATTCTATTTATCCTGCAACAGACATAAAAATGATCATTTTGAAGTGAAACGGTGTCAAAAATTACAGAAATATGTTCGCCTTTTAAACGTAGTTTCGCTTTGAAGTAGGTCAGTCGAACTGACGCACGTGCTAAGATTCCAAAATACAGCTGTTTTCCGTCACTGCCGTATACAGCAATAATATATACAATGTACGGTGAGTGTATTCCGACAATGCAGTGGCAGTTACAGGATAAACACATATATATATATTTATCCTGCAACTGCCACCGCATTGTCGGAATACACCCACCGTATATATTTTTGCTGTATACGGCAGTGACGGAAAACAGCTGTATTTTGGAATCTTAGCACGTGCGTCAGTTCGACTGACCTACTTCAAAGTGAAACTATGTTTAAAAGATAAACATATTTCTGTGATATTTGACACTTTCACTTCAAAATGATTATTTTTGATGATTATTTTCATGACTGTTGCAGGATAAATAGAATACATAGTCAGTGTCTTAAAATATAAGCTGTATTTTTGGCTTGGGACAGAAAGACAAAAGTGGCTCACCAAGGCTCGCCACTTTTGTCTTTCTTTACCCTCCCCAAAATACAGCTTATATTTTTAGACACTGACCATGTATTCTCTATATAGCTGCGATAATGTAGCTCTGGACGACGGACGGACAATTTCTGACAGATGGTCGTTGTCAGAGAGCAATGTAGGCAGGGTATGAATATTCGATCGTTCTAATATATATGTCACCGGTACAAGTATGGGACTAATTAAATATTTGTGTATATGATTTACAAATATGTATGTGTCGTCGAGTTACTTGTATTGTGGAAAGTACCTTGTCTATTTATAGTAACGTCTGTATCTTGTCTGTAGTTCAGGTGGTCGTCTCGTGATTGTCCTTATTTAGTCTTGTTTATGTCTTATATGTAAATTAGGGTGTGAAAGTGTGAAAAAGCGTGCAAGAGTGAGAGAACGTTAGATAAAACTCCATAACTCGCGCGAATCATCGCAGTTGCCATTTAACCGTTGGCTGAGACGTATCCTCCGGGGTCCAGCAACTACTACCTTACGATGTATTATACGATGTGACACTATTTCACCAGACTGCTGAAGTCTTGGAAGGAATATATACTATACAGAATACGTATTTACCGTGTAATAGATATTTATTGAATATCAACATTAAGCGCGTATTCGTATACACGTAGTATTAGCCGGTATATATTGATATATACCATATATATACGTTGTACTTAGTCCGGCTGTTTTTATGTTTCAGGGGTTTTTATGTTTGTACGTCTGCAAATGTCTCCGGTTAGTGAATAAATAAAGAACCAGCAGGAATTTGGGAGTTTGTTATTATGTCCCGCATTTTCTTCCTGTGACATATATATAGCAAGATGGCTAGTATTTAAGTACATGGTGAATATGTGACGGCACACAGGAAATAAATCCCTCGGTCTTCCCAGTATCAACATTAACGCCCCGATTTTATCTAACATTCAAGTTCAAATTGCAACTGATTTCAGAAAGATAAAACATTGACCTCAAACAGGAAATCTAAACAACAACAAATGTCAGGTTAACATTCTAGACACAACATACATGTATACATAGATAGAATTAAACATTGTCACCTTCAGTAGAAAGAATAATTTCCCGATACACACTGAAAACAAAAAAAATCATGGATATTGAATTTAAAATTGGGTTGTTGTTTAAAATTTATTAACAGCCACTGTATATTTATATCTAAATTGTTGTTTCGTTATAAATACCGTATATATAAGACCATAGTCACAAAAACGACATATTAAAGGAAGACAATGTAGTTACGTTTACTAAAGTTGTGCTCCGGTTTTACATGCAATCTACAGTATCTAATCCTAGTCAGGAAAAGCCTGCACTCCAACAATGTTGTCATTAAATTAAAGATATGAAAATAAGAGGAACAACTGATGAATCCAGTTTCCAAAGAGTATTAATATTTTTCTTCTGTAATACACTGTAGCTTGCCGATATATGTTTCAGCCTTAGGCAGCTGGCCATCATCAGGGCACAGGTTACATGGTATAGTACATGTAGTTAATAGGAGTAAAGATGGAGATCATGTGATAACAACAAGTATAGATTCTGACATCATCTGAGGAAGTTAGTTAAGAAACAGGCGTAATTTTATTACACAAGACTATACATGTCCCTGCAGTACCAACCTAGGTGACCAAACCAGCTGGTTCACAGGTGGTTGTGTCTGATCAAAAATCACAAGGTTTATTTTATACATGTAAAGAGCCTAGCTGTCACACCGGTACTTGTATACCCCAATTGAATTGCCAGAGCTATAAGTAAATGGAACAAAAAATTGGCAATTTTCTGGGACTGTTACTATTACAGCAGCAAAACGGTATCACACCACTAAAACTGGTAGTACATCATCAAAACATTGTAGAAAATATTAGCAACCGCAGACAATGGTATCAACATGACTCTTGATCAGATACAACCACCTGTGAGCAAGCTGTATCGGTCATTTAGGTTGATACTGCAGGGACATGTAAAGTCTTGTTTACCCTAGTAATAAAATAAACAAAATACTGATATAAAGATATAGGTATTTCTGGCTAATTTAATCGAATATTGTAAAAGACTATATACATTCACAGTACATATGTCCCTGTGTTTAGTCCAAGGGTTAAGACTGGACTTTGGTAGCGTTGATAGTCCTTCCCATCTCCTGCTAATTAGCTGTCAGATTTTCCATCAATAGTTCCAAACTTCATTCTCATCCCCAAGTGACTGTCAAGCTTATAATTACCATCTAATGTAGAGTGAAAAGAAGGGAAGAAACTCTATATATACATTGTACTTGCTACAGAACCAATTGATTAAACCATTTCATTTGAATAAACACTGGGTTATGTATCTATATATACAAATTATAATATTCAAACTGGTGTCACATACAATATAAACATACACATGTACATGTACCTCTTTTGTACATTTTTGTTACATTTAATTATTCTTTCACTTTTAGCCCATAATTCAAGTAAATGTCTGTTGATTATATTGCTGTGCTTTACATATTATACAGTTGAACCTTGGGATCATGAAAAATCTATGAGATATATCTGGATCCAGAGTATGCAACCACCTCAAAATGAGTATATTTTATAGAATTTTTAATGTTGGAACTGATTTTTTACTTGAAGGAGAAATTATTAGTTCTTTGATATTTTTACAGGTGAAATGGATCCGGAAATACATCCAAGTATGGATACTAGTACATGTCCAGATTCCGAGAAAACAACAGAATATGTATGTGCTGAGCATGGAAGTTCTCTCCAGAAAGCATTTTATACAGCTTGGACCAATAAGGAATATTGTGACATCACGCTGCGAGTTGGTAAGGACAGTATTCAGACCCATCGACTGATACTGACTTCACTCTCTCAGTATTTCAAAACCCTTCTACAGATGGATGTGAATGGCAAAAAAGATGAAGCAGAGCTGCATGAAGTGGAATTTGATTCATTGTGTCAACTCCTGTCATTTGGCTATACTGGAAAGATTGATATATCCATGGAAAATGTTGCTTCTTTATTCATAGCCTCATCTTACCTACAGGTAGTTTTTGTGAAGGACTCCTGCGAGAAGTTCTTATTGAACAATATGGACAAAGATAACTGCGTCAGAGCTTGGTGTCTCGCTGACCAGTACACTGCCATGGCACTCGACAACAAAGCTGTGCAAGTATTTACACAGGAATTTGAATACATCAGTAGCACAGAGGATTTTATTTCCATGCTAACAGTGAAAATGTTGTTAAGGATGTTGGAAAAGGAGGGACTGGTCATTTCAAGAGATGGGGTCATTTTGCCACCTGTAGAACAAGAAATCAGTCTGCTGAAAGGAGTACTACACTACATCGACAGGACCATGTGTAGTATTGAGGCTGCCATATCTTTACTTAAGGCAGTCCGACTTCCCCTCATAGATTATATACTTATCACAGAGCACCTGTCAAAGTATCCTAAACTGTGCCAAGACAAAGCTGTGGAAAATCTCTTGGATGCTGTAAAAACCTTTCGGGAGAGTTCAGAACATCAGGAAATCAACAAAAACTGGCTATCACCACGGAGACCAAAGATCAATGGGTATGTGTACAGCCAGATGTCATATGGAGTAGGTGGCGAGGATGGGGTACACTTCTTCCTGAGAAGCAACTTTGGAATACCAAGACCAAGTAAAGATGCCTTAGTCACCTCCGTGGATGTTCATCTGAGATACTGGTCTCAGCACCCAAATAAAGACCCTATTGTCGGAGGCCTAACCTTCAAATACTCCGACAATACAGTCTTACAAGGTGGTTTGGAAGCTGATTCACACTATTGCACTAAGGTTGAGAGCTTTGCACTACAGGATTCTGAGTACATCACCAGGGTTGTCGTAAAGAGTGGATGGATGATGGACAGCATCAAATTTGAGACAAATTTTGGCAAGAGTTATGGCCCCTGGGGAGGATCAGGTGGAGGAGAACGCACCTGTGTCGCACCGAATGGAACAGTTGGATACTTGCACAGTTTTGCTGGTATTGACATAAATTCTGGTGGCAGTTCAGCTGTTCACAGAGTCCGTCTGGGTTGGGCAACGCTAGATGATGCAGAGGAGGAGCTTGACATGACTGATCTCTATAAAAACATGAGACTTAGGCCACATAGTGATTTTGGTGATTTTGACGACGAGATTGACGATGATTATAACGCGACTGATAGTGATGAATATGAAAATCCATCTGATGTTGAATGATCCAAAACATAAAGTGGGTCTGAATGTGTGTCTACCTCACTATATGTATGTAGTAATTAACACAAATACAACTGGGCCTTTGATTTGACGAAGATCTGTCCATGTTTGTAAGAAATCAGGGTTATAGATATATATATACATGTACAGTTATATTGATATCTAAGATAAAAATCCTTCTTCTTCTTCTTTTGTTGGCTCCTTCAATATATTGGCAATTATGCCCTCGGGGGGGGGTCTGATGCATAGGCGTGAAAAAAGGGGCAATTTACAGTGATTTTTTTGCGAGGGTATATAAATGGTAAAAACAGCCGTATGTTTTAGTGTGTGATGAGGGCTTTAAGGGCGGTTTAGGGTATTTTTGTCCTGCAGTCTTGTGTTGTGCAATAGTACTGCTGCTATGGGAAGGGATTCCATAATGTTATTGTGAGTGGAAAGAATGAATATTAAATTTTGTAGGTGTCTTTTATATAAAGCTACTTGGATTTTAAAATAAATAAATAAATATGTTTTAAATTCTTACTTTTAATAATAGGACATGTGTACAAAATATACAGTTGTAGTGCTGTTTGGCTTATGTTTTATATAAATAGTGTATTGTCATTCGCATGTTAAGTATATTTTGTGAAAAATCCTCCCACACATAATTTGTTAATTAAGCAGAGAAATAACAATCGATCCCAATGAACACACTAACTTTAACCAGACATTACTTAGTAACAATTAAGACTTGCTCTGCCTGGTAACCAAAAAATTGACATCAAAAGCGTTGACATAAAATCATTGAAATTTGACTAAATGTATAGACAAGCGATACAGTCAACAGGGATCCTCAAAAGACAAAAACTATATACACTAATCATAATTAACAGCAAAGACACGTACCTTTTTTAGTTTATAAATATACAGAATTCATGCTGCTTAAACATGTTTGGTCAAAGTGCATGCAGGCTTATTTATAATCTAAGTCCATGGTCATTGCTAATATAATTTTCAATATTGAACAAATCTCGATCAAAATGAGGATATAAAATTTCAATGGGTATAGATTGTGTGGGATATAAAAAGTTTGTTGGACTGGAAACATTTTATAGTTAAATGTACTGATAGTGCTGGCTTAAACAAGTTTCTGTTATAGTGAATTGATTTTCATAGTCCCACACAAAGAACCTGGGAGGATATATTTTTGCATTGTGTCCATCCATCCTTGTGTCCTTTCACACTTGATCATTTTGTCCGGGCTCCTACATTACTTGTCACTGGACCTTCCTACTTGGCGCATACAAAAATGTAGGTTCACCTAGCTATATATAGTTAGGTGATCATGAGATGCTGTGTGTCATGTACCAAAAGTAGGTCGCTCTGTCTCACTCTGACCTACATTTTGACCTTTGGCCTACAGAAAAGAAAAGTATGTCTTCAACACTACTTGTTACTGGATCTTCATTCTTTGGGCATATGTTCATCTAGATGAGGTGGTGTTATGTATCAAAAGTATGCCACTCTGACCTAATTTTTAAACTTTGACCTGCATAAAGGCATAAGTTGGTGCATGTTCTATATCTTACACTACTTGTAACTCAAACTTCCTACTTGGGGCATGGCATCACCTATGTGTCAAGAGGCAGTGTTTGTCAAGTACCAGGAGTAGGTCAGAAAGGTTTGTCAAGACTGTACCCCTACACTACATGTAAATGAAACTTCATACTGACTCGGAGACAGTTTGTCCAGGCCGTATCCCTACACTACATGTCAATGGAACTTCATACTGACTCGGAGACAGTTTGTCCAGGCCGTATCCCTACACAACATGTCAATGGAACTTCATACTGACTCGGAGACAGTTTGTCCAGGCCGTATCCCTACACTACATGTCAATGGAACTTCATACTGACTCGGAGACAATTTGTACAGGCCGTATCCCTACACTACATGTCAATGAAACTTCATACTGACTCGGAGACAATTTGTGCAGGTCGTATCCCTACACTAAATGTACTTGTCAATGGAACCTCACACTGACTTGGAGGGATTGGTACACTTGAATGGAACTTTTGGTATCGCCCACTAAAATGATATTCCTGAATTTATTCACATTGATACCACAAAATGCAATTATTGAATACAGTGTCTGTCAAATTTCCTACACAAATTCATCATCTGTGCATCCTTGACATAAAATTCAACATCTGCTGGCATGGGGGACTGTAGTTCACCGTATCATCTTGTTATATGTACCTAGGTATAAAAATCTTAATCATTATTTATATGTAAGAGCGATTTCAGAGAGTTTGGTAAGTAGGGACTGTCCCAATCACCTACTCTCTGGAATGGAATTTGTGATTTTGTGATTGGTTTTATTTATCTAAAAATAACTTATTGTAACAGTTCTTTTCAGAATATCAATATTTTATATTTTATTATGGTTAAGATGACTAATCCCGGATATTAAAACTATGTTTTATACTTTGTAACTATATACTTGTACAATGTAATTGTGATATATGACACTTAAATAAACAAATTGGTTGATTGTTGATTGATTGATATAATACGTATACTGACAAAACCTGGATGTGAAGTGATGATTGAATGCCATTCATCTTGAGTTTTGAATCTGGACAGAGCAGATATGAAAATTGTTTTTTCTTTGTGAAAATGTCAGATAGATTACATGGACTTTTAGTACAATTAGATGTAAAAAGGATACCTTAAAAAATAATTTGTTTAAATTAGTTATGTAGCAAGGATGTATACCTAAACAAATAATTTGTTTAAATTAGTTATTTTATATATGGTTTTTGATTGTGAGCTTGATTTTCTAACATTAAAAGACAAATGTTAATCTTTTCAACTTATGTTCATTTGAAGAAATCTCAAATTTATACAATATTGATATACTGGTAATGGATTAATGGACCCGATGATAGGATTAAAAATTCATGTAAAAGTCCCTGCGCCCAAAACAACACCAAACTTTATTAATTTTTCTGAAAGCATTTTAATGCTGAATATACTATTTACTGGTAATAGGACAATTGTTATAAATATGGTTGTTGTTGAATGTATTTGGTTTATCATACCTGTCAATTTTCAATTCAATAAAATAGTATTCTGTTCGAAATAGTTGAGTATTCTTGCATATTTCAGATATTTTATGCATTGAAGTAACCATCATGTGGATGTGAAGAGATATACAGAACCTTTAACCCTTGAAAGTGAGGGATTGAGGTACATTATCTGAAGAGACAAAGCAATAAATGATCTACTCCAACAATGTTAGAGGTTTCACACCGGCGAGATACTTTTGACAGGTGCCGTGTAACGCAAAATCATATCCGATAAAAAAGAGCTGACCATGCAGCGGCCTCTTATGTTATAGGAGTATAAATGATCCACACATTGACAACTGAAATACAAAATATTTTGAGCAGAAATCTTATTTTATCGCTTTTCATGCCGAGAGCTGAATTATGATTGCAATAATTGCGCTTTCTTTATACTGTTGTTTATCTACAGTAAAGGATATTTGGATATGTTAAATCATAAATATGCTAATTTGTTGAAATTTCGAAATGTGCTTAATTTGATTGCGACAATTTAAGATGTATAGAAAGCCAGAATCATTCAGAACCCAATCAATTACCCCTACCAAAGTTATACATGTATAGCAGTATACTCAAGTACATTGCTGCTGGTGTTTAATCGCTAGTGATAGGGGATAGCCTGGCAAACTGTGTCTATTGTAATATACCAGGATAAGTGTGTAAAACAATCGTGTACATGGACATATTAGGCTTGTTGTTATGCCTCTTGGTTCCGGATCCATTGTCTCCACTCTAGTATGTGACTTATAGCCGGATTTTGTTATCAGCATATGCTGAATTATATAAGAAATATAAATATTATGTATAAATAAATGAAATTCAAAGCAAAATTAGATTTAAAAAATTCTTAGTATCGGTATTTTCCATTAGCGTATCTAATATTTATAAATCTATTCGTTAAGATTAATAAATCACTGATGGACTGTTACCATAAAACGTACAAACACTATGTAGACCTATACTTCCCTGTGTTGATAACTACGGGTCTGAGCAGCCTTTGCTGACATGGCTTGCTGAGGATAGTCATTTATATTATTTTATGAAATTGAACCACTCAGAATGCGTCCCCTTCCTCCAACTCCCCGCGAAGGAAGAGAGGAACGGTCATCAATGACAACGGGGCATTGTCCGCGGTGCTGCAGACAATCCCTGTCCGCTTCACGCTCAGAAGGGGACGCTCTGACTCGTCATCGTGGTTTACGGTCTGGTCAGTTTTACCTGACATCCCGGCGATGCATACTATAGAAATGATCCCTAAAAGTATGATCTTACTAATGGTTTGTTTCAGAAATCTATTTAACCTTTTTTATTTCGTTATGATTTGGTGAATAATATTTGCATGTCACTGGGGAAAGATAGATATTGATAATAATATATATATTAGATATTTTGTTAACTTACAATTTTCGATTTGAAAAAACATAATAAAAATTCTCGTTTAATTGAATAACATTGGATTTGCAAAATGTCGGAGTTAATGACAAATTTATAGAAATATTTACACAATGTATGTGACGTATCCTAAGGGAGACAACTCTTATTAAAAAAATGTAACATTATTATATTTCAAGCATTGTTAGCTTATATTTTTTCGCGTTTTTGTTAAAAATAGTGCCCTTTTCCGTGAAGGCAGAAATTGTGGCCGGATAAAGGCCTATCCCAATTAGAAAAGTCTTTACTTTCCCCCCAATTTCAAACATTTAAATTCTCCAAGATAATAATAATTAACTATTTTGGGACTGATAGTAACTTCAATCTAGATGGTGCCGTCCCATACACAACCTTTTCGATAGTTAGCTCTGCATTCATATATATAAATTTCAGGGACATTTCTGATATTTTAATTTCGATTCATTTTTTTACATACCCCTTTCTACTCCGCATCCTAACGTACGTCTTCCTGCTCTCTGTACTACCTTAATTACTCCTTTCTACTCAGGGAGTGATATCTTTATATACCCTTCCAACATTAAAAAAAATACTTGTGTCCAGTGTAATTATTTGAGTCTGGAGAAGAAAATTGTTAAAATTAAATTCCCTGACGCAGAGATCTATATATTCTATATATGTCTCTGACTACTAGTTATTTAGACTCTGGTCTGACTGAAACAGGCTCGTTTTGGACCCGCCCATCAGCCCCTCGGAGTCTGACAGGGCTGTTGTGTGCATTTAAATCAAAGTGCAATCCGAATGGTGATACTTATAACTTTAACAAAGTTTGAATTAATTACAGTGGGTATTAAGAAAATGGTACTTGAAATGTGATTCTGATATAAACTATAGTCAATATATTTGTACCGCCACAAGATCATCGCGTAACCCAAGATACTTCACAAAAGTCATTACTGGAATCGCCCATCATCAAATAAACTTATCCAGCTGTTGTCTGTACGTAACAGGAAAGAGCTTTGTAATTTAGTGAAGTACTTGAAATTGTGTTTTAGCTTATATTGTTTTCACTCATATCAGTTTACCAGCATTATAGCCGTCTATCCCCTGACTACACTATTGTATACTCCACTCACTTATCTCGATATTGCCGCTCAGAAATGTCAAACATCTGTAACCTTACTTTAATATTTATTTTCAATATGATATATTTTGATAGATCTATTGTATATGTAAAGTAATTATATCAATTCTGTCCATATTTCGTTAATTTGTATTATATATTAAGGATTGTAAATTATATAATGTAATCTTTTAGTATGCTTATGAGCCGTAAGGCTTAAAGTGAATAAACATTGAACATTGAACGACTTAATTTGATGTCAACCAGTGATTAGAGTGATTTACCCACTCCCCGGGGAAAGCGTGAGAACACAGGGTCATGAAAACTTGGTGTCATCCTGTTTCTCCCAAAACTGAAAAATATATATCCTGGTTCTCCCAAAAACTTATGTAAACAATTTAGGAGGAGTGTTGTTTTAACATTTAAGTTAACTGCTACCTGTACAGGTAAATCAACTTTCCAGTTACCTGTACAGGTAAATTAAGGTGTCTATTACTGAATGTATCAGTTGACAAATAGATAAAAAAAATAATAGATTTATCCATATATTCACAGATGGTTTGAATTTAAAAATAAAACGTGCACTTTAATAAGATGATAAATTGTTTAAAGTTATTTATATTTTAACATTTTTGATATAATTGACTTATTTTTATATGTATCCCCCATATTACAAATCATCAACTTCAGGAGAGGTGTCACTAATTAGGCTATGTTCATCTTCAGGAGAGATGTTGTAACTAATTTAAGCTAATGAAGAAAATTGAACACCCAAGCTACATGCCATGCACTGAACACCCAAGTTTAAAAATAAGTATATATAGCAGTCTATCACCAGAAAATGCAGCATTCTCAGTATGGCTAACTATCAAGTACACGTCCAGTTTACTGCAAACAAACATGGTGGTAGGACTCTACTCCAGGCTGGATACCGTACATGGCGAAGAACAACTACAGAGACACTATACCTACTGGAGATGTTGTGATAAAGACTGCCCTTCAACCATCAACACTACCAACGATATTCCTGTACAATTCGGTCATTAACACAACCACCCACCCAACCACCCACCCAACCATTTCCAGGGGGAAGTTCAGAAGATAATGAACAGCATCAAGAAGAGGTGTAGGAAGGATCTCAAACCCATACCCGACATCTACGACGAAGAAGTATCCAAACTACAGACACAGGACTGGGCAGCTGACAGACCACTACTTCAGCAGATTCCCACCTATGCAACCTGTAAGACATCCCTTTACCACTCCAGAAGCAAACTACTACCAAAGCTACCGACACCCTTGGCAGACATCATTTTGGAAGATGAATGAACTCGAACCAATAACGGTGAAGACTTACTTCTCTTTGATGACAACACAGACAACCAACGCATGCTAGCTTTTGCCACTACCAGCAACCAAGAGGATCCCACACGCACACCCAAACATTTACATCTTCATTCGTGTACTCAAAGAAATCCAGGCTACAAACGACATCACCCGACTTCAGCTTGCTCCCGGAGGACTGCCAATGCCCAAGAGACGCAGATACCGACAACTAAACAACCGTCTGACCAAACTGAAAACCCTTCTACGCAACGGCGACATCGACTACATCTACTATGGCGACCGAGCAACATATTTATTACATATGGAGTGAAATAAAACATACTACATATATGTAGTTACATATAGTTCTGTTAACAATGTATCATCCTAAATATAAATTCATCTTTTGTAATACAGTACAAATAGTGTACAGAGAAAGTAAACTATTGGTTTATTTATGATATAAATAGTGCTAATTTGTAATGTATGTATGAATGTATATGTGGCGCTTATTATTGTATTTTGAAGATACATTGTGCATATTAGTTATCCATTGTACAAGTATTATATCATCAGTAAAAATTACATATACAGTTTGTATATGCATTATTTTTAACTTTTCAAAGTGTAGAATATGTTTTGAAATATATATTCACATATACAAAATGTATATGATTATGTCAATGAAATTTAATATATAATTTCACATCTCAAAGTATAACATTAAATTGAAATTTTTATGGTCCTATCACCTATCTACCTGTATTTACCTGGATTTTGCAATAAATGAATGAGAGAGATAATTACCTTCTGTGTTTACTTAATAATTAGACCCCTGTGTAAACAAATCCTGTTTCTCCCAAAAAAGTTTTACCTGGATTTTCAGTTTTGGGAGAAACAGGATTAAACCGAAAACTTTTAGTCCCAACTCATTAGCCCCCAAGGGTCAGTCAGGGCTGTATGATACGGGTACACCGTCAAACTGCCATCCCATGAAGAATTTTCCTAAAGGCGGGATTTCCAGCAATGTTAATTTCCCAAAGAGGTCGGCCTGAATGTTGTTGTTTTTTTTTCACTTAGTGACAACTCCCCGATACATTGCTTTGCGCCATCAAAGTTGGTTCCCCAGGCTATACATTTAACCCAAATTAATCGATGATGCACATACCTAATTAATTATTACACTGTACGTAACTAAATTACTAAAGTAAGAACGCAGATTGTCACAAAGCAGAAGTAAAAGTAATTATCTATTTTAACAAAATAGGAAAATTTGAACCATAAACTAGATACAACAAGCTAATTCGTAGAATTTATATCCCCCGCTTTCCCCCCTTTCGTGAGGTGGTAATCTGATGATATGTGTTCGCCGTTATTGCACGGAAACCTCTAAAAAATACATTTTTTGTTAATCAAGAGGCCATAACTCAGTCAAACATCCGCGAAAATTCGCGGTCAAACTTGGCCGAGCCATTTAGGCATTTAATGTTGTTATCAGGTTTCAATAAAATCTGATAATATTTGTTGCTGTTACGGACGGACGGACAAATCCAAATCAATATCCCCGTTTCGGTGAAAGCGGAGGATAAAATTATTTAAACTGTAAGTATACCGCCTATAATACATTATGTATTTATTTTTTAATCGTTTTGTTAAACATGTCTTCTTCTTTTTTGAGCAAAAACATTTTTGAATGTCTCTCATATTCAGTCCCATTCCAAATTATTTAGCGTATAGAGAGTTTTATCACTAACCCTAATCCTGCCCACAGATCAAAACTTTACCATTTGTGCAAAGTGTTGATTTTTGGCTTTGATGTTTGTCACCTCAATGACTTGTTGAACGATGATGGATTTGGTTTATTTTGTTTAACGCCCTATTCTCTTCCTGGTTTATATCAATGATATTGTTAATGACATTGACTCTACAATTAAACTCTTTGCGGACGATACTACTATATATATATGGTAGTTGACAATCCTATTATAACTAACCAGCTGATAAATTATGATTTAGCCAAAATTAATAACTCAGCTAATGATTGGCTGGTCACATTCAATCAAAATAAAACAGAGTCTCTACATGTAAGCAAAAACGTACTAGACCTATTCATCCGCCAGTTTTTATGAAGAATACAGTAGTATCCAATGTAACATCTCATAAGCATCTTGGTGTATACTTGTCCTCTTAGTTTTGACTGGGTTGACCACGTTGAATACATTTTAAAGAAAACTTCCATACGTTTAGGTACACTGAGGAAACTGAAATATGTTCTTGATAGAAACTCTCTACAGACTCTATATATATCTTTCATAAGATCAATATTAGAATATGCCGATATTGTTTGGGATGCACTACCACAATATCTTATAGACAAAATAGAGCAAGTTCAAATTGAAGCTGGTAGAATACTGACAGGTGCTACAAAAATTGTTAACATAGAACTGTTATATAGAGACTTATGCTGGGAAAAATTATCAGATCGAAGAAAAAACCATAAAATTGTCCAATTCCACAAAATGTTTCACAATAAAACACCAAACTATCTATGTTCCCTTGTACCTTCCTTACACTCAGATCTTCATGATTATAGAACCAGACAAGCTGATCAGCTCTTATCAGTTCAAACAAAAACAAATTATTATAAATCATCTTTCTTGCCGTCAGCTGTAAAATTATGGAACTCGGTACCTCCAAAATTAGAAATAATCCTTCAATGACAAACTTAAAAAAAAAATCCTTAATAGAAATCTTACACGTCCTCCTTCATACAGAAACTATGGAAAACGTGAATTGCAAATTTTACACACGAGACTTCGCTTACATTGCAGTATATTAAAAGAACACCTGTTCAATAGAAACTTAATTGGCAGCCCGTTGTGTACGTGTGGATATAATGAAGACAACTTTCATTTCCTCTTCATGAGTGAAAAATATCAAAATTAAAGAGAACAGTTCATTTTTACCCTAGATATAGACTTAAACACCGATATACTGTTATCAGGACACAGAGACTTATCTGACGAAGAAAATGAAACAATTGTTGCTGCGGTGCAGAATTTTATTCTTTATTCTAAAAGGTTTGACTAAAAGGAATCTGAATAGATATCATAGTTAACCCCCAGTAACAAACCAATTTGAAGCTATGAATGTGATAGTTATGTATCAATGTAAAATATTATAACTCTCAACAAATGTTCGTTATATATGTTCCACCAATGTTTTTTAACTGAAATTTCATTCCTTGAATGTACATCTTATGTTTTAATACATAATCATTTATATAGATTGAGAAGTGTTGTGACTTGACCACTATGCTACATAAAATTTTGCTGACCTCTTGAGGGATATGGATTGATATAAGCTTTAAGCTTGTTTCCAGATCCTTTTGCAAATTATGAACTGTTATTTTGTATATTTGTATGTAATGTCTATGAATTGAATAAAATACTGTTTAAACTAACGCCCTATTAACAACTAGGATCATTTCAGGACGTGCCTGGATTTGGAGGTGGAGGAAAGCTGAAGTACCCGGAGAAAAAACCACCGACCTACGGTCAGTACCTGACAACTCTGCCCTGCAGGTAGGGCGTAAGAATTGTACCTGCTGCCCCCATTGCATGATCGTAAGAGGCGACTAAACTTGGGATCTTATCTTTTCTCTTCTTTCTTAACAACTTTCTTCTTCCTAAGGTCTCCCTTGACAATGCCTCACTTTTGGCCTTTAGTTGAGCGTTCGCCCCTGTGAGGAAGGTTTGGGGTTATGTCCCCTAGCCGTGACATACCAGAGTCTTTAAAAATGGTAGTTGCTACTCCTGCTTAGCGCTCAGCATATTTGGAGGAGGACGACTGGTTCGCCCGTTGTCAGTATAATGTGACCGGGTGTGGTGTGCTGCTGGGTGTCTTCGGCAGTATGCTTCAGTGAGATAGCACTTTCAATCGGCAAAAGTTCCGGCCTATCACAAGGAGACTTAACACGAACATCACACATACGCACTCACCACACGCATGCATGTCGCACGCACGGGAAGCCGTCCTTAAATTACCTTAGCTGTTAATAGGACGTTAAACAAAATAAACCAAACCAACCTGGCAACTACCCCACGTGGGTTTCGAGCTCGCGACCCAGAGGTGGAGGGTTGGTTTATTTTGTTTAACGCCTTATTAACAGCTAAGGTCATCCAAGGACGCCCCCCCCCCCCCCCCCCCCCCCCCCCCCCCCACTATTTTTTAACAAAACGCAAACAAATATAAGATAACAATGCTTGGAATATAATAATGTTACATTTTTTTAAAGAAGAGTTGTCTCCCTTAGGATACGTCACATACATTTCTACAAATTTGTCATTAACTCCAACATTTTGCAAATTCAATGTTATTCAATTACACGAGATTTTTTATTATACTTTTTCAAATCGAAAATTTTAAGTTAACAAAATATCTAATATATATTCTATTATTAATATCTATCTTTTCCCAGTGACATGGAAATGTTATTCACCAAATCATAACGAAATAAAAAAAGTTTAAATAGATTTCTGAAACAAACCATCAGTAAGATCATACTTTTAGGGATCATTTCTATAGTATGCATCGCCGGGATGTCAGGTAAAACTGACCAGACCGTAAACCACGATGACGAGTCAGAGCGTCCCCTTCTGAGCGTGAAGCGGACAGGGGTTGTCTGCAGCACCGCGGACAATGCCCCGTTGTCATTGATGACCGTTCCTCTCTTCCTTCGCGGGGAGCTGGAGGAAGGGGACGCATTCTGAGTGGTTCAATTTCATAAAATAATATAAATCACTATCCTCAACAAAGGCTTGGGACTGCGCTCCGGACGTGTAAGTAATTCTTGCTACTCGGACCCCTAGTTATAAATACAGGGAAGTATAGGTCTCCATAGTGTTTGTACGTTTAACAGTGATTTATTAATCTTAACGAATATATTTATAAATATTAGATACGCTTATGGACAATACCGGTACTAAGAATTTGTTAAATTTGAATTTCATTTATTTATATATAATATTTATATTTCTTTTATAATTCAGTATATGCTGATAACAAAATCCGGCTATAAGTCACATACTGGAGTGGAGACAATGGATCCGGAACCACTAGGCATAACAACAAGCCATAACCCTGTACATGATTGTTGTACACACTTATCCTGGTATATTACAATAATCACAGCTTGCCAGGCTATCCCCTATCACTAGCTTACATAACAATGAGACAGCTAAGGATATACTGCTATACATGTATATAACTTTGGTAGGGGTAATTTTCATTTAGATGGCAGCTAGGCTTGTAAGATTGGGTTGTGGTTACTTAGTCTGAATGATTCTGGCTTTCTACACATTGCGTATGTGTGTGTTGGGAGGCTGCGGTATGTTCGTGCAAAGTCTCCTTGTGATAGGCCGGAACTTTTGCCGATTTATAGTGCTACCTCACTGAAGCATACTGCCGAAGACATCCAGCAGGACACCTCACCCGGTCACATTATAGTGACAACGGGCGAACCAGTCGTCCCACTCCCAAGTATGCTGAGCGCTAAGCAGGAGTAGCAACTACCATTTTAATGACTCTGGTATGTCTCAGCCAGGGGACAGAACCCAAAGCCTTCCTCACAGGGGCGAACGCTCAACTAAAGGCCAAAAGTGAGGCATTGTCAAGGGAGACATTAGGAAGAAGAAAGCTGTTAAGAAAGAAGAGAAAAGATAAGATCCCAAATTTAGTCGCCTCTTACGATCATGCAATGGGGGCAGCAGGTACAATTCTTACGCCCTACCTGGAGGGCAGCAGCAGGACACCCCACCCGGGACAAACCTATAACTTTCACTACATGTGACTTAACACGAACATACCGCAGCCTCCCAAAACACACATACGCACTCACCACACGCATGCATGTCGAACTCACGGGAGGCCGTCCTTAAATGACCTTAGCTGTTAATAGGACGTTAAACAAAATAAACCAAACCAAACCGTCAGATTTTGTCTCGGCCAGGCAACATAACCAATAGCCACCCTTAAGCACAGCTTAGACCAAAAGTGAAACCAGTGTATCAATTGGGACATTAGGAAGGCATGGTTTGTCTCGGCCAGACATCGGAGCCATCATACAGATCTTTGCGAACAACTAAAGGCCAAAAGTGGAGGCAGTGCGAAGGAAGAAATGAGGAAGTTATGAGAAAGAAGGGAAAATATAAGATAATTACAAGGAGACCAACACGAAGGTAACACAGACTCCGAAATCACACATACTCACTACACGCATGTATTTCGTACAGGGGCCGCTCTTGATGATCATACTGTTGATAGGACGTGAATCAGTATAAACCTCAATTATCTGTACCCAATCCGTTCTGTGTCCGGCTGTGTAGACAGTTCCTATCGGCTCATCAACATTGCAAAAGTTATTAAGGCCAAAAATAAATTCTTACAAACTTTCTTCTTCCTAATGTCTCCCTTGACAATGCCTCACTTTTGGCCTTTAGTTGAGCGTTCGCCCCTGTGAGGAAGGCTTTGGGTTCTGTCCCCTGGCCGAGACATACCAGAGTCTTTAAAAATGGTAGTTGCTACTCCTGCTTAGCGCTCAGCATAAAAGGAGTGGGACGACTGGTTCGCCCGTTGTCAGTATAATGTGACCGGGTGGGGTGTGCTGTTGGGTGTCTTCGGCAGTATGCTCCAGTGAGGTAGCACTATAAATCGGCAAAAGTTCCGGCCTATCACAAGGAGACTCAACACGAACATACTGCAGCCTCCCAAAGCACACATACGCACTCACCACACACATGCATGTTGCACGCACGGGAGGCCGTCCTTAAATGACCTTAGCTGTTAAAAGGACGTTAAACAAAATAAACCAAACCAAACCAAACCAAAAATAAATGTTGGCAAAACGAGACAATGTACATTATTTGGTACTAAACCACAATTTCACATACGAGATGTTATAAGTTAACTGTTGGCAGCGCATGAAGTCTTCGCCGACGCATTCGGCATGGAGGCGGTGAAAGTTCTCTTAGAAGGGAAAATGTTGTAATGCCAAGTTTATGTTAAATATTGTCAGCTTTACTGAAAAACATGGAAATCGGAAGGCTATCAGCTTGGACTGTTCGGCAGTGACTCGAAGATGTATAATAGTGGGGAATAATGTAGTTTTCTGTTGCAAGAAATTTGATTGTTTGTTTCTTTGGGTTTAACGGCCCATCAACGGCTGTGATCATTTAGGGCCATGGTGAACCTTTGATTCCACTGACGTTGTAAGGGGTTTGGGGGAGATGTCTTTACCATATGTCGTTAAAACGTTTCCGGCCTTTCACCACACGTTAATCTGGAACATACCGATTTAAATATAGTTCCCGTCTCAACCACATTTAATAGTAATAATACACATGTCTTTACTATCCATAAGTATCTCTCATGTGCATCTGCCTGTCTGACGTTTCCCTCCGTGACATGATACTCAAAAGTCCCGACTCACGGAAACGTTCTGACACACCCAAACGTCCTGACACACCCAAATGTCCCGACAACGCTACAAACCTTTCTTTTTTTTAACTGTAGTATGTTTTTATTCATTGCCACGGACTGTTATAATGCTATGCAATTTGAACCCCTATTCATATGTTTAAATTGCAGGGCTCAATGTCGGAAATTATTTATGGGAAATGCGATAATAAAACTTTGTATGGAGAAGCTTCTGAATCTGCGCACTGGATAATATGTCAGATTACGTTCATGTATAAATGAAATTGCATCCCAAAGTCAAAAAACCCATTTAGGTTTTTTCTGTTGTATGTTTTATTCATTCCCACGGACTGTTCTGATTTTACATTACTACTCAATTTAAACCCCTATTCATATCCTTTTACAGAATTAAAGCTAAGTTTTAAAATATACTTAATTATGTATTAGCCATGAGCGCTTTGCAGGGGTTAGAGTCCGGAATTATTTGTTGGAAATGTTATAATGCAACTTTGTAGCAAGAAACTTCGTGGTACTGATAATATGTATTAATGTCATTGTATCCCGAAGTCAAAACACGTTTGCAGTTTTCTGTTGGGTATTCTGTTCATACTCTAGCGCTATAGTTACATTAATATGAAATTGAAAACCCTACTTGTATCATTTTCTAAAGAAATTACAATATTCCCTAAGATCAAATGACACTGAAACCTCGGCGACGATGTATAACCGATTCGATATCATTCACCTTACACTAATGCACATCTTGGTGAAACGATGACGTGTTATAGTTTTAGAATTATACAGCTGCCGTCTCTAGCAGATATTAAGAAACAAATTTAATTCAATTTCGTATTGATGTTCTATGGATATTACCTTATTTACATGTTGAATTGGACCACAGCTGTTGCATATGAAGTAAAGAGCCCCAATACCAATTAAGCCTCCGAATATTGATGTTGATTGCATTTCTCCGGGATGGACAACGACGAAATTGTACAGGGTCAAGAGGAAAGAGCACCAGTGCTGGCAGAAGCCAGTAAATTAAAATGGTCGTCAAGAAAGGAGTTTATCATTTCCCTCCTCGGTTATTCGTTAGGTCTTACAGACATCTGGCGGGTACCGTATCTCACCTACAGGAATGGTGGCGGTAAGTATATAAAACAGCTAATGTCATTTAAGGACGACCTCTCCTGTTTGCGAGATGCATGTGTGAGGTGTATGCGTGTGTATTTTGAGAGGCTGTGGTATGTTTGTGTTTGTCTCTTTGTGATTCCACGACACCTTGTTCCACTTCCGTAATGCTGAGCGCTAAGCAGGAATAGCAATTACCATTTTATAGCCTCTGGTATGTCTCGGCAAGGAGAAAGAACCTGGAGCCTCCCTTACAGTGGGGAACCCTAAACTAAAGGCTAAAAGTGAGGCAGTGTCAAGGTAGATATTAGGAAGAAGAATTGTTTATAAAGAGCAAAGATAAGATACCAAAGGTGGAGTTTAAGAATGACCTAAGAAGCAAATACGATAGCTTGTATGTGTTATTGGTAGCATCCGTAGTCCTAAGTTTACAAATAGGCATTGAAGTCCAAACATGTACATACGCAAGAATATAGCGCCCTTTTGTACCAAAAATTAAAAAACAAAAATGTATGTTTTTCGGATTAAATTATACAATATCAATTCTTCATAACCATGCTGATATTAACATGTTAGATATTATATATGCAAAGCATGAAGTTTCATGCTCTTTTTACATCTCCGACAAATAGTATTTTTTATCAATTAAAAACACGAATAGACTCATATGTATTGCTCTTCAGCAATAAAAGTTACACACTTTACATTATTACCATCCTCGGAAAGTTTCATCTTCTTATTTATCTTTAAATTTTAAAGAATAAAAATAATCAATTGCGTCCCGAAGAAACTTCATTTCGCTCCGCCTCCATATTGAGTGAAATACTGATTGCGCATGTGCCGAAAACAGAAACACAAACGAGTAGGAACTAAATGGCGAAGCGAGGAAGGCCACATGTGTTAGCCTAACATCTCCAGAAAGAAGGAAGCATAACTCAAAGCATTGGAAGAATATCAATCGGAGACTGCACAGAGAGGTGGAATTATAAACGACAGTAGAATCGGAACACATGCGGAAATGCCATAGTTGAGTTTTTGCTGGAGTGCCAAGTGTGTAACGTACACACGTACGTAGTGTAACGTTCGGTCTGTTGTCATCTTTACTGAAAACTGTAAGCATATGCTGCGATTGAATCGGTGGTTAAAATTTCTTTTGTGATATGTATTGATTGCAGATTCACTATTTATAGCGTAAACCTGTTGATAAATAACACTTGTGTCAATCCAGCAAAATGGGGCCGAAGTGGGTAACGCTAAGAAAGCGTATCGGTTCGTGGGTCGCAACATGCAGAGGATCGTGATTTTATTGAAATATTTATTTAGTGTTTATTCTCTCTTTGTATTTAAAATTTGTAGTTATGATAGGCAATAGGCAATATATAGCTGCCCCAGCTGAATCTAAAAAAATTAGTCCACCCCAGCTGAATCTAAAAAAATAAGTCCACCATGTTTGTTTTCTTCTGTATGTAAATCTCTCCCAGAATGCACTGCGATCAAGGTCAAGTGTATGCAAGGTAGATTATAATGTTGGTTTCTTTCATAGGCAGAGATATTCAAAAGTTCGTAGCTTCTTGGCTTCATTGCGACAATATTTGACGTTATATTTTTTTTATTTGTAGGTCTTAAATAGACATATGTCATTTATTGTCAAAATAATAACAATCTATTACACACTGTCGGAGGGGTAGCATCTTTAAGCGAAATTTTCTGAAGTTCAAAAATACAACTTCCTATTTAGTCCATTCGTAATTATGTGCTATCTTCAAACAATATTAAATCAAATTAAATAGTTCTTATGATTTTTTTAAAAGTAATTCAAAGTGTTTGGTTTGGTTTTATTTGTTTAAGGTCATTTAAGGACGGCCTCCCGTGCGTGCGATATGCATGCGTGTGGTGAGTGCGTATGCGTGTTTTTGGAGGCTGCGGTATGTTTGTGTTGTATGTCTCCTTGCGATAGGCCGGAACTTTTGCCGATTTATAGTGCTACCTCACTGAAGCATACTGCCGAAGACACCCAGCAGCACACCCCACCCGGTCACATTATAGTGACCACGGGCGAACCAGCGGCAAGGGGGCGAATGTCTCCTACCAGAAAAAGCGGAACTATTTGAAGTTCGTTAGCATAGTCCTGCCTTTAAGTTACATTCTGAACACAGTAGGAACTTTTCCTGGAAGCGATAATGATGCAAAGATTACAAAAGCCATCTTGCATAGTCTCCCCTGGCTAGAGAAGGTGTAGGGATATTTTGCTAGATTTGGAATAACTTGGTTTGACAACAAAGATGTCGTCTTATCTAAAACATGGACAGACTCAACATGACGACATAAAAGCTAACATTGTTAGATCCATAACTAAATCTAGATGGGTAGTGGAGTCATATTACGGACGATTCAAGCAATGGCTGTTTTTCAAAACAAAACGTGCCTCCAACTATTTCATTAATGTCACCGAAGCACTCCTTAGTATTTAACAGCCTGTCTCGACTGAATCCGATGTCCATTTAGCTGAGCGAGACGCAAATGACAGGGTGCTGACTGACAATCTGAAGCGCCTCAGTGTTTAAACACCATAGCTTCGCGTGTGAAAGATGAACCGGATCTACCAGAAGTTCTAAGTCATTATTTGTCAAACTAGATTCGACTGCGGATAATTGTGACTTTCCAAAGTAAATAAAAATTTCCCGAGTTTGAGCATAGTAATTATACGGAAATTATTTCCCCTTAATGGCGAGTTTTCTTATAGGTGGCGCAGTCATGCGTTTTTGCACGTGCAGGTCGGGTAGATTGGAGTACGTTGTCATTCAGCGAGGGTAGACCAGCAAGTACACGCATGTTTATTACTATGGCAGCGAAATCTGAAAACGAAAGCGACGTTTCAGGTACTATAAAAGAACTTTTAAGCGAATTCAGGAGTCAAAGAAGAGAATTGAATGAGTTGAAGGAACAGGTGGGGGGGGGGGGTCAGTATTTGTTTAACGTTGAGTTTCAAGACTGTGTTAAACTATGGAACACTGACAGGGTCAAAATTTGAACTACCTATTTTCTTATGCTTATTTGTCATTCTTCATTCATAATACTGATATTTCAGTCCAATTCCTAATTTCTTATTCTTACTTACTATTCCTAATTACTAATGCTTATATTTCATTCTAATTCATAGTTGACGTGATGTTTGTTTTAGAGATGCTGCTTCATTGTATGTATCTACTTTGTATTTCCGTTTGCCCTGGTCCTTACTTGCTTACGATATAATGCTTCTTTACTTGTTGCAATCTGAATATTCTAACTTCCATATGCCATTTGATTGTTGTTGTTTTTTCTATGTAGTTAGTGTTTTACACAGTGTTAACTATTCGATTAATGTTTCCGTTTCAACTGCAGTCGGCAAGACAACAGGAATGAGGCATAGCACAAAGCCGAACCAAAGTTACAATATTTCGTTCCTTATCATGACAAGAGACGTTGCTGTACAGCAAACAGGTGGGAGGGAGTGAAAAGTGTGTTTTCCGAGCCGAGCATCAGCTCAGGTCCCGAGCCCGCGCTTTAGTTGTTTTCATTTTTCTCCTCAAAGGTTACATTGAATAAAATCATTTTTATTAAACAATTCTAAATGTTTTTCAGCTATCCGTGCCAGAAAAAAATTCTGAAAAGTATTTTAACATTCGAAATCAACGATTTTCAGTATTCAGGGGATGATGAGGTGCAAACCAACATAAGTATATCATGCAATATTGTCAATCAAGTTTAATTACTTTATACAAAAACTCCTAATTACTTTTTTGGGACAATTTATTTTATACTGTTTAGGGATGTTCTTAAGCACATGGTTACGAATGGACTGTAAAAGTAAGCTGTATTTTTGACCTTCAGAAATTTCCCTGCAGGTAGGGCGTAAGAATTGTATCAGCTGCCCCCATTGCATGATCGTTAACAGGCGACTAAATTTGGGATCTTATCTTTTCTCTTCTTACAACTTTCTTCTTCCTAATGTCTCCCTTTGACAATGCCTCACGTTTGGCTTTCAGTTGAGCGTTCGCCGAACCCCTGTGACGAAGGCTTTGGGTTCTCTCCCCTGGTCGAGACCAGAGTCTTTAAAAATGGTAGTTGCTACTCCTGCTTAGCGCTCAGCATTTTGGGAGTGGGAAGACTTGTTTGCCCGTTGTCAGTATAATGTGACTGGGTGGGGTGTACTGCTGGGTGTCTTTGGCAGTATGCTTCAGTGAGGTAGCGCTATAAATCTGCAAAAGTTTCGGCCTATCACAAGGAGACGGGCGAACCAGTCGTCCCACTCGTAATATGCTGACCGCTAAGCAGGAGCAAAGGGAAAATATAAGATAATTACAAGGAGACCAACACGAAGGTAACACAGATTCCCAAATCACACATACTCACTACACGCATGTATTTCGCACAGGGGCCGCTCTTGACGACCATACTGTTGATTAGACGTGAATCAGTATAAACCTCAATTATCTGTACCCAATCCGTTCTGTGTCCGGCTGTGTAGACTGTTCCTAACGGCTCATCAACATTATAAAGGTGATTAAGGCCAAAAATAAATGTTGGCAAAACGAGGCAGAGTAAATGTACATTATTTGGTACTAAACCACATTTTTCACATACGAGATGTTATAAGTTAACTGTTGTCAGCGCATGAAGTCTTCACTGACGCATTCGGCATGGAGGCGGTGAAAGTTCTCTTAGAAGGAAAAATGTTGTAATGCCAAGTTGATGTTAAATGTTGTCAGCTTTACTGAAAAACATGGAAATCGGAAGGCGATCAGCTTGGACTGTTCGACAGTGACTCTAAGATGTATAATAGTGGGGAATAATGTAGTTTTCTGTTGCAAGAAATTTGATTGTTTGCTTCTTTGGGTTTAACGGCCCATCAACGGCTGTGATCATTTAGGGCCATGGTGAACCTTTGATTCCACTGACGTTGTAAGGGTTGTCTGGGGTTTGGGGGAGATGTCTTTACCATATGTCGTTAAAACGTTTCCGGCCTTTCACCACATGTAAATCTGAAACATACCGATTTAAATATAGTTCCCGTCTCAACCACATTTAATAGTAATAATACACATGTCTTTACTATCCATAAGTATCTCTCATGTGCATCTGCCTGTCTGACGTTTCCCTCCGTGACATGATACTCAAAAGTCCCGACTGACTTAAACGTTCTGACACACCCAAACGTCCTGACACACCCAAATGTCCCGACAACGCTACAAACCTTTCTTTTTTTTAACTGTAGTATGTTTTTATTCATTGCCACGGACTGTTATAATGCTATGCAATTTGAACCCCTATTCATATGTTTAAATTGCAGGGCTCAATGTCGGAAATTATTTATGGGAAATGCGATAATAAAACTTTGTATGGAGAAGCTTCTGAATCTGCGCACTGGATAATATGTCAGATTACGTTCATGTATAAATGAAATTCCATCCCAAAGTCGAAAAACTCATTTAGGTTTCTTCTGTTGTATGTTTTATTCATTGCCACGGACTGTTCTGATTTTACAATACTACTCAATTTAAACACCTATTCATATCCTTTTACAGAATTAAAGCTAAGTTTTAAAATATACTTAATTATATATTAGCCATGAGCGCTTTGCAGGGGTTAGAGTCCGGAATTATTTGTTGGAAATGTTATAATGTAACTTTGTAGCAAGAAACTTCGTGGTACTGATAATATGTATTAATGTCATTGTATCCCGAAGTCAAAATACGTTTGCAGTTTATTGTTGGGTATTCTGTTCATACTCTAGCGCTATAGTTATATAATATGAAATTGAAAACCCTACCTGTATCATTTTCTAAAGAAATTACAATATTCCCTAAGATCAAATGACACTGAAACCTCGGCGACGATGTATAACCGACTCGATATCATTCATCTTACACTAATGCACATCTTGGTGAAACGATGACGTGTTATAGTTTTAGAAGTATACAGCTGCCGTCTTTAGCAGATATTAAGTAACAAATTGAATTTAACTTCGTATTGATGTTCTATGGATATTACCTTATTTACATGTTGAATTGGACCACAGCTGTTGCATATGAAGTAAAGAGCCCCAATACCAATTAAGCCTCCGAATATTGATGTTGATTGCATTTCTCCGGGATGGACAACGACGAAATTGTACAGGGTCAAGAGGAAAGAGCACCAGTGCTGGCAGAAGCCAGTAAATTAAAATGGTCGTCAAGAAAGGAGTTTATCATTTCCCTCCTCGGTTATTCGTTAGGTCTTACAGACATCTGGCGGGTACCGTATCTCACCTACAGGAATGGTGGAGGTAAGTATATAAAACAGCTAATGTCATTTAAGGACGACCTCTCCTGTTTGCGAGATGCATGTGTGAGGTGTATGCGTGTGTATTTTGAGAGGCTGTGGTATGTTTGTGTTTGTCTCTTTGTGATTCCACGACACCTTGTTCACTTCCGTAATGCTGAGCGCTAAGCAGGAATAGCAATTACCATTTTATAGCCTCTGGTATGTCTCGGCAAGGAGAAAGAACCTGGAGCCTCCCTTACAGTGGGGAACGCTCAACTAAAGGCTAAAAGTGATGCAGTGTCAAGGTAGATATTAGGAAGAAGAATTGTTTATAAAGAGCAAAGATAAGATACCAAAGGTGGAGTTTAAGAATGACCTAAGAAGCAAATACGACAGCTTGTATGTGCTATTGGTAGCCTCCGTAGTCCTAAGTTTACAAATAGGCATTGAAGTCCAAACATATACATACGCAAGAATATAGCGCCCCTTTGTACCAAAAATTAAAAAACAAAAATGTATGTTTTTCGGATTAAATTATACAATATCAATTCTTCATAACCATGCTTTCATGCTCTTTTTACATCTCCGACAAATAGTATTTTTTATCAATTAAAAACACGAATAGACTCATATGTATTGCTCTTCAGCAATAAAAGTTACACACTTTACATTATTACCATCCTCGGAAAGTTTCATCTTCTTATTTATCTTTAAATTTTAAAGAATAAAAATAATCAATTGCGTCCCGAAGAAACTTCATTTCGCTCCGCCTCCATATTGAGTGAAATACTGATTGCGCATGTGCCGAAAACAGAAACACAAACGAGTAGGAACTAAATGGCGAAGCGAGGAAGGCCACATGTGTTAGCCTAACATCTCCAGAAAGAAGGAAGCATAACTCAAAGCATTGGAAGAATATCAATCGGAGACTGCACAGAGAGGTGGAATTATAAACGACAGTAGAATCGGAACACATGCGGAAATGCCATAGTTGAGTTTTTGCTGGAGTGCCAAGTGTGTAACGTACACACGTACGTAGTGTAACGTTCGGTCTGTTGTCATCTTTACTGAAAACTGTAAGCACATGATGCGATTGAATCGGTGGTTAAAATTTCTTTTGTGATATGTATTGATTGCAGATTCACTATTTATAGCGTAAACCTGTTGATAAATAACACTTGTGTCAATCCAGCAAAATGGGGCCGAAGTGGGTAACGCTAAGAAAGCGTATCGGTTCGTTGGTCGCAACATGCAGAGGATCGTGATTTTATTGAAATATTTATTTAGTGTTTATTCTCTCTTTGTATTTAAAATTTGTAGTTATGATAGGCAATAGGCAATATATAGCTGCCCCAGCTGAATCTAAAAAAATAAGTCCACCCCAGCTGAATCTAAAAAAATAAGTCCACCATGTTTGTTTTCTTCTGTATGTAAATCTCTCCCAGAATGCACTGCGATCAAGGTCAAGTGTATGCAAGGTAGATTATAATGTTGGTTTCTTTCATAGGCAGAGATATTCAAAAGTTCGTAGCTTCTTGGCTTCATTGCGACAATATTTGACGTTATATTTTTTTTATTTGTAGGTCTTAAATAGACATATGTCATTTATTGTCAAAATAATAACAATCTATTACACACTGTCGGGTAACATCTTTAAGCGAAATTTTCTGAAGTTCAAAAATACAACTTCCTATTTAGTCCATTCGTAATTATGTGCTATCTTCAAACAATATTAAATCAAATTAAATAGTTCTTATGATTTTTTTAAAAGTAATTCAAAGTGTTTGGTTTGGTTTTATTTGTTTAAGGTCATTTAAGGACGGCCTCCCGTGCGTGCGATATGCATGCGTGTGGTGAGGGCATATGCGTGTTTTTGGAGGCTGCGGTATGTTTGTGTTGTATGTCTCCTTGCGATAGGCCGGAACTTTTGCCGATTTATAGTGCTACCTCACTGAAGCATACTGCCGAAGACACCCAGCAGCACACCCCACCCGGTCACATTATAGTGACAACGGGCGAACCAGCGGCAAGGGGGCGAATGTCTCCTACCAGAAAAAGCGGAACTATTTGAAGTTCGTTAGCATAGTCCTGCCTTTAAGTTACATTCTGAACACAGTAGGAACTTTTCCTGGAAGCGATAATGATGCAAAGATTACAAAAGCCATCTTGGATAGTCTCCCCTGGCTAGAGAAGGTGTAGGGATATTTTGCTAGATTTGGAATAACTTGGTTTGACAACAAAGATGTCGTCTTATCTAAAACATGGACAGACTCAACATGACGACATAAAAGCTAACATTGTTAGATCCATAACTAAATCTAGATGGGTAGTGGAGTCATATTACGGACGATTCAAGCAATGGCTGTTTTTCAAAACAAAACGTGCCTCCAACTATTTTATTAATGTCACCGAAGCACTCCTTAGTATTTAACAGCCTGTCTCGACTGAATCCGATGTCCATTTAGCTGAGCGAGACGCAAATGACAGGGTGCTGACTGACAAACTGAAGCGCCTCAGTGTTTAAACACCTTAGCTCAGCGTGTGAAAGACGAACCGGATCTACCAGAAGTTCTAAGTCATTATTTGTCAAACTAGATTCGACTGCGGATAATTGTGACTTTCAAACGTAAATAAAAATTTCTCGAGTTTGAGCATAGTAATTATACGGAAATTATTTCCCCTTAATGGCGAGTTTTCTTATAGGTGGCGCAGTCATGCGTTTTTGCACGTGCAGGTCGGGTAGATTGGAGTACGTTGTCATTCAGCGAGGGTAGACCAGCAAGTACACGCATGTTTATTACTATGGCAGCGAAACCTGACAACGAAAGCGACGTTTCAGGTACTATAAAAGAACTTTTAAGCGAATTCAGGAGTCAAAGAAGAGAATTGAATGAGTTGAAGGAACAGGTGGGGGGGGGGGGGGGGGGGGTCAGTATTTGTTTAACGTTGAGTTTCAAGACTGTGTTAAACTATGGAACACTGACAGGGTCAAAATTTGAACTACCTATTTTCTTATGCTTATTTGTCATTCTTCATTCATAATACTGATATTTCAGTCCAATTCCTAATTTCTTATTCTTACTTACTATTCCTAATTACTAATGCTTATATTTCATTCTAATTCATAGTTGACGTGATGTTTGTTTTAGAGATGCTGCTTCATTGTATGTATCTACTTTGTATTTCCGTTTGCCCTGGTCCTTACTTGCTTACGATATAATGCTTCTTTACTTGTTGCAATCTGGATATTCTAACTTCCATATGCCATTTGATTGTTGTTGTTTTTTCTATGTAGTTAGTGTTTTACACAGTGTTAACTATTCGATTAATGTTTCCGTTTCAACTGCAGTCGGCAAGACAACAGGAATGAGGCATAGCACAAAGCCGAACCAAAGTTACAATATTTAGTTCCTTATCATGACAAGAGACGTTGCTGTACAGCAAACAGGTGGGAGGGAGTGAAAAGTGTGTTTTCCGAGCCGAGCATCAGCTCAGGTCCCGAGCCCGCGCTTTAGTTGTTTTCATTTTTCTCCTCAAAGGCTACATTGAATAAAATCATTTTTATTAAACAATTCTAAATGTTTTTCAGCTATCCGTGCCAGAAAAAAATTCTGAAAAGTATTTTAACATTCGAAATCGACGATTTTCAGTATTCAGGGGATGATGAGGTGCAAACCAACATAAGTATATCATGCAATATTGTCAATCAAGTTTAATTACTTTATACAAAAACTCCTAATTACTTTTTTGGGACAATTTATTTTATACTGTTTAGGGATGTTCTTAAGCACATGGTTACGAATGGACTGTAAAAGTAAGCTGTATTTTGACCTTCAGAAATTTCCCTGCAGGTAGGGCGTAAGAATTGTATCAGCTGCCCCCATTGCATGATCGTTAACAGGCGACTAAATTTGGGATCTTATCTTTTCTCTTCTTACAACTTTCTTCTTCCTAATGTCTCCCTTTGACAATGCCTCACGTTTGGCTTTCAGTTGAGCGTTCGCCGAACCCCTGTGACGAAGGCTTTGGGTTCTCTCCCCTGGTCGAGACCAAAATGGTAGTTGCTACTCCTGCTTAGCACTCAGCATTTTGGGAGTGGGAAGACTTGTTTGCCCGTTGTCAGTATAATGTGACTGGGTGGGGTGTACTGCTGGGTGTCTTTGGCAGTATGCTTCAGTGAGGTAGCACTATAAATCTGCAAAAGTTTCTGCCTATCACAAGGAGACGGGCGAACCAGTCGTCCCACTCGTAATATGCTGACCGCTAAGCAGGAGCAAAGGAAAAATATAAGATAATTACAAGGAGACAAACACGAAGGTAACACAGATTCCCAAATCACACATACTCACTACACGCATGTATTTCGCACAGGGGCCGCTCTTGACGACCATACTGTTGATAGGACGTGAATCAGTATAAACCTCAATTATCTGTACCCAATCCGTTCTGTGTCCGGCTGTGTAGACTGTTCCTAACGGCTCATCAACATTATAAAGGTGATTAAGGCCAAAAATAAATGTTGGCAAAACGAGGCAGAGTAAATGTACATTATTTGGTACTAAACCACATTTTTCACATACGAGATGTTATAAGTTAACTGTTGTCAGCGCATGAAGTCTTCACCGACGCATTCGGCATGGAGGCGGTGCAAGTTCTCTTAGAAGGAAAAATGTTGTAATGCCAAGTTTATGTTAAATGTTGTCAGCTTTACTGAAAAACATGGAAATCGGAAGGCTATCAGCTTGGACTGTTCGGCAGTGACTCGAAGATGTATAATAGTGGGGAATAATGTAGTTTTCTGTTGCAAGAAACTTGATTGTTTGCTTCTTTGGGTTTAACGGCCCATCAACGGCTGTGATCATTTAGGGCCATGGTGAACCTTTGATTCCACTGACGTTGTTAGGGTTGTCTGGGGTTTGGGGGAGATGTCTTTACCATATGTCGTTAAAACGTTTCCGGCCTTTCACCACATGCAAATCTGAAACATACCGATTTAAATATAGTTCCCGTCTCAACCACATTTAATAGTAATAATACACATGTCTTTACTATCCATAAGTATCTCTCATGTGCATCTGCCTGTCTGACGTTTCCCCCCGTGACATGATACTCAAAAGTCCCGACTGACTTAAACGTTCTGACACACCCAAACGTCCTGACACACCCAAATGTCCCGACAACGCTACAAACCTTTCTTTTTTTTAACTGTAGTATGTTTTTATTCATTGCCACGGACTGTTATAATGCTATGCAATTTGAACCCCTATTCATATGTTTAAATTGCAGGGCTCAATGTCGGAAATTATTTATGGGAAATGCGATAATAAAACTTTGTATGGAGAAGCTTCTGAATCTGCGCACTGGATAATATGTCAGATTACGTTCATGTATAAATGAAATTGCATCCCAAAGTCGAAAAACCCATTTAGGTTTCTTCTGTTGTATGTTTTATTCATTGCCACGGACTGTTCTGATTTTACAATACTACTCAATTTAAACCCCTATTCATATCCTTTTACAGAATTAAAGCTAAGTTTTAAAATATACTTAATTATATATTAGCCATGAGCGCTTTGCAGGGGTTAGAGTCCGGAATTATTTGTTGGAAATGTTATAATGTAACTTTGTAGCAAGAAACTTCGTGGTACTGATAATATGTATTAATGTCATTGTATCCCGAAGTCAAAATACGTTTGCAGTTTATTGTTGGGTATTCTGTTCATACTCTAGCGCTATAGTTATGTAATATGAAATTGAAAACCCTACCTGTATCATTTTCTCAAGAAATTACAATATTCCCTAAGATCAAATGACACTGAAACCTCGGCGACGATGTATAACCGACTCGATATCATTCACCTAACACTAATGCACATCTTGGTGAAACGATGACGTGTTATAGTTTTAGAATTATACAGCTGCCGTCTTTAGCAGATATTAAGTAACAAATTTAATTCAACTTCGTATTGATGTTCTATGGATATTACCTTATTTACATGTTGAATTGGACCACAGCTGTTGCATATGAAGTAAAGAGCCCCAATACCAATTAAGCCTCCGAATATTGATGTTGATTGCATTTCTCCGGGATGGACAACGACGAAATTGTACAGGGTCAAGAGGAAAGAGCACCAGTGCTGGCAGAAGCCAGTAAATTAAAATGGTCGTCAAGAAAGGAGTTTATCATTTCCCTCCTCGGTTATTCGTTAGGTCTTACAGACATCTGGCGGGTACCGTATCTCACCTACAGGAATGGTGGAGGTAAGTATATAAAACAGCTAATGTCATTTAAGGACGACCTCTCCTGTTTGCGAGATGCATGTGTGAGGTGTATGCGTGTGTATTTTGGGAGGCTGTGGTATGTTTGTGTTTGTCTCTTTGTGATTCCACGATACCCTGTTCCACTTCCGTAATGCTGAGCGCTAAGCAGGACTAGCAATTACCATTTTATAGCCTCTGGTATGTCTCGGCAAGGAGAAAGAACCTGGAGCCTCCCTTACAGTGGGGAACGCTCAACTAAAGGCTAAAAGTGATGCAGTGTCAAGGGAGATATTAGGAAGAAGAATTGTTTATAAAGAGAAAAGATAAGATACCAAAGGTGGAGTTTAAGAATGACCTAAGAAGCAAATACGATAGCTTGTATGTGCTATTGGTAGCCTCCGTAGTCCTTAGTTTACAAATAGGCATTGAAGTCCAAACATGTACATACGCAAGAATATAGCGCCCTTTTGTACCAAAAATTAAAAAAAATGTATGGTTTTCGGATTAAATTATACAATATCAATTCTTCATAACCATGCTGATATTAACATGTTAGATATTATATATGCAAAGCATGAAGTTTCATGCTCTTTTTACATTAAAGGTGCTACATCTCCGACAAATAGTATTTTTTATCAATTAAAAACACGAATAGACTCATATGTATTGTTCTTCAGCAATAAAAGTTACACACTTTACATTATTACCATCCTCGGAAAGTTTCTTCTTATTTATCTTTAAATTTAAAAAAAAATAAAAATAATCAATTGCGTCCCGAAGAAACTTCATTTCGCTCCGCCTCCATATTGAATGAAATACTGATTGCGCATGTGCCGAAAACAGAAACACAAACGAGTAGGAACTAAATGGCGAAGCGAGGAAGGCCACATGTGTTAGCCTAACATCTCCAGAAAGAAGGAAGCATAAATCAAAGCATTGGAAGGATATCAATCGGAGACTGCACAGACAGGTGGAATTATAAACGATAGTAGAATCGGAACACATGCGGAAATGCCACAGTTGAGTTTTTGCTGGAGTACCAAGTGTGTAACGTACACACGTACGTAGTGTAACGTTCGGTCTGTTGTCATCTTTACTGAAAACTGTAAGCATATGATGCGATTGAATCGGTGGTTAAAATTTCTTTTGTGATATGTATTGATTGCAGATTCACTATTTATAGCGTAAACCTGTTGATAAATAACACTTGTGTCAATCCAGCAAAATGGGGCCGAAGTGGGTAACGCTAAGAAAGCGTATCGGTTCGTGGGTCGCAACATGCAGAGGATCGTGATTTTATTGAAATATTTATTTAGTGTTTATTCTCTCGTTGTATTTAAAATTTGTAGTTATGATAGGCAATAGGCAATATATAGCTGCCCCAGCTGAATCTAAAAAAATAAGTCCACCCCAGCTGAATCTAAAAAAATAAGTCCACCATGTTTGTTTTCTTCTGTATGTAAATCTCTCCCAGAATGCACTGCGATCAAGGTCAAGTGTATGCAAGGTAGATTATAATGTTGGTTTCTTTCATAGGCAGAGATATTCAAAAGTTCGTAGCTTCTTGGCTTCATTGCGACAATATTTGACGTTATATTTTTTTTATTTGTAGGTCTTAAATAGACATATGTCATTTATTGTCAAAATAATAACAATCTATTACACACTGTCGGAGGGGTAGTATCTTTAAGCGAAATTTTCTGAAGTTCAAAAATACAACTTCCTATTCGTAATTATGTGCGATCTTCAAACAATATTAAATCAAATTAAATAGTTCTTATGATTTTTTTAAAAGTAATTCAAAGTGTTTGTTTTGGTTTTATTTGTTTAAGGTCATTTAAGGACGGCCTCCCGTGCGTGCGATATGCATGCGTGTGGTGAGTGCGTATGCGTGTTTTTGGAGGCTGCGGTATGTTTGTGTTGTATGTCTCCTTGCGATAGACCGGAACTTTTGCCAATTTATAGTGCTACCTCACTGAAGCATACTGCCGAAGACACCCAGCAGGACACCCCACCCGGCCAAATTATACTGACAACGGGCGAACCAGTCGTGATTGACAACATTACTAGGTGATTTTAGAGGAAAAAACGAACATAGCGAAAATCAATATGGGCGCCAAGATACCCCTGGGATCTCTTGTTAGTAATGCGTTATGCGGAGTGATAATAAACTGGCATTTGCAGTTTGTATGAGGCTCCGCACTAATTTAGGATAACCTACGATGGTAAATAACTCGACGAAAATTAACCAACGAAAGCTGAATAACACCGCAAACACCGGTATCAAGCTGCCGAGCCTATTTGCTAACTAAACTGATGTTTTGTGGCTATTTCCCCAATAAAACTACATATATAACGCAAAGTTTCTTGCACTTGACATGTTTTAGCAATGCATACGACTTATTGCACATAAACTTTTGGAGAATACATTTGGTATTTTTAATCTAACTCAATTGATTGAAGAACTGCTATATAAATGCGTCTTACCTGCAGCTTATCCATTAAGGAGGGGTAACATGTCCTGTAAGCCTCTCCCGTCACAGCTTATATCATATGATCATTATTTTCACAAATAGTTTCATAGCTAGAATCTGCATATACCTGTATATGTTTATCCATGGCCGCTGATTTGAGATATGTAACAAGAGGCCCATGGGCCTTAACGGTCACCTGAGTTATATAAATATTTCTTTGACCCCCCTGGGGATCAGTCGGAACAACATTTGCATACCATCAAACTGCCTTCCAAAACTGCTAATTCTTACCAAGTTAGTTTTAGTCCCGCCCGTCAGCCCATGGGGGTCAGTCAGGGCCAATAAGAGTATACCATGAAACTGTCATCACATGCTGCTAATGTTTACCATTTGGTTTGGTTTGGTTTATTTTGTTTAACGTCCTATTAACAGCTAAGGCCATTTAAGGACGGTCTCCCGTGCGTGCGACATGCATGCATGTGGTTAGTGCGTATGTGTGTTTTGGGAGGCTGTGGTATGTTCTTGTTAAGTCTCCTTGTGATAGGCCGGAACTTTTGCCGATTTATAGTGCTACCTCACTGAAGCATACTGCCGAAGACACCCAGCATCACACCCCACCCGGTCACATTATACTGACAACGGGCGAACCAGTCGTCCCACTCAAAATATACTGAGCGCTAAGCAGGAGTAGCAACTACCATTTTTAAAGACTCTGGTATGTCTCGGCCAGGGGACAGAACCCAAAGCCTACCTCACAGGGGCGAACGCTCAACTAAAGGCCAAAAGTGTGGCATTGTCAAGGGAGACATTAGGAAGAAGAAAATTTACCAAATTAGAACATTAATTATTAATTCCAATAGGAATAGAGCAAATGATAGTCAAAAATGTGATTTCCCTATAGAAACTATAGTAAAGCTTATCCCCTCTCAAGGGTCAAATGTGAGACCCCAAGAACATGAAATTCATAATTTTGGTAGAGCACCTGAAGACACTTCTACCTATGAAGAGTAATTGTTTCTACCTTATTTTGGTTTTGAGAACAAGAATTTATTTTCATATTCAATTCGACCCTTTTTTGGCTCCACTCGACCCTCTATGGGTCAGTCCGTGGCAATATCCATGTACTTTCAACAGGCATCCCATACTGATAACTCTAATCAGGTTTGTATTATTTCTAATGGCAATTGGAACAAATAGTGCTAAAAAATGTGCTCTCCCTATATAAACTATATTAAAATTTACCCCTACACAGGGGCAAACGTGAGGCCCAAGGGTCATTAAATTCACAATTTTGGTAAAGGATCTTAAGGACTTTTCCATCCGTAAAGAGTATTTGATTCTGCCAAACCTGGGAGTTGGGACAAAGACTTTATTTTTGAAATTTCAGTCAACTTAACCATTTTCAGCACTGTCCCTCTGGTCCCTGGGGGATGGGAACCATATAATTAAGGTTTTTTTTCTTGAACTTTGGCCATGGGATCTTCCTGCAAAATTTCATTGGATTTGGTTTCAATGGTTTTGGAGAGGAAGTTGAAAATGTAAATTGTTTACAACTCACGACGGACGCACGACGCCGGACAAAAATGTGATCGCAATAGGTGAACTCATGTGAACTAAAAATACAACACATCTTTTTTTCATGTACATGTACTATAATTATAAAAGCATAACTAATACACATAGACACATATAAAGGGAACAGACAATAAATAACCTGTTGTAAAGCACAGCAACAGACACCAAACAGATTAGGTGGAGGTAACATATCCCCCAAGCTACTCCTATTATAGCTCGTATTTATTATTCTGACCGTATTTGTCGTAGCTACATTGTTGTGTAGTCTATATCTATGTACAACAGACTTTTTGTTTATTTCAACAATAAAACCGAAGCAGACTAGTATAGATAACCTGTTGTCATGCACAGCAACATGCAAATGTGGCTGATCTAGTGAGGAGGGATGAAGATGCTTCCGGTTTAGCTCGCATCAGATATTTACGGACTGAAAATATCACATTTTTTTATTTGTTTGCATATCTTCATGATGGATGACCTTAACAGTAGAACTGTAGTCCCTGACGTTATTACCTCCTGAAAGGACTATTTTCTTATCTGCTTGAAAATTTACATTGCGGCATGTCTTCATAATCGGCGACCTAAGCAGCAGAACAGTAGTTCCTGACTACATTACCCACAAAAGACTCTCCAAGTCAATACGTACGGTCGACGATTTCATTAATTGTGTAAAACGACAGGTTTTCGTATATTGAAGGCCTTTTGAATAAGATAATTTTTAGCTCACCTGGACCAAAGGTCCGGTGAGCTTATGCCATGGCGCAGCGTCCGTCGTCCGTCCGTCCGTCAACATTTGCTTCAAATCGCTACTAGTCATAAAGTTCTTATTGGATTTTGACCAAATTTGGCCAGAAACATCCTTGGCAGAATGGGAACAGATTTTGCATAAAAAGGTAATTCCTTTAAATCGCTACTAGTCATAAAGTTATGAATGGATTTCAACTCAATTTTGTCAGAAACATCCTTGGGGGAAGGGGAACAGATTTTGCATAAATGGTGATTCTGACCCCCGAGGGGCCAAATATGGGAAATAGAGGTAATTTCTCTAAATCTCTACTAGTCATAAAGTTAAGAATGGATTTGAACCCAATTTGGTCAGAAACATCCTTGGGGGAAGGGAAACAGATTTTGCATAAATTATGATTCTGACCCCCGAGGGGCCAAAGGGGCGGGGCCAAATATGGGAAATAGAGGTGATTCCTCTAAATCTCTACTAGTCATAAAGTCATGAATGGATTTGAACCCAATTTGGTCAGAAACATCCTTGGGGAAGGGGAAAAGATTTTGCACAAATGGTTGCTCTGACCCCCGAGGGGCCAAAGGGGCGGGGCCCAATAGGGGAAATTAAGGTAATTCCTTTAAATCGCTACTTGTCATAAAGTTATGAATGGATTTCAACCCAATTTGGTCAGAAACATCCTTGGGGGAAGAGGAAGAGATTTTGCATAAATGGTGGCTCTGACCCCCAAGGGGCCAAAGGGGCGGGGCCCAGTGGGGGAAATAGCGGTAATTCCTTTAAATCACTACTAGTCATAAAGTTATGAATGGATTTGAACCCAATTTAGTCAGAAACATCCTTGGGGGAAGGGGAACAGATTTTGCATAAATGGTGATTCTGACCCCCGAGGGGCCAAAGGGGCGGGGCCAAATATGGGAAATAGAGGTAATTCCTCTAAATCTCTACTAGTCATAAAGTCATGAATGGATTTGAACCCAATTTGGTCAGAAACATCCTTGGGGAAGGGGAAAAGATTTTGCACAAATGATTGCTCTGACCCCCGAGGGGCCAAAGGGGCGGGGCCCAATAGGGGAAATTAAGGTAATTCCTTTAAATCGCTACTGGTCATAAAGTTATGAATGGATTTGAACCCAATTTGGTCAGATATCTTTGGGGGAAGGGGAACAGATTTTGCATAAATGGTGGCTCTGACCCTAAAGGGGCTAAAGGGGCGGGGCCAAATATGGGAAATAGAGGTAATTCCTCTAAATCGCTACTAGTCATAGTTATGAATGGATTTGAACCCAACTTGGTCAGAAACATCCTTGGGGGAAGGGGAAAAGATTTTGCATAAATGGTGGCTCTGACCCCCGAGGGGCAAAAGGGGCGGGGCCCAATAGGGGAAATAAAGGTAATTCCTTTAAATCACTACTAGTCATAAAGTTATGAATGGATTTCAACCAAATTTTGTCAGAAATATCCTTGGGGGAAGGGGAACAGATTTTGCATCAATGGTGATTCTGACCCCTGAGGGGCCAAAGGGGCAGGGCCAAATATGGAAAATAGAGGTAATTCCTCTAAATCTCTACTTGTCATAAAGTTAAGAATGGATTTCAACCCAATTTGGTCAGAAACATCCTATGGGGAAGGGGAACAGATTTTGCATAAATGGTGGCTCTGACCCCCGAGGGGCCAAAGGGGCGGGGCCCAATAGGGGTTATAGAGGTAATTTCTTTAAATCACTACTAGTCATAAAGTTATGAATGGATTTGAACCCAATTTGGTCAGAAACATCCTTGTGGAAAGGGGAACAGATTTTGCATAAATGGTGATTCTGACCCCCGAGGGGCCAAAGGGGCGGGACCAAATATGGGAAATAGAGGTGATTCCTCTAAATCTCTACTAGTCATAAAGTTGTGAAGGGATTTGAACCCAATTTCGTCAGAAACATCCTTGGGGGAAGGGGAACAGATTTTGCATAAATGGTGGCTCTGACCCTAAAGGGGCCAAAAGGGAGGGGCCCAGTGGGGGAAATAGAGGTAATTCCTTTGAATCCCTACTAGTCATCAAGTTATGAATAGATTTGAACCCAATTTGGTCAGAAACAGGGGAACAGATTTTGCATAAATGGTGACTCTGACCCCCGAATGGCCAAAGGGGCGGGCCCAATAGGTGAAATAGAGGTAATTCCTTTAAATCGCTACTAGTCATAAAGTGATGAATGCATGTTCTATAAACAATTCTTGAGGTCTTTCAGACCTTAGAGAGTCTGGACTTCATTAATCTTTAAAGCAGTTCGGATTCCCACACTATAACCATATATAACATTGTTAGAGATTTACAAATAAAACAATTTGAATATGAATATTATTTCAACATTTGGTCTAATCCAACCAGGTGAGCGATACAGGCCCCACGGGCCTCTTGTTTTATAATGCCTGAGGCACCTATGTGACTGACTGTTCACTTGCAAAGATGGTCTTTCTAATGAGAACCCTGACCACGCACCAGTATCTCGTACTTTGAATGTTGTATTTTTTGGTGTAACGATGGTTATATATACAGTACTCTTTACATTCTGTTTCTTGTTCTATTTATCAACGCCTTAAAGCGTAACGACCCAAGTTTTCTTATGGGTTTTTTCCAAAGCGTAAGTTGGACGTACCGGCATCAGTAAATGGAGTTAGTGGAAGTAATGATGCTGCATTAGCGGCGCGATATGTTTTTTTAATAACCAGGTATTCCTGTATGTTAAGGAATCCAACAAAAATATACATCATAATATTATGTAGTGCTTATTCAGAATTGAGATTAGTATCTACTATGCCGCTCTGTATACAAGTTAACTGAATTATTTGCAAGTTTAGTAAATACCTAATTTATGCTTCCTCGGATAGAATGTCGATACTAAATGTTTGAAATTACAATATTCTGAACCGGAGTCAACTTGGTTTATGGTAAGGTTAGTTAAGATAAGGTAAAGTATCGTTTAACGTCCTATCAACATGTTTTGTCACTTAATGAATCGGCAAAAGTTCCGGCCTACCACAAGGACTCTTAACACGTACATACCACAGCCTCCCAAAACACACATACGCACTCACCACACGAATGCATGTCGCACGCACGGGAGGTCGTCCTTAAATGACCTTAGCTGTTAATCGGACCTTAAACAAATAAAACCAAACCAAACCAAAAACCAGTTGATGTGTTTGGTCTGATTTGTTTAACGTCCTATCAACAGGTCTTGTTTATTTCGTGACCGGTTGATGTGTTTGGTTTTATCTGTTTAACGTCCTATAAACAGCTAATGTAATTTAAGACTGTTTTGATGTGACCTAATGTGTGTCTTTGGCAGTACGCTTCAGTGAGTTAGCACTATACGTCGTCATCAGTTCCGCGCTATCAACGGAGACAAACACGAACATACCACTGTCTCTCAAAACAGACACACATTCCTCACTCGCATGCATCTCGCACAAAGAGTAGGCCGTCCTTAAATGACCAAAGCTGTTAATAGGATGTCAATAATGCTAAACGAAACAAATCGTGAGTTTTAACAATCTCTTCGTCAATTAATGTTCTGTTACAGGTGCATTTCTTATCCCCTACATCTTCTTCATGTTGGTGTGTGGTATTCCGCTGTATTTCCTTGAAATCATGACGTCACAATTTTCCGGGAAAGGAACTTGGCGCGTGTGGAATTTCTGTCCCTTGTTCAGAGGTTTGTAATTATAGTTTATTTTTAAATAATTGTACACACAGCAATGTAGTATACAGCATACCGACTGGCTCTATATTCTATGACATTTGGTATCCGTAACAGGTCTTGGAATAACGTTTCTCATCATTAATTGGATTGTGGCGACCTACATCATGCTGCAAAAACCTTGGATCATTGAGTACATCGTAGCTTCCTGTTCAACCGAGCTACCATGGACATCATGCGGTAACGAGTGGAACACGCCGGGCTGTGTCCAATCTGGGTACTCGGCAGGATACTTGACCACTAACGTTAACTTCAGCAACCACAACTATATCACACCACCGGTAAGTGTTGCGTCAAAAGAAATAATATTTCGAAATACGTATATATATTCAACAATTAAACGCTTGTTAGATTGTATTTATTGGCAAGATCAATGCAATCTGGGCGACAGATAAATAGAATGACGCCAGTTAGGGCGTCATGAATATTTATCTGTCACCCAGGTTGCATTGATCTTGCCAATAAATACAATCTAACAAGCGTTTAATTGTTATATTTACATTAAGACACGTTAAACTTCACTTTCTCTTTGCTAAATCTGGGGTTTAAGTTCAGCTATTCCCCCTGTTTGTTCAATTGAAAGAACGGCACATGTGAAATCGTTTTCATTGTAGTGCTTGGCTTGCATTCAAAGTGATGTGTAATACAAAGCCTCGGCGTGACTATGATCAACAAAGCACCAAAATGATGTCATATTTACGCGATTGTTCTAAGTCGAAATCCTTGCTAGGTTTGATTCACCCGCAACGCAATGACAACGCAATGACAACGCAAACCCCATTCTGTCTCTCTGTATATCACTAACTACTCATCTACTATGGCCGATACTGATACTGGTTTCGCTAGTCCTCATCACTCTCAGACTGGCCAAAATCCAGGGATCTCAAATCAGCTCCTGTCCCAGACAATGGTCCAATCTCCACAGATGGTGCCAATGGTTCAATCTCCGCAGATGGTGCCAATGATGAATTACCAACAACCCTCTGGGTCCACTCTAACAAATAACGATATCAAGCGCATTGCGATTGATGTTCGTGAAATCCTTTTACCAGATATCGGTAACATTGTTGACAAGCATATTGCTCCTCTATTTAATCGTGTTTCTTCCCTGGAAGCTGAAAACGCCGAGTTACGTCTAAAACTAGATGATTTGGAACAATATGGCCGGAGAACACTAGTTCGATTTTCAGGTTTTCCTGAAAACGAGCGGGAAGACACCACCTCTACCGTTCTTGATGCTGCTACCTCCTGTGGTGTTGATTTGAGCGTAGATGATATTGAGCGTTCACACAGAGTTGGAAAAGCTGGCCGAGGTAAGCCTCGGCAGATCATTATGAGGCTGAAGTCTGTTGACAGCAAATTCAAACTTAAAATCCAGCCGAAACTTTCGTAACGAACCATCATTCAAAGGTATATCGGTTAATGAAGATCTCACTAGATATCGCGACGAATTGGCCTTTCTGGCAAGGAGACTTGTCAGAACTAAATCTATTCTTCAGACATGGACAACAAATGGAAAGATTTTGGTAAAGGACAAGTCTTCCAGACTACACACTATACGAACTGAGCACGACTTGGTGCCATTTGGTCATGTCATTGACATGCCAAATGATCACCCTATGTAAAGGCTTATGCCAATCTTGCGGTTAATACATCGGTGTTAGAATGGTAGAGGGATTATTCTGGACTGTTCGCCCCTCTTTCATTGCACCAATTGACCAAATCTTAGTTTGTGACGTAATAAGTTGTGTCTCAGATCATATTAAAATATTCACTTTGTTCGTTCCATTCTTATTATCATCTTCACTTGAAATCCTCAATATATGTTACATATAAAATGTACATTTATTTTAAGATTATGGTACATTCACTTGAAATCCTTAATATATGATACATATAAAATGTACATTTACTTTTTTACTAACAATCAGTTAATATATGATTCATTGGAAATGATCAAGTACATCGTAAGCTACGTGTTTATCTCAAGCAATGATGGTTGTTCTATTAATTGACAAATTATGTATGAAAGAGGTAATTTATATTTTAATACTATCACCATACTGATATAAAATGCTATGTTATTATAAACACCAGATATGGAACTTTCATTTATTCGAAAATGTATTACAAAATGAAATTCCATTCGTACTTCTATAATGGTTTAATCATTATTCCTGATTATCCCTGAAGGCTGATACCCCTTGTATAAGTTTGTGAAATATTACAAAGGTGAAGTCAACGACTAACTCGCCTGACCTTATCCGTTTATCTTTTATCCTGAATTTCAATATAATTATTGTTTCAATAGTTTTTGAAGTATGATGCATATGCTTTTGTTTTTTGTCCTTCTGGAAGTTATAATGACATACTTGCTCCCAGTTTAATACCAATCACATAAAATGCAGTTGTATGGGGTTTTGTTTGGGTTATTTTTCTTGATTCAGAAATATACAATTGGTGTGTTCATTGAAAATTATCTAATGTAACGTGAGGTACCATTATACCGCTGCAACAATATTTGGTCTCATAATTATACATTTGAAATTGTGTGTCTATTCATAATAATTGTGTTGGTCATTTTTGAACTAACACATTTTACTAGTGTTATCTTAAACTGTAATAGAATACTCCATTATGTGATCCTTTTGATCATGATTCGTCTGAAATTTAATACTATCACTACATACTTATCTCATATATCATTATGTGATTTCATAGAAACATTTATGAAACCGTCTGATTCATTCATAAATTTATCACAAAAATGTAACCAAGCCTTCGATACTAGTGCTTTTATCTTTGTTTAGAACTAGATATATATGTATGATAAAATATTCTACAGTGTGGTACATTTCATATTAATCTTCCTAATTTGATCGGAACTATTAGGATAAACGTCAAAGTAATAAGGTGTACATATGTAAATACTTTATTTTTTCTTTCGCGTTTCATTATGTTTGACTTGAGCTTTGTACATCCACAGATAAGTATGTTGTGTAATATGTAGTCATGAAATGTTTTAAATGGGATGTTTATTTGATTTGCTAACTTTCCGTTTTCAACTCTACATGTATCTTTAGATGTCGAATATGTCATTAACTTGATTACATTTATGATAATCTAAATATTCAGAAGCTTGTATTATGTAATTAGCATTGAGCTCTTGTTCATCTTACACAAATCTTTTTCTACACTTACCAATACCATACTTTAACGATAATTTCCACTGATAAACATCGTATCACTCTACAAATATATAAATGTATTGATACCCTGGTCCGCTCTGATTCCATCCTTAGCATATTTACCTTGATGTTTGCTTTCCTACTTACCTTACTTATACTTTTTCTGTTTCCTTTCTATTCTCGATCCCCTTCTGCCTTGCCTATTATGCCATTGATTTCATTATATGCTGAACTACCAGTTCTTGCACACAGTTCTGATTCTTACATTACCTTATTTGGCATTACATAATGCCAGTTAGTCTAACGCTATATCGTGCTCGAATTGGTAGCTTTAACAACTGTGTTTAGTCCTCAAACTATGTCATCTATTTGAGTATCCTCAAGTCTCTTTGCGTTGGGTTATTACTACTGATTCTATTAATTTGTTTGTCATTTGTTAGATCTCAAATCAATTCCATCCGCAATTTTTGTCATGGTAAGTTCTCGTACAATATTATCGTTTCTTTAGTAGACATTGCTTGTCTGTTTTCTCTCTTTTTTTCGCGTATCCAGTGGCAACTAATATTGTCTGGCGATATTGAAGTAAATCCTGGTCCTTCGTCTCTGAATTCATCTTCATCATCACTTTTTTCAAATATAAGTGATCAGCTTGATCTTGATCGTAACTTTTCTTTCGTCCATCTCAATGTTCAAAGTCTTAATAACAAAGTCGATATACTTTATACCGAACTTAACAAATACTCTATATTATCATTTACTGAGACTTGGCTAAAAGTCACTGATATCTCTCCGGAACTCAGCTTGCCTGGTTACTCTGACCCATTCTGTTACTGTAGGCCTGACCGTATTGGTGGTGGTATATCGGTCTACGTTAAAGATACGATATCTGCAAAACGAAGGCAAGATCTAGAATTACCAACCATAGAATGTGTATGGTTGGAAATAGTTCTTGGCACAGAGAAGTTTTTGTATGGTACTTTTTATAGACCTCCAAATTCTCCAATTATCACCTGGTCTCACATATCTCACTCTGTTGAACAAGCCTTTAACACGGGTATAACTAACATTGTATTTACAGGTGATTTCAACGCTAACTTGTTGGTCGAAAATCAGTCCTCTCACTTGCGAGATATGCTTATTCTCTATAACTTGTCTCAATTAGTAGAATCCTCAACATCTTTTACTGAATCCTCAAACTCACTTTTAGATATTGTGTGTGTTAGTGATAGTAGCATAATTAGTAAATGTATTGTCGGAGAGAGCTTCCTTGACCAACCGGTTAGATACCATTGTCCTACTTTCTGTTCTTTTAATATAACTAAACCGATCCAGCAAAGTTTTAAGCGTAACATTTGGCTCTTCGATGAGGGAAATTACGATTTATTTAGAGGGAAATTGAATGATTTAAACTGGAATACACTGATCGACGTTGATGATATTGATGATTCGGTCAAAAATTTTACAGACACATTGCTTGCAATTGCTAAAACATGTATACCTAACAAAATTATCACTGTACGATCTAATGAACCACCCTGGATGTCAAATGAAATCAAAAGATTAATTCGTAAACGCAAACGTGCCCACAAAAGAGCCAAACGTTCTCCAACAGATGCTCACTGGACAAGTTTCCGCCAAATTCGTAATAAATGTATCAATTCTATTAAAAAGGCTAAAGTCGCATATGTCAATAACCTCTGTGAAAACCTTCGGAAACCTTCAAATCTCAGTGTGAAGAAGTGGTGGAAAACTGTATACTCATTATTTCCTAATCGTAAAAACTCTTCAATACCCCCACTTCTTCATAATGACACTTGCATCTCTGACGATTGCGAAAAAGCTTGTTTATTCAACGATTTTTTCTGTTCCCAATCTAATATTGATGATACTAACACTGCTTTGCCTAACATTGACTATGGACATAACTATAATCTATCTAATATTAACATAACTGCTACTGATGTTAAGGATGCAATACTGAATCTTGATTGCTCTAAAGCCATTGGTCCTGATCTTGTAAATGCTAGATTACTCAAGGAATCTGCTGATATTATATGTAAACCTCTTTGTTCTTTATTTAACAAATCTCTCGAATCTGGTATCTTTCCTACAGAATGGAAGTCAGCTAATGTCACGCCTGTGCACAAAAAAGAATGTAAATCCATCTTAACTAATTATAGACCTATTTCATTACTTTCCATTATTGGTAAACTCATGGAAAGATGTGTTTATAAATATGTTTACAATTTCTTACATACTCACTCTCTACTCTCCCCTTTCCAATCTGGATTCAGGCGTTGCGATTCACCCATTAATCAACTACTTGCTATCACTCATGATATTTACTCTGCTTTAGATAATGGTAAAGAAATAAGAATGGTATTTTTTGATGTTAGTAAAGCATTCGATCGTGTTTGGCATAAGGGACTTTTATGTAAATTGTCATGTATTGGGATAAGGGGTTCTCTACTAAATTGGTTCAAAAATTATCTTCTTCATAGAAAACAAAGAGTAGTAATTAATGGTAAATTCTCTAATTGGTCAAATGTAAAAGCCGGAGTTCCCCAAGGTTCAATTCTTGGCCCGTTGTTGTTTTTAATATTCATTAACGATATTGTGGAAGACATAAGAGCTAATATAAAGTTATTTGCAGACGATACATCCTTATACGTCATTGTCGATACAGTTAGAAACACTACAGATATTTTAAATCACGATTTAAATAAGATTCATGAATGGTCATCTAAGTGGTTGGTTAAATTTAATCCTGCAAAAACTGAAACCTTATTAATATCTAAAAAGACAAATAACCCACTACATCCTCCATTAACTATGACTAATACCTTACTTACTGCTGTTACCTCACATAAACATCTTGGTTTATTTCTTTAGGAAAATGGTGGGTGGACGGTTCACATAAATTTTCTAAAATCTAAAATTTCACCCAAATTAAATATGCTACGTAGATTTAAGTTTACTTTAGATTGTGCATCACTTCAAACTCTGTATTTTTCTATGATTCGTCCAATTTTTGAATATGGAGACATAATCTGGGACAATCTCTCCAAAGCCCAATCAGACATATTAGAAGATCTTCAATTAGAAGCAGCAAGGATTGTTACTGGTGGAACTAGACTTACTAGTAGGGTAAAACTTTATCTTGAAACAGGCTGGCTTCCACTAGAACAAAGACGCAAACATCACAAGATTATCCACTTTCATAAAATAGTTCATGGTTTCCTTCCCCAGTATCTTCAAGAATTACTTCCTCATCGAAATAATAATATTCATGATCATAACACTAGATTAGGTAATAATTTCCGTCCACCTTCCGGTCGCACAAGCCTTTTCATGAAATCCTTTCTGCCATCTGTAATTAGTCTTTGGAATGCACTTCCTGATGGAATAAAAACCAGTCCCTCAATAACAAAACTAAAATATCATCTAAACGCACAAAATCTTAAAGTCCCACCATATTTTCTTATCGGCAGTAGATTGGGTCAGATTCACCATGCAAGATTGAGGATGGAGTGCAGTTCACTAAAATATTATTTGTTTCGTAGGAATCTGGTAAATAGTCCACTTTGCTCCTACTGTCAAGTTGATGAAACTAACGAACATTTTTTATTACATTGTAGATTTTTTTCCGACCTTCGAAATCGTTCCCTCTTTGCCCTAAATCATCCTATTTCGACAGAAATATTACTTTTTGGCAGCAACAACTTAACTTTTGACAAAAATTCCTTGATTTTTAAATGTGTGCAACAATTCATTATCAGCTCCAAGAGATTCGATTAATTCCACGTTTCAACTCTGTATTTATCGTTTTCACAGTTGTATCAGCATGCAGTTCTTTTTAAATGAACAATGGTATCGGCAGTCTCCCTCTTTCTCTTTCCCTTCTCATCTTATCATTTCCCACTACCTGTCTCTTTCCAATATAGAGTTATTTCAATATTCATATTCATTCTCCCACTTTGTTACCATGCTAAATTGATGAGTCATTAACGGAGACGGATTAATATAAGTTTTTAAAAAACTTGTTTCTGAATCCATTTCATGCTGTATTTTTTTCTGATTGTGTCTACTTTTCATGTGTTACCAATGAATGAATAAAATAAAGTTTACATTAACGCAATGACAAACATTTTTTGACGCTGACGGAAGTGACGTCATGTGTTCTTGGCTGCATTTATACAGTGATCAATACCATCTGGTTTAACACAGGAGTAATGGGAGACTAGCACACAGAATGTAAATATAAATTGATACGAATATATGACAAACACTCATTTGATGTTTTGTTTTCTAGCTGGGGTATTCTACACACGCGAACACAGCATTTGGTGGTAGAAATGGTACTTCGTTTGTCCGGATGTCGTCTGTGGAGGAATTCTGGAAGTTAGTATACTTTTTATACAATCTACAGTAAAAGAATTCTTTCCAAACGTAGACAAATTACATTGTGATATTTCATTTGTTCATATAAAAAATACTAACAATAGAATACAAGCAATGTGAATTTGGAGTGAATAATGAATTAAACTATACTATTGTATTGGTGTTAATGGCCCAATGTGTGGATAACAGGGAGTTGACCAAAAACGCGGTCGTTTGTAACCATCATAGTTCGCATTTGTGAATATGAATAAACGTAGAAGCAGAAGACTCTTACTCTCTGGTCCTTTTACCCTTTTACATTATCAAGGCTATCGATGCAACTCATTAATGTTGGTTTCGTTATTATTTCGGTATTCGTCATAGATAGTAAGAGTCAAATATGTCTAAAAGTTTGATTATTCAAAACATTATTTTTAATTAATTGTTTTTTATAAAAGAACGGCAAGTGTATGTGTAACCTGACAGTGAATATACATTCTCTCGTAGTTACAAGATCCTGAATATTTCCTCTGGCATTGATGATATCGGCAGAATGAACTGGAAATACCTTTTATACCTACTAGCATGTCATGTGGTTATCTGGGTTTCATTGATGAAAAGCATCCAGTCCATCGGCAAGGTGAGTTTACGATATTATCCTTACATAAGCTAGCTTCGCCGCTCAATATTTTCGGAATATTTATCCAGTTCCGTTTTCATTACTGGTGACATTTCAGTCTATGAGATCATACCTGACACATGGCTCGTGACAGTTTTGCTTATGCATATAGATAATTTTATGTACACGCAACGGCCTTGCAATGCTTGATTATGTTTATATTGATATACAAAAAATGAACATTCTTTCCTGTCGTATAATACGAGCGTATCACAGGGACACTCATTATAGCATACTGCTATGCAAACATTTGAGTGATAGAGCAAACTGATAACTGGTATGTCTAAACCAAGGGACGGGACTCACAGCCTTCCTCACAGAGACGAACGCTTAACAGAAGGGTTTTGGTTGGGTTTATTTGTTTAACATCCTATCAACAGTTTAGGTAATTTAACGACGGCCACCGGTGCGTGCGATGTGCATGCGTGTGGTGAATGCGTATGTATATTTGGGGGGCAGCGTGTTAAGTCTCCGTTGATAGTGTACTTCACTGAAGCATACTGCCAAAGACACCCAGCAGGACAAACCACCTGATCACATTATAGTGACAACGGGGTAACCAATCGTCCCACTCCTAATATGCTGAGCGCTAAGCAGGAGTAGCAACTACCATTTTTAAAGACTCTGGTATGTCTCGGCCAGGGGACAGAACCCAAAGCCTTCCTCACAGCGGCGAACGCTCAACTGACGACCAAAAGTGAGGCATTGTCAAGGGAGACATTAGGAAGAAGAAAGCTGTTAAGAAAGAAGAGAAAAGATAAGATCCCAAATTTAGGCGCTTCTTACGATCATGCAATGGGGGTAGCAGGTACAATTCTTACGCCCTACCTGCAGGGCATCGCAATTGGTGAAATGGGTCAAGTCTATTGATAATGGTAATATGGTATATTAGTTTTCTGAGGATTCAAAATGTACCATATACAATGCACTGTTTTAAAGCGAGAGAACATGTAGATGAACGCTTTGGTAAATGCAGATGATTTAAGTTCAAATATACATGAAAATACATAAAAATCACAAACTATTTCTCAAAGTACAATAATTAATACAACTTAACATTTACATTATAATTATACTTCTCTTAACAAACTTGGTTTGGTTTGGTCTATTTTGTTTAACGTCCTATTAACAGCTAAAGTCATTTAAGGACGGCCTCCCGTACGTGCGACATGCATGCGTGTGGTGAGTGCGTATGTGTTTTGGGAGGCTGCGGTATGTTCGTGTTAAGTCTCCTTGTGATAGGCCGGAACTTTTGCCGTTTTATAGTGCTACATCACTGAAGCATACTGCCGAAGACACCCAGCAGCACACCCCACCGGGACACATTATACTGAATAGGGCCAATAAATGACGGGTAAAATAGATAAAGGAAGATTAAAAACATGACGAAGGTTTAGCTAATTTGGTTTTGTTCATATAGTTTAACGTCCGTTTAACAGCTAATGTCATTTAATGACGGCCTCCCGTGCGTGCGACATGTGTGCGTGTGGTGAGTGCGTATATTTCAATTTCAGAAATATTTTATTAACAATACAAATATAAATAAATACAAAGTATTGTCAAAAGAATAAGACAACAGGCGCAATGCCTATATCAGTCTTCTTCTATTACTTCCGGTTAGGCTTGGTAGAAAGATGATATGTTTCACTTTATTATTTCTACAGAAATTATATATCATTACATGTATAGTATCTAATTCAAAAAGGGATTACTGTAAGGAATTATATGTTCATCATGAAATTAAATAGAATAGGTGTTATAATTATAGAGATAACTACTATTCAAAATTACTTAGTAAGAAAACAAAACTATTATTTGATAAAGTGAAGACAACATATTTCCACCAAGCCTAAAATGAAAAGTTATATGTAATGTAATAAACAACAATAACTCGCTCACACACATTCATTCATACTTTCATACTAGAATGTTATAAGGATGAGTATTTAACATAACAAACTTGCTATAATAGTTGAATAAATGTATATAATTGTATTACTACTAAAGACAGTATTACATATAGTTTCTTATTTATACACAGAAAAACGTTTTGAGGATTTAATATATAAGTTTACATGATATAGAATAGAGATATTTAAATGATCAGGAGCATTAATGATGCCACACACTAGGCATTGAAGATTTATATAACCTAACAAGTTGTAGATGGAAAGAATATGGTGCCTAGAGTTGGAATACATGGGACATTGAAAGAAAAAATGCACTAAATCTTCACTAGGAGCACCACATACACAGGATGGGTTATCAATCAGGTGATCAAAATGTTTATCATAATTAAGGTCACTTTTAAAATTTCTAAGTTGGCATAAAATTATGTTAAGTTGTCTGGGAGCAGAATTAATGAAAAGTTCAGAAATAGTTATATCATTAGTAGTTTTTAACTTACATTTAAAAGAAGAAATTGTAATAGAGTCTCTAATGGAAATATCAAGTGAATTCCACATAGTCATAGTTGAAGGAAAAAAACTTTTCATGTAGCTATTAGTTCGTGACTGTGGTATATTAAATACTCTGTTATTTCTAAAGGTGTATATATTGTTTACATTTAAATATGGTTGTATAATATTAGAGAGATACAATGGAGTATAGTTATTAATAATTTTGAACATTAATACAAGTTTATGATTCTGTCTTCTTTTACTTAAAGGATCTGGTTGAGTTTCATTATATAAGATATGGTGAGAAGTACCTCTTCTGAGACCTGTTATTATACGCATGGCTTCCAGTTGAATAGATTCAAGAAGATCAGATTCGGCTTGAGTGCAATTGTCCCAAACTACATCAGCATATTCTAATATTGGTCTTATGTATGAAGTATATAAAGTTTTCAAGGTTTTCCTATCAACTAATTTTTTTAATACACGAAGTAAACTTAATCTAGAGTTAGCTTTTTGATACACATTAGAAATATGGTCCGCCCATGTTCCTTTACTATTAAAGGTTAGCCCTAAGTGGTTATGAGATTCATTTTGTACAATTAGATTATTATTAAACAAAAGATGTTGATAATCAATGTTTTGTCTACGACTGAAGTTCATAGCTATTGTTTTATTGCGATTGAAGAGAATTTGCCATCTATATGCCCAGTCAGAAATAGAGGGTAAGTCATTATTAAGCAGTGAAGAAGGTGTATCTAAATCATTATTATTTTGTATTATTACATATAGAGAGGTGTTATCAGCAAAGAGTTTTATATTGCTGTTTATATTATTAGTAATATCATTAATGAAAAGAAGAAACAAAAATGGACCAAGGACAGATCCTTGAGGGACTCCTGCCGATATAGGTTTAGTGCTAGACTGATACCCTTCAAAGATTACCCTTTGCTTTCTGTCAGATAAGTAAGCTTTAAACCAATTATATAATTTACCTTTAATACCGTAAGATTTCAATTTATGTAATAGACCTAAATGCCATACGCGATCAAAAGCTTTACTTATATCACAGAAAACAAAGCGCAAATCTTTGCCTTGATCGGTGGGTCGGAAACCGGACTGATGTTCACTTAACATATTATGACTTGAAATATAATTATATGTATATTTAAAAATAATTTTTTCTAAAATTTTAATAAAGACAGGTGTAACCGCTATGGGTCTATAATTATTAAGGTCACTAACTTCACCTTTTCCTTTATAAAGTGCAGTAACATTAGCAACTTTTAGAATATCAGGGATTTCTCCAGTAGATAATGTTTTATTAAACAATAATTTAAGTGGATATACTAAAGATGGCGAGATATGTTTAATAATAACTGGTAAAATACCATCTGGTCCAGCTGGTTTGTTTTTATTTAGAATGTGAAGTTGATCAATTATATCTTGTTCAGTTATAATAATATCAGATAGTTCAACATGGGACAGGGGAGGTAAGTCGGGTAGATTAGAGTCAGTAATATCAGAGCCAATACTAGTAAAGTGGGTATTCAATGCTTCAGCTTTATCCAGTGGATGAATAAGAACTTCATTATTGTTTTTTAAAGGAAATGATTGTTTGCTATTATTAGTAATTTTCCCCATCGTTTTAGCAATTTGCCACCATCTTCTAGGATTAGTAGACTTATCAGCAAGATAACTCTGTAATTTTGTCATGTAATTATCCTTAGTTTGCCTAATCAAATCAATTACTTCATTCCGAAAGTTCCTAAATTTGGCCCAGTCCTGTTCCCTGTTTTTTTGTTTAGCTAATCGATGTAACCTGTTCTTTTGTCTCAATTTATGTCTTATTTCACCGGTCATCCACGGCTTATCATTAGGATGTACAATAACTGTTTTATGTGGTATATGTGTGCTAGTGGCAGTGTTTATTTTCTCTAAGACAATAGAATATAATTCATTAATATTATTACTATCATTAAAAATAATATCCCAATCAATGTTAAGTAACTCATTGTTAATATTATCCCAATTTGTTTCATTAAAATTGAAGATATTTTTTTTGTATGGTTTGCTTTTTAAAGTTTTAAAACAGATATTAGCTAGGATTGGGCAGTGATCACTGCAAAGGGGTGAAAGGACTAGTGTTGAATTAAAGATATTCACATTAGTGGTAATAAAAACATCTATCAATGTAGCAGTGGTATTAGTAATACGTGTCGGCGTTTGTATAAGGTTTTTTAATTGATATTTAGTTAAAAGCTTAAAAAGATGAGAAGAAGGTTTCATCTTTAGTAGGTCGACATTAATATCACCAGTAATAATAATGTTATAAGTAGTATTAATAAGGTTATCTAATGTATTATCAAGTTTGTTCCAATATTCAACTGTTGTATTGGGAGGTCTATACAAGCAACAAAGAAGTATTTTTTTATTTGAGGATCTAATTTCTAAAATAATATGTTCGATATTTTCAGTTTCTAAATCACTTCTGCGATTAACAAGGATATTACTTTTAGTGTAAATCAAAATGCCACCACCTTGTTGAAGCTGTCTATCTCTTCTATACAAATTAGGATGGGATTTTAATTGTAGATCAGTATTCAATATATTAGAGTCCAGATGAGTTTCTGTTAAGCATATGATATCATTATCACAGAATTCCGCATCAACTAGATCAATTTTGTTCCTTAGAGACCTAACATTCAGGTGTAGTATTGAAAGATCATTGAAGGAATATTTTTCATCAGAAGAAGTCGAGGATGGACCTGGATTTATGTGTATGTTACCTGACATGATAAGTAGAATTACAATTACCAAAAGGTAATACTTTAAGTTAGTAGTAAAGAGACATAAAAAGCAAGTCATACTTAATCTACATTCATACACACTCATACTTACAAAGAATAATATAAATCAAATCTTACAAAACAAAACAGTTACACAAAACAAAAATGAGGACAGGTACATTGTAGTTGGTGAAGTTGATCTCCATGTACATATGTATTTCTTATATGCAAGGTTTTTTCTATTAATTAATAATATTTTGATGCACAACAGTACTACATTGGCAATAAAATATATAAAACAATCAATGACTTAAAGGAAATTATTAGAAAAATTGAGATTAAATCCATATATTCAAAACAAAGGAGGTAATTGATTCTTGTAGGTTATACCATGTTTATCATGTATCATTATACAATGACATTCACAAGAAAAAGTGTGGTTTAAAGACTATATTATCAATTATATAATACTCGCCTCATGATTAAAATTAGTAGATCATAAGATAAATGTTGGCAACTAGGCCTAATCCATCAACCAAGAGTTTTAGACATTAATTGTCCATTTAGAGTGAGTGCGTATGTGTGTTTTGGGAGGTTGCGGTATGTTTTAGTTAAGTCTCCTTGTGATGGTTTACCTAAATCGTGTTATATGAAGGTCCCGTGTTTGTTGAATATCAGTGCAGTCCAATAACAGGTGTATTATCGTAAATGGTTCGTTGAATGCTATGCACTGATACTAGTCTTTCCTGTTGAACAATTATAGATACCTGATGTATGAATGAACCATTCTCCTAATTATGTTTTCCTGTAGCTTTATTTCCGTTTCTAACTTTTACACGTGCCTGGACGACACAATTTTTACATACATTTGTATATTACATGTCGTCTCCAGATGATGTACGTGACAGCAATAGCTCCGGTGGTGTTGACAACCATCATATGGATAAGGGCTCTCACACTTCCGGGAGCCACAACTGGCATGGCCTACTTTATCACGCCCGATTTCAATCGTCTTGCTCACCCAGAGGTACGCAAATATGTATCTTGCAACGTTTTTTTATGGGATTGTCTTATCATTAAGATGTTAATAAAATGCCACCTTAACATGTGTAAAATGAGGGACATTTTAGTGAAAGGGATAAAAATGTCAAAACACATACAACAGGAGTCGAGACCGATTATACATGTAGTTATATGGAATGATATGGAAATATAAATTAAGATATTCATGGGTGAAGGATGAGACTTTATAAGAGTGATTCGGAACTCGTATCATACGATTTGGTACTAATAATTTAATTTTGCTTGTAACAAGCATTTTCATTGGCTCAAAAAATTATGTTATCATCTCATAACATAAAAAAAATAAACTGTGACGTCAGCGGAGTAATCGTTGTTCACGGGATTTTGTATTTATCGATGCGTTTTTAAATATCTGGAGCAAAATAAACATGTTAAACTTAATGAAAATGTTTCTTATCGTTGTTAATTAAATTATAAGGGTTAACTGTAATATTTTTTTTACGTTATTGAGCGTGCGGTTTATGAAAAGAGTACACCCCAGTTTTTTTGTGTTATTGCTCAATAACGTAAAAAAAAATATTACAGTTAACCCTTAAATAATTCTCAAACACTTCCTTTTGGTGTCAATTTATGAACAGTGAAGACCAAAGGGAGGCAATGCAAGGTGAGGTATTTGGGGGAAAAGAAGTGGTTTAGAAAGAAAATATAACATTCCAAATTTAGTCGCGCCTCACGAATCATCATTTCCTAAATGCGTTGCACGAGGACAAATAGGATAATCTAAATTAGAACGATGTATAATAGGAATTGTCAAGTAAGCAAATACTAATTGTGTTCTAGGTGTGGATAGAGGCAGCATTCATGGCATTCTACACATTGGGTCCCGCCTGGGGAGGACTGGCCATGTTCGGAAGTCACAATAGATTCTCAGACAATTGCTTCCGGTAAAATTGGAAAAATGTCCTCTTCACATCTATATTTGTTTTATATTGTCACAAAATCTATGGTTATGTGAAGGCATTATCTATAATTGATTGGGTCACTAACGAAATGTTATATTGTCATCGCACTGGTATACAATACCTGAGAAATGTAGATTATTATCAAAGGTCAAAAACTGATTTGTTATGTTTCTAACAGACCACCAACAATTAACAGGCCATTAGGACCAGTAAATGGTGAGCAAAACAGGTATTAAACGAAACAACACCAAACAAATGGAATATGTAAAACAAATGTTAGTACACACACATACATATTTGAAAAAGATGAATATTGCCATGGTTTGTCATATCTTGAGGTATGGACTGACGGCTTCCAGATAGTTCATAATTTTGTATATGTTGACAGTTTTGAATATAACTTTTAGACATGTTATAATGTTATAGAAACTACATTTTATAGACTGTAGATTAATACATTCCAATATACGAGTTTAAAGGAGAACGGTAGAACGACTACTACGCGTTAACCTACAATATTGTGGACTGGTCAGTCTTTACCCCAACAATAAAATCTAAAAGCCATACATCGAAGTAAATATCAATTTTATAATGTAGTTTGTCTCGGGAAAAGATACAGAACTTATAATCTTGCTGCATGGCTTTGGCAGACGCTCAGCACAAGGGCCAAACGCGAAGGAAATATGCATTTGATTTCCCCAATGATAGATCACAAAAGCCACATAAAATACTGAATTCATCAGATGGTCTTCCCGCAAAAGTTGATTAAATATCATCAGCTTTATAATATGGACACTATAGGGTCGCTGAATCCTGACAACGGGCCAATCAGAACTCAGTTGATGCTGAACAACAACAGAGAAAGGGAAGTACAAACGTTCCGTTGTGGTCAAAGGTCACTTATTGGTGTTGCTTTGAAGTCTCGAGGCACTGACACTAAAAAATGTTTTCTTGGGTTTTTCAGTTCTCACATCAGTCAACCTTTACATATATTAAACTGTATCCTGTTTTTAATTACATACTGTATATATTTTTTTTCAATCGTTACCAACAATTTGACTTGGTATGACTATTATGTAATTATCATAGGGACGGTGGTATCAGTACGGTAACGGTAATATTTTATTCACAGTGACTCGGCTATTAGTACTGTGGTGACAGTGTGTTACGGACTGTTCAATGGTCTCGTCATCTTCTCTGTGATTGGCGTACTCTCATACGAAAGTGGCGTACCACTTGACAGGGTTATCACTTCAGGTAAGCTTTCTTTTTACAAAATCTTATCTCTGTAAATAAATGTAAAGAGTTAATTAAAGGTTTGCCTCAAATTATGTTAATTCATTCGCTTGAATTTCGTCTAAAGATAAAGGTCACTTTTGTTATACTCGCAGCCATCGAATGTAATGCTCAAATAAACACCCGCTGATTTTTTTTAATATAAAGTAAAACTCGTTTTTAATGAACTCCAAGAAACCTTGAAATTGAAATCATTACACAAGTAGTTCGTTGAATGAATAAATGAATGGAAATAAGAATTGACAAAAATTCGTTACACGTGTTTAAAATTTTGACTCTTTTAGCAATAAATAAGTTAACAAACATGTAAAATAACGTTTCTTTAATGTACTTTAATGTACAGAAAAAAGTATGCAGTGTTAAAAGTACGTTTAAATACGTTTTCTCTTTGTTTGCAAAGAAGTCCAAAATGGACTTTACCTGAAAGCATGCATCAGTCCCTATACCAACAAATGATTGTACAATATGTATTGCATTGACAATGGCGACCGGGACATTCGGCTCTGTCCCGACGAAACGTCGAAGTTATCAAAATATTCATTGACTGATGTAACTGTTGGTACAGGGTGATCAGTAGAAGAGCATTCTCCATCCTCCTTCTTGCTTTCCGAAACATCCTCTGTGATAAATTAGATCATTGTCAACACTAACCACGTCAGTCATTGACACATCATCATCATCGTCGTCGTCATCGGTTTCGCGAAGTCGCGCCGATGGATTATCGTCTTCGTCATCGTAATTGTTGGTCATATTTCTTGCAAATCCAGCTTTCACGAAGTACCGCGCGATCCATTCAGACGACACTATCCAAGCGGAATATGCCAACCGAATCGCCTTTAAAACATGAATGTCTGGTTTGATGTTGTAACACTGCGAGGGTCAATTTCAGAATATTTTAGTATATTTTTTTTTATATTTTACCCTGATAATATGTCCAATAAGGGCTTGGCGATATTTCACTTTCATGCTATAAATCACACCTTGGTTCATGCGTTGAATATACAGGTTCACTGCTTTTAAATTTGGAACTTTAGGATGGGGGGTGCAATCGTCCATGATTGGTCTTTTTTCGATCAACATTTTTTTGTCAATAACTTTTATCCATTCGGAGTTCATCCAAGCCTTTCTGTTCGACTTATAAATCACGGGAAGTGACTTTACTCCTTTAAAGCATGTAGGATTCTGATATTTCCCATTAACTAGTGGTTTTAAATTTTCGGTGCCATATTTGATGCTAACAACAACCTTAAGCGTTCCTAGGATTTCTTCCCGCCGTGGCAGGGTTACCCTATTAACTGCAACAATTTACCGGGCATTAAGCGATAAAAGAGACCAGTTTCATCCACATTGAGGATATTCTTACACTCATAACCCTTTGAAAGCACTCATAGTTTTTGATTAAGCCAATCATTTTCTATCTCTGGATTGCAGTCAGCACTTTCTCCGATCACAACACGGCACACAATTCAATGTCTAAGTTTGAAACGATCAAACCAGCCGTTAGTCGGCTTGTAATCAGTGTCGCCCAATTATTTGGCACAATCCGCCGATTTCTTGAGTAGTATTGGTCCTGAAATAGGAATATTTTGGGGCTGCTTTTCGCTGAACCATTCAAACTGGGTTTTGTCTATCAATACGTGGGTTTCACTTCGATGCCTCTTGGTGAGGCCGACGACGAATATTGTGTGATGTCACCCCTATGTTTAAGAAGAGTACTTAAAGTACTCGCAAATCAACGGCCATGACTTTTTTTTTAGATGTGCCACCCCCCCCCCCCCCCTCCCCCTCTTCTACAGCTGTCAAAATCATGAATTTAGTCTCCAATGTGAACGCTTTACGTTTATTCGAGTGTTACTGTACAAACAAATGTAAAAAGGTGTTTATGTTCCTCAAACTTGAAAATAACAAAATATAAATAGACATTGAAAATGGCTACCACATTTAGCCCTTGTGGGGATGCAAAAATCCGAAACAAAAGTGTGTATATCTGTACAACAGATAAACATAACTTTCCTCACAAAGTCGTTTATTGCAGAATGCTTACATGGCAGCGTTGCAGAAAATGTATAACCCTCCCCGTGTGCGATTGGTTTGGGTTTGGTGTTTGTATTGTTTATCGTCCTATGAACAGTTAATGTCGTTTAAGGAACCCCCTCCTGTGTGCACGATGCATGCGTTTGGTGAATGTATCAGTGAGTGTTTTGGGATGCTTCGGTTTGTTTTTGTTTGTCTAGTTGTGATAGCATGCTACGGTATGGTACTATTTGCCTCTTTGTGATAGTACACTTCAATACGGTAGTGTTTGTCTCCTTGTGATAGTACACTTCGATATGGTCCTGTTTGTGTCCTTGTGATAGTACACTGCGATATGGTCCAGTTTGTCTCCTTGTGTTGTACACTTCGATATGGTCGTGTTTGTCTCCTTGTAATAGTACACTGCGATATGGTCCTGGTTGTGTCCTTGTGATAGTACACTTCGATATGGTCGTGTTTGTCTCCTTGTGATAGTACACTGCGATATGGTCCAGTTTGTCTCCTTGTAATAGTACACTTCGATATGGTCGTGTTTGTCTCCTTGTGATAGTACACTTCGATATGGTCGTGTTCGTCTCCTTGTGATAGTACACTTCGGTATGGTTCAGTTTGTCTCCTTGTGATAGTACACTTCTATATGGTCGTGTTTGTCTCCTTGTGATAGTACACTTCTATATGGTCCAGTTTGTCTCCTTGTGATAGTACACTGCGATATGGTCCTTTTTGACTCCTTGTCATAGTACACTTCCATATGGTCGTGTTTGTCTCCTTGTGATAGTACACTGCAATATAGTCGTGTTTGTATTTTTGTGAAAGTACACTTCGATATGGTCCTGTTTGTCTCCTTGTGATAGTACACTTCTATATGGTCGTGTTTGTCTCCTTGTGATAGTACACTTCTATATGGTCCAGTTTGTCTCCTTGTGATAGTACACTGCGTTATGGTCGTGTTTGTCTCCTTGTGATAGTACACTTCGGTATTGTCCAGTTTGTCTCCTTGTGATAGTACACTGCGATATGGTCGTGTTTGTCTCCTTGTGATAGTACACTTCGATATGGTCGTGTTTGTCTCCTTGTGATGGTACACTTCGATATGGTCCTGTTTTTCTCCTTGTGATAATACACTTCGATATGATCCAGTTTGTCTCCTTGTGATAGTACACTGCGATATGGTCGTGTTTGTCTCCTTGTGATAGTACACTTCAATATGGTCCTGTTTGTCTCCTTGTGATAGTACACTTCGATATGGTCCAGTTTGTCTCCTTGTGATCGTACACTTCGATATGGTCGTGTTTGTCTCCTTGTGATAGTACACTGCGATATGGTCGTGTTTGTCTCCTTGTGATAGTTCACTGCGATATGGTCGTGTTTGTCTCCTTGTGATAGTACACTTCGATATGGTTCAGTTTGTCTCCTTGTAATAGCGCGAAAATGATGCCGACTTTACAGTACTGCATCACTAAGACACAGCAAGAACATCCATACTGGTGACATTATACTGGCGACGGGCGAACCAGTCGTGCCACTCCAAAAAATACTGAGCGCTAAGCACGTGTAACAACCACCATTTTTAGCCCACCATCTGATGATGGTGGGCTATTCAAATCGCCCTGCGTCCGTGGTCCGTCGTCCGTCCGTCCGTAAACACTTCTTGTTATCGCTATTTCTCAGAAAGTACTGAAGGGATCTTTCTCAAATTTCATATGTAGGTTCCCCTTGGTGCCTAGTTATGCATATTGCGTTTTGAGACCAATCCGAAAACAACATGGCCGACAGGCAGCCATCTTGGATTTTGACAATTGAAGTTTGTTATCGCTATTTCTGAGAAAGTACTGAAGGGATCTTTCTCAAATTTCATATGAAGGTTCCCCTTGGTGCCTGGTTATGCATATTGCGTTTTGAGACCAATCGGAAAACAACATGGCCGACAGGCAGCCATCTTGGATTTTGACAATTGAAGTTTGTTATCACTATTTCTGAGAAAGTACTGAAGGGATCTTTCTCAAATTTCATATGTAGGTTCCCCTTGGTGCTTAGTTATGCATATTGCGTTTTGAGACCAATCCGAAAACAACATGGCCGACAGGCAGCCATCTTGGATTTTGACAATTGAAGTTTGTTATCACTATTTCTGAGAATGTACTGAATGGATCTTTCTGAAATTTCATATGTAGGTTTCCCTTGGTGTCTAGTTATGCATATTGGGTTTTGAGACCAATCTGAAAACAACATGGCCGACAGGCAGCCATCTTGGATTTTGACAATTGAAGTTTGTTATCGCTATTTCTGAGAATGTACTGAATGGATCTTTCTGAAATTTGATATGTAGGTTTCCCTTGGTGTCTAGTTATGCATATTGGGTTTTGAGACCAATCTGAAAACAACATGGCCGACAGGCAGCCATCTTGGATTTTGACAATTGAAGTTTGTTATCGCTATTTCTGAGAAAGTACTGAAGGGATCTTTCTCAAATTTCATATGAAGGTTCCCCTTGGTGCCTTGTTATGCATATTGCGTTTTGAGACCAATCCGAAAACAACATGGCCGTCAGGCAGCCATCTTTGATTTTGACAATTGAAGTTTGTTATCGCTATTTCTGAGAATGTACTGAATGGATCTTTCTGAAATTTGATATGTAGGTTTCCCTTGGTGCCTAGTTATGCATATTGCGTTTTGAGACCAATCAGAAAACAACATGGTTGACAGGCAGCCATCTTGGATTTTGACAATTGAAGTTTGTTATTACTATTTCTGAGAAAGTGTTTAAGGGATCTTTCTCAAATTTCATATGTAAGTTTCCCTTGGTGCCTAGTTATGCATATTGCATTTTGAGACCAATCAGAAAACAACATGGCTGACAGGCAGCCATCTTGAATTTTGACAATTGAAGTTTGTTATCGCTATTTCTGAGAAAGTACTGAATGGATCTTTCTGAAATTTCATATGTAGGTTTCCCTTGGTGCCTAGTTATGCATATTGCGTTTTGAGACCAATCAGAAAACAACATGGACGACAGGCAGCCATCTTGGATTTTGACAATTGAAGTTTGTTATCACTATTTCTGAGAAAGTACTGAATGGATCTTCCTGAAATTTCATATGTAAGTTTCCCTTGGTGCCTAGTTATGCATGATGCATTTTGAGACCAATCTGAAAATAACATGGCCGACAGGCAGCCATCTTGGATTTTGACAATTGAAGTTTGTTATCGCTATTTCTGAGAAAGTACTGAAGGGATCTTTCTCAAATTTCAAATGGAGGTTCCCCTTGGTGCCTCGTTATGCTTATTGCATTTTGAGATCAATTGGAAAACAATATTTCCGACAGACTGCCATCTTGGATTTTGACAATTGAAGTTTGTTATCTCTATTTCTCAAAGTACTGAATGGATCTTTCTCAAATTTCATAAGTAGGTTCCCCTTGGTCCCATGTATTGCATTTTTGGACCAGTCTGTCCTGAAAACAACCTGGCAAACAAACAGCCATTATCGTTAAATCTCAAATTTCTTATATAGCTAGGATTCCCTTGTTTGAAAAGTACTGGAGGGATGTCTCAATTTGCACAGATTAGTAAAATGAAGGGAATAGTAGAGAAAAGATCAATCTGACATGGAACCTATGAAGATCATTCAATGGTGGGCGCCAAGATCCCTCTGGGATCTCTTGTTATAAACTGTGTGCGAGACGCACGCGTTTGGTGAATGTGTGTGCTTTGGGAGGCTGCGGTATCTATGCGTGTGTCTTTTTGTGATAGCGCGAATCTGCTATCGACTTATTAGTGCTACCTAGAATCTGATATCGACTTATTAGTGCTACCTAGAATCTGATATCGACTTATTAGTGCTACCTAGAATCTGATATCGACTTATTAGTGCTACCAAGAATCTGATATCAACTTTTTAGTGCTACCACGAATCTGATATCGATTTTTTATTCAGAAGAATATTTCCTTAGATACTTCGTTCGGTAACATTATACTGATGGCCGAACAGTTATCTTTGTGAGGAGTATTCCCTGTACTCGTGGTCATCATTGCTGTCGTTTCAATGCTTATGCCTGGGGGATAAAATGTCGGTTTTTCCTATTTCACCAGTGTGCTAAAAATTGATACTGGGTAGTTGTGCAACAAAATCATATTGTAATTTTGCGTTCGAAAAAGGTCGCACAAGTCTGTTTGAAACCGGATCACTCAATAATCATAAAATGCTTGACAAAGTCTGTTCCAATATTCTTTATAATTAAGAGGCTGTATACAGTGTTACCACAAACCTCGTGGACTTAACATCCACATTTGACACTATTGCAACTACCTTACCTTCCGTCATCGAAAAAAACTCGTTTCAGCGTTTAGTAGATCATTCGCCTCAATGCTATGGCTAAAATAATTAGCTTCTATTTATAGGTGGATTTTCCTTGGGATTTGTAGCCTACCCACAAGCTATCACTTACTTCCCTGTACCACAAGTCTGGGCTGTTCTCTTCTTTATTGTACTCTTGCTGCCCGGCATGGATTCTCAGGTTTGTTCGATAGTTGGTGTAGCAAGTCCTAAGCATAGCCTATGCTCATTAGTTCAAAATTTTGTATATGCTAACAAACCCAAAAGGAAACTTTAGACTTGAAAACTCTCACTTGTTAGTTGTAGATCAATAGAGTAATGCATCAGATATACTTTATACATTTAGATATACAGATACACTCTAGGTGTCGCAAGAAGCTCAAACTTCAAGCAGTACCTAAAAAGTATTGTACTTTGAAAATTATTTTCTGTGGAAGTCGGATTTTACATATTTGAGACAACATTGCATATGCTCTGCCTTATATATATGTGTGTGTGTTGCGTGGATAGACGCTGCTTCTGGAGCCCGTGTTTTGTGTCATTGAGGAGGTATTTCCTGGAACAATTGGAAAAAGAAGAATTCCTCTTCTGACTGGAGTCACTGTGATCACCTTTATCTGTGGAATCCCTCTGGTCACACAGGTATGACTTTCATGGGTTATTATGTAACTTCTTCACGGTGAACAATAAAATAAACTATATTCTTTGTGTATCGCTTGGTAAATTCAACTCAACTGTAAAATGATGAACCTATTTCCAGGTATTTATGTGAAATGCAATATAATTGTGTTGCTGATTGATGGTGGTAAGTATAATGAGAATCTGAAGTTGACTTTAAAGTCACTGAAGCATACTGCCGAAGACACCGAGTAGGACGGACACCCCACCCGGTCACATTATACATGACATGGGCGAACGCTTAACTAAAGATCTAATACAAAGCAGTTTCAAGGAATACAGAGAGAAATTGTAGAAGGAACAGAAAAAAATAAAATCCCAGAACAAGTCGATTCTCACGATCATTCAAATGGGGAGCCGATGCAATTCTTACGCCCTACCTGCAAGGCAAGAAATGGCAATTCACTAACGAACCAAGTAGCATTGTTGTTGAACACGCATCTTCATATCAACAGCTTTGACCATTTACGGACGGTCTTCACTGTATGCAAACTGATGATTTCAAAAGTAAAATACACAATTTTAAAGACAGGAATCATCGCACAACATGCTGTTTGTATTCGAAAGACAATAGAATATGCATGAATCAACAACACAATTTGAAACCATCCTAAAATAATACTGCAATATCCGTAAAGCACACTGAATCCGAATATGCGGGTTCCGGACTATCACAAGGAGACTGACACAGCCTCCGAAAACCACTCATTCATCGCATGTATTGACTTTGTATAACCGGGGACGCCGTCCTTAAATGAACATTGCAGTAGACAGAACATGAAGAAAAGTAAATCCAAATAAAGTATGTGGGCCTCTTGAGTAGAGTTTTGTCCTGAATGACTTAATCGATATAAAAAAAAGCTGCATCAAGTACACGAGTTGTTTTCTCTTCATTCAGGCTGGTATTTATATGTTTCAACTGATTGACTGGTATACTGCCACTTGGAGTATCTTACTGATAGCTGTCACAGAGTCCGTCGTATTTGCCTGGGTATACGGTCAGTACAATGTTTTACACTCTAATTCAACATACACACTCTTTTGTTGGTTTGTTTAAATATACCTTGATTTTGTCCCTACCATTGACCATTCGCCTTAGTGCGGTTTGCTGTGTTCAGGTTTTAGTATGAATTAGTATGTATTGCTCCCATATAGACGTTAAGCTATAAAGGAGTCAGTTTTCCCAACAACCGAGATTCTTAAACCTGCCTCACGCTGATTTTAAAACACTTGTAAAACCAAGTATATCAAAACGAATTGACAAAACCATCGGTCTCAGGTACGAGACAAATTTATTTAAAATTCGACCTTATATGCGAATATTTTAAACAAATACGTGACAAATTTGATAGCGTTGCTTCAGTGAAAACTGCTCGATCGAGTCTCTCATTCACAAATGTTTTGTGATCTAAAAAAACAAACAAAGTAAAATAAATAAATAACAGTAATCAATATCTCATGATTACATCAATGGTCCCATCCTTAGTGCCGAAAGTGTTCAAACTGTGTAAATAGGACGCACAATAATCGGTTTGTCCATATTGGCGTAGACGGATTTCCACAACACTAATTCATTCAGCATTAATAGTGGTACTGAATGGTTACCTTGGAGTGACCCGTTATTCGTTTACAATTGTCTGTATTAATGTAATAATATTATGGAATTTAGCTATGACATTAACATGTTTTTGTTTAGTTTTTACTTCGAGCCATAACTCTGAATGTGTTGAAGACATTGTATGATAAATAACTTGACCATATAAACAGTTCGATGTATGAAACATTAAATCAATCAAATGTGTTGGACTATGCATTTAACTAATTCCAGGTGGCGACAGATTGAGCCGAGATTTCAAACTGATGCTTGGTAGACCTTTTCCCGTTTTTGTACGAGTCTCAACGGCCTTCATAACGCCAGTTGTTCTTATGGTTAGTAATAAGTCCAAAATCAATGGAAAGAGTTCGTTATTGAGGATACTTCATTGTTAGCGTTGGATTGCACTGTACGTTCTCGGGATATCCCTGCGTTCTGTGTTTACAATTATATAGTGCCCCATTGCAACACTTTGAATAGTAATATAATCCTTTTGTTCTTCTCCAACCTTTCTCTCCTGTTGTTTTATCACTGCTACCAGTCCTGTTGTTGCCAAAAAGTTTAAAGTTGAATTCGACCTTAGTTCTTTACACAATTTATCCATTTGGTCAATCTTATCTTTAATATATTTTTACATGTAGATTAAAAACAATAATTTTCAAATGCTATTTTGTTTTCAGTTTTTAGTCCTTGTCAGCGTTTTTAAGTACAAACCTCCTTCCTACGGCAAGTACGAGTACCCAAACTACGCACAAATCATCGGATGGTGTTTCTCTATTCTACCAATTGTCCCAAGTATAATTTATATGGGATGGGTGGTCAGATACCAGGAAGGCACTATAAAGCAGGTACATTGTATTACCACATTTGTCATACCTACTTAAATTTTAATTTCCATATTAAACTTGAAAGGACAATTGCAGGGTCTATATTTGTCATGTATAGTATACGGTTAATGAAACTTAGTTGTTGTGCTACGAAGCCTCACATAAAATGGTCTTTCATCCTCGTTATTTAAAACACTGTTCAAGTACGTGTTTAATCAATATAACTAATCTATAAAGATTATTTTGAAAATTATGCATTAGCTCGGGTTAATTTTCTGCTGGTCTGTATCACAAGATTTAAGTTACCATAGCCACTTTTTCATCTCAAACTATACGTGAGTGTTCCGATCTATATCTACATTATTTTTACATGTTTCGCTTGTATAATGTTGTTTCGTTTTTGCCTAATAGACTCACCTTTTGTCGGCCCTAATGACCTTCATAGTATGATGGGCCGTTAAGAAATCACAACTTGTATAATTTGTAATTGACAGAGATTTGTGTCCTTACTGAAACCCTCTGCAGATTGGGGGCCTGCAGAGAAGAAAGTCATACCTGTCTACCAGAATCTGGAGAAAAATTACAAACGATCATTCAAGAGATTAGTATTGTTTAATTTGACGGGACGTGGAGGATATGACAAGTTCCCTACAGAAACTGAAGGCGCATGTTCGGAGATGGACGCCTTACATGAGGACATGCATGTTTAATTTTATACATGCCTATATATACAAGAGAGTTCACAAGCAGTATATTATGGACTGACACAGAGGAGTTTCATTAACCCATTCTAATGCATAGATCGATTTGTTGTAAATGCGAATCTCTTTGGAAACGCTGTGATTTTACATTATTATCAAAATATTTTCATCTTATGCACAATTTTAAGAACGGATGATTTGTTTTATTTGAAAATTAGATAATCAGTCATGAATGATACGACGCTGACTAAAACAGTGATGTAATATTTCATACATTGATACCAAAACCATGACCTTATATTTCATCTATCTCGACCTAAACCATGATAACATATTTCATGTATGCCGACCTAGACCATGGCCATATATTTAATTGACCAAAACCATGTCGTTAAATTTCATATATCCCGATCTTATATTTCATTGATCCCGACCAAAACCATATGCTATATCTAATATATCTCGACCAAAACCACGATCTTATATTTCATATTTCCTGACCTAACCCATGACCTTCTATTTCATTGATCCTGATCAAAAACTCATGGCCTTATATTTTATATATCAATCTCGGCAGCTAAAAAACACTGACGCTCGAAAAAATCGTCCTTACCAATATGAATTGTCCACAAGTTCTATAACCCGATTATTGGCCAAACACTTGAAAATGGTTTTGATTTGTTTAACGTTCATTCAACGGCTAAGGATATATTTATATAATGTATAACTATTTTGACAGGAGCCAATCTAATTAAAATCTAGATGGTTATTCATGTAACGTAGTGAGAATGACCATCTAGATTTTAATTAGTTTGGACAGGAGCAAGTAAAAATGCATGTACATATTGTACTGTAAACTATTTTCACTTCCCAGTGTAATTGTTTTCTTTATCTGAACTGCCCGAGATACGTCCTGGTTCTGACGAAATTTTATAAAGTCATAATTTAAGATATGAATAAAGTTGTTATTTCATGGTACATGAATACTGGTTTTACTTTACTTTCGTTTAGTATTGTTTAGCGTCCTAGCAACATCTAAAGTAACGCATGCGTAAGGTGTATGCGTTTGTATTTTTGGAGGCTGTGGAATGTCTATGTTCGTCTCCTTGTGATACAACGCTGGACACTCTGAAAATGACGCCATGGGCCAAACTAGTTACTGAAGTAATGATCTACAGGTTTATCAACGCGAGACTAGCGACATGTTGAAACCGGAAACCCGAGATATATTGGCGCCCGCCATTGAATGATCTTATAGCAAGAGACATACCAATGGAGTCTAAGGGAGTGAATTAGAAACTTAAGATCAGATTCAAAATAAAACTAGAACACCGACAGACATGTCAGCAACGACGCCATTATGTGGCAAGGGCAAGGAGGGAAAATATACATCATACACATCCGCGTCCATATCTGTTAAGCTAATGGAAATGGAAATACCTGTAAAAAAAACTCTGTTGTTAGATTTGACTTGTTTCATTTTAATCCTGAATACTCCTCTCACTAAGCGCGAGATCCATTTGAACTTTTAACTTTTCAGTCAAACGCCCTTTACCGTTTAATCCAGTGACCTGCGCATTTGGCGCGAGGATTTGGGCGAGGATTCCTTGTTTAAATATCAACTAATTTCTAATCATAATCTCGTAACAAATTGATAATCAGTGATAACATAAAAATGTTACCGTTGCCTCATACCCACTGATCTTGACTTTACACCATGACATTGTTTAATTCTGTCCACCTTTGCTTCATAAAGGCTTTAACTGTTCATCAGTAAAACGATAAAGAATTGACCTTGACCTTTGATATCACGAATTTGATCAGTTGACTCATTGTTAAATTCTGACCAACATCCCTTTATAATGTCATAGCAAAATGTTCAACAGTAAAACAATACAAACTTTGACCTTCACTTTGACCTTGACATTTAGGCGGTCGACTCATTATTTTAATTCTAACCAACTTTATTATTATGTCTTATTAAATTGTTCTTAAGTGAAAGAAAATGACGTTGACCCTTGACCCAATGACCTTTAACTTCAGCTAGTTAACACCTGTGTGATTCTGACTAACTTTGCTTCATAATGTCTAAAACTGTTCATCAGTAAAACGATAAAAAAATTGACCTTGACTTTCGACACCACGACCTTAATCCTTGTTTAGTTTACTCTGCTACTTTGCTTCATAGTGTCTTAGCAAAATATTCACCAGTGACAACATATAAAATTTAAATTCACCTTTGACCCATTGACCTTGACATTTAATCAGCTGACTCCCGTGTTTTAATTATGACCAACATGCTTCATGATATCTTAAAATGTTCCTCCGTGAAAAGATACAAAATGTCACCTTGATGTTTGACCCAGTGGCCCGTTTTCAGTATAATGTGACCGGGTGGGGTGTCCTGCTGGGTGTCTTCGGCAGTATGCTTCAGTGAGATAGCACTATAAATCGGCAAAAGTTCCGGCCTATCACAAGGAGACTTAACACGAACATACCGCAGCCTCCCAAAACACACATACGTATTCACTACACGCATTCATGTCGCACGCACGGGAGGCCGTCCTTAAATGACCTTAATAGGACGTTAAACAAAATAAACCAAGCCAAACCTTGACCTTGGCATTTAATCAGTTGCACTCCTTATTCAATTTTGAACAGCTTCGCTTCACAATGCCTTAAACTGTTCATTAGTAACAAAAAATAACGTAAACCTTTTACAACAAGACCTTGACATTTGGCCAGTTGACTCCTGGTAACATTTTGATCAAATTTGCATGAGGTTATAACTAAATGTGACTTTCAGCTTTGACGCAGTGACCTTGACATTTAGCACAAGGACGCTTTGTTTATTTTGAATCATATTCTTTTAACAAAAGTTTAATCAGTGATAACATAAAAAAATGACCCTGGTCTCTGACCCAGTGATCTTGACCTCTGAATTATGACCTGAACTTTGATTAAACATGCCAAGGCAAAATGATTATTATCAAAAAGATACAAAATATTACTTTGAAATTTGACTCGGTGAACTTGACCTTTAGTCAGCTGACTCATTGTTTCAATTCTGATCATTCTGACTTACTTCATATTGCCCTAACAAAATGTTCACCAGTGAAAAAAATACAAAATTAGACCTTCACTTTGACACATTTCAATTGTCAAAATCCAAGATGGCCGCTTGCCGACCATATTGTTACCCAATCAGACTCTGTCCGTCCAAATGGCACAACTAGGGACTAAAGAAATATATATTTAAAATTTAAGAAAAATACCCAGTACTTTACAGGAAATAACGATAACAAACTTCAACTGTCGCAATCAAAGAAAGCTGTCTGGCGGCCATTTTGTTTTCTGGATTAAACTCGTACGTTCGTGTTTGGGTGACTCCGTTATGTTCGCATTTTTTCTCCTTGTGGTAAGAACGAAACATATGCAGAGCTGATAGTGTTACCTCACTTAAGCTTACATCCAAAGACACCCAGCAGGACACCCCGCCTGGTTTAATTATTCTGTCATCGGGTTGCCCTTTTCGGGATCAGACTGAAAATTACTTGGACATAACAAGGGGTCAAGAGAAAATTACTTGTGTCGTTTGAGAAAAATCACCCAGTACCTCTCATGAAATAGCAATAACAATCTTCAACCGTCGAAATCAAAGATGGACTCCGGGCGACAATTTTTTTTTCTGGAAAAGACTGAAAATAAAACTAGAACACTGACAGGACAGCAAGGATACCAATCATGTGGCAAGGGAAGACACTATACATCGTATATACATGTATATACGCCCAATGGGCACAGAAGGGACCAAGGGGAACCATATATGACAAAACTTAACAATACGATCGTGCTGACAAATAAGTGTAAATTGTGGAAATAATTAAAAATGGCAAAACATATTTGGAGCAGTTCAGTAACTTGATGGATGGTATTATCCGTGTTACGATTACAATTTAAACTTTTGTCATTTCTGTTTTTGACTCCGCCCTGTCTGGTCCTCTGCCATTCAGAGACTATCTCCCCGTCTGTCAACCGCGACTACGAATACAAATGACCGATCTCGTTCACTCATTGGCCGATACCTTAAAAAGTGTGTGGTATTTGCTACGGGACAGCATGTATAGGGTTGGCAGATATGTGAAGCTTCCGTGTAGATAATCTCTATAGTATCCTGTAATAAATATAATTTTGAAGAAGAGAATCAGGAACGATACCTTGGTATCATACACAGAAAAGAATTTCACTGTATCAAACTATAATCAGGTCCCCATCGGTCACCAGTGTTCTGATATATACTGATATACTTTTATGCAATTAATATCTTCTTATCCCCCAAACTAACGTCATGTTCATGTAGTGTAGGTGTGCTTCAAGGAGAGTTGTCTAATTGTCTGCATATTTCCATATCTTGTATAGCCTACAAAACATCAATTTTATATTCTGCGTCGGTGTTAATTTGCCAAACTTAGGACCCTTTCGAAACATCGTAACGTGTGCATGAGGCGTGTCCTTTGTACAATCCTATCAAACCGGAACAGTAGGCTTTACTAGGCATGTATCAAACATGTGTGTATTGTGTATGAAAACTTAATTGTCCTACGCATGAAAGAGTTTTCATTAATATAAATCAAATAATAAAAACAAAATGTGATGATCCTTGCATTAATGGGATGTTTTTGGATGCATCACTACCCAAAATGAAACTACGAAATGACTCACTGAATTGTTGAAAATATTTTATATGTTTGTATCCGACGCATGTACATGTATATCAAGACAAAGAAGAGATTGAACAAGGTGACTGTACCAGTGTTGATTTCATACTCTGACGGGATGGATAGTAAAATAAATGGAGACGATGATAAAGAGGAAGTGCTGGCAGAAGCTAGTAAACTAAAATGGTCGTCCAGAAAGGAGTTTATCATTTCCCTCGTCGGTTATTCGTTAGGTTTAGCAGACATATGGCGGGTACCGTATCTCACCTACAGGAATGGTGGAGGTAAGTATATAAATCGCCTGTGCCGAAGAAAAACTCATATTAACTCATATTTGTTTATTTCACACGATAGAGATATTAAAGTAGGTTCTGCAACTCTTTCAGCTCATCTGGCAGTGTTTACAGGTTGTATGATTTGATGTCTCGTACCTTAGATAATCAAATGTTTGATACATATAACTGCTGTATCACATTGTTGGGATGGATCATCTACAGATATATAGCGTTATCTTTGGACAACAGAAAAAAAACCTATATGAAACATTTCGTTCAAATATAGAATACATGGTCAATACAACCTCTTCGTCGTAAGTCGCTGACCTCAATCTTTAGCGTGACAATTTCAATTTCCAACCTTTTTTTCATTTCTTTATAGTACCATCCTTGCTCTACCTACCTACGGTCTTTTCTTTACATGTCCGATATGATTGGTATGTCAGGACTTCAAGAACTCATTAAAGCATGATTAGGATATCGGCTACCGACGGGCCTTGTCGTGTCACTTATCGAGTTGTCGATATAACCAGAAATGATTTTTATCCCCTCGCGACGAAAGTCGGGGAGGGGATATAGCGTTCCGTTCGTACGTACGTATGTTCACTTTTTTTAGCTCTCTTGCGACTTCATTTTTGAACGGATTCTGACCAAACTTCATATATGGGTCCAACATGGGAATACCTCGAACGAGTTCGTGTTTCAGGGTGCCAAAGTTAAGGTCAAGGTCACCGTTACTATTTATAGAAATCTTTGTCAGCACTCTTGCAACTTCATTTCTGAACGGATCCTGACCAAACTTCATATATGGGTCCAGCATGGGAATACCTCGAATGAGTTCGTGTTTCAGGGTGCCAAGGTCAAGGTTAAGGTTACCGTTACTATTTATAGAAAATCTTTGTCAGCACTCTTGCGACTTCATTTCTGAACGGATCCTGACCAAACTTCATATATGAGTCAAGCATGGCAATACCTCAAACAAGTTCGTGTTTCAGGGCGCCAAGGTTAAGGTTAAGGTCACCGTTACTATTTATAGAAAATCTTTGTCAGCGTTGTTGCGACTTCATTTTTGAATGGATCCTGACCAAACTTCATATATTGGTCCAGCATGCGTAACCAGATACTGTTGAATGCATAACAATATATACCATATTTATCTGGCAATGAGCCCATGCCTGATAATAAGCCCATCCATGTCTATTGCAGTTCAGTGCAAATGACAACTGATGTTATTTCAATGTCCTGCAATAACCCCACCCCCCATTTTGCGTTCATGTGTTAGCACGCGAGGGGATTTGTATCGTTTGCGATGCCTTGTTGCTTTTAAACTAAGATTTAACATATTTGACCTTTATGACCTTGATCTAAACTGGGTAGTCTTTCATCCCAGCATGCTACTTACCAATAGCCTTACCCAAGACCTAAATTGCAAAGGGCCGTACGTGGTATCGTCAGACTGATCCCAGTGAGGAAACTGTTCAAGATCTTATTCATATCAAGCTCACACCATACAAAATTTTATCAAAATCCATTCATATTTATTCTCGTTATGTCCAGAAGGTCCTATGGTAATGATGCTGAAAAGGGACAAAACTCTGTAAGTTACAGTTGAATTGGGCTGTTTGTCGACCTCAACTGATATCTTATTGTTTAAGGTAGTATGAAAATCCGTTCATATTTTTTCAATTGATCGCATTTACAAGGAAAACGTAACACGACGACGGGCACAAGGTCAGCTCAGGTTAGCCTAAATTATAACGACGCAAGTGTTTCAAGAGATAAGGTATAATTTGCTTTTTGTTGTTCAATGTCCTATCAACAGGTATGGGTATTTAAGGACGGCCTCGTCATTGTGAAAGACGCATGTTCGTGTTGGTCTATCTATGATGGCACCTTTCTACTGTCGACTTTGTACTACCGAAATCATCCAGCAGGACACCCGGTCACATTACCAGAGGTAACGATCTACGTCATCACCAAGTTATCGTATACCGTTTGTCACAAGGTCTGGTATAATGTATCAATGCTGATGAAAACCAGCATAACCAACTTATATACATTTATTTACAACCAAGCAAGATATATACAAAACAAGTAAACAAACACTGTCACAGTACTCATCCGCCCACACCTAACTATATATAGGCCCTTGGTTTACAAATATTTCACTGAATATAAGTAACAGTTCATTCTACACCGATACTAGTTTTAATGGTTTAAGTCTCTGCACACGGTTTCATCATACTCCAAAAGTCTGATAATCCATATACGTGCGTGGTTCCGGCATGTATGGAGATAGTACGAATGTGTCATTCAAAACTTTATAATGTAGGAAACCTTTCCGGTTGAATTATTGTTCCAACTTTCATGGTTGACTCTAGGTCACATCAAGGTTACAGCAAACCAGCTCCTACAGGAGGCCTATATACCGTCGGGTTCACATAAAGAGGTTACCTAAAAGGCATAACCAATGACATATAGTCCCTATAATCTAGCCATAATGTCTAGTACAACATTATTATATGCCTTCGGTACTACTAACGGTCGACACCCTATTAAGAAATACCATATTACCATGCAGTGTCCGCACTATAATTATCACATATCTCAATATAGTGATAAGCTATATACTTATTACTTACATAAAAGTAGAACATTTTGATAATACCCCCTTTACTGAGCATTTTATTTACACTCTCCTATCAATCAGCAAATACACATTTGGCAATACTCACATCAACTCCCAGGCAGCTTCATCCGGACACACAGTCCTTCACAAAACCAAGGCACACAGCCCTATGGACACAGTCCACAGAAAACACAGGGCACACAGCCTCATGGACACAGTCCACAGAAAACACAGGGCACACAGCCTCATGGACACAGTCCACAGAAAACACAGGGCACACAGCCTCATGGACACAGTCCACAGAAAACACAGGGCACACAGCCTCATGGACACAGTCCACAGAAAACACAGGGCACACAGCCTCATGGACACAGTCCACAGAAAACACAGGGCACACAGCCTCATGGACACAGTCCACAGAAAACACAAGGCACACAGCCTCATGGACACAGTCCACAGAAAACACAAGGCACACAGCCTCATGGACACAGTCCACAGAAAACACGGGGCACACAGCCTCATGGACACAGTCCACAGAAAACACAGGGCACACAGCCTCATGGACACAGTCCACAGAAAACACAGGGCACACAGCCTCATGGACACAGTCCACAGAAAACACAAGGCACACAGCCTCATGGACACAGTCCACAGAAAACACAGGGCACACAGCCTCATGGACACAGTCCACAGAAAACACAGGGCACACAGCCTCATGGACACAGTCCACAGAAAACACAAGGCACACAGCCTATACACCACAGCTTCGAAGCACACAGCTTGGCATAGTATGCACTCAGCCATCATTAGCACCCAGCTAATACATGTAGAGTTGGATTTTCAGGCACACAGCGCTAGCCTCCCAGCACTTGCATTGTAGAGGAGAGCCCCTAGGCAACCTTCGTCGTCACAGTTCTGTCTGGTACTACCCCACCCTACCTTGGGCTCCTTATAAAATACCTTGAAACAGCATGCTTAGCATGAGTTACCTGAGTTACCTGAGTTGACTGAGACACCCTATAGTCCCCTATACATGAGTTACCTGAGTTGACTGAGACACCCTTAGTCCCCTATACTTGCCAAACCAGTTTTGCAAACTCACCTGGGTGACAACACGTGCACTACACGTGTATGAATGACCTGTCACAGTTGAGTAACCTCAATAGTACACATTGTATTAAGGAGTATCCTGACACCGTTTTGGGTTGAATGGCGGTTTGTTTTAGGGGTTTAACATTCTCGCAACAGCCAGTAAGAAAATAAAGAAAAGAAAGACGGATTAGTGAGGAAAGATTAAAGAAGTGTTGGAATGGAGCCAGAAGATATACTTTGGCCTCTTTAATGTCCTCTTGAAAGAAAGCAGAAGACAATGCCAGTTTCTTCAGGGAACGCACTCGACTTCTACGATCAACATGAAGTTGGATACATCGGGCCCTATTCTTGGGCTCTCCAATGTCCTCTGAACAGGAAACAAAGCACAAACCATCCCGGAACCTGCAGGGGCCCCACAATTAGATGCCTTTTACGACATGCAGTGAGCTAACATAGGTATTTTCCTTCCCCGCACCTGCACCTGTCCGGTTAGTGAAACGGACAGCCATGTTTGACCCCTTCTTAAGTTATTTTTAGCAACTATTTGTATGAACCGGACCCAGATAAACATACTGAAGCTATGTATCATCTGAACTAAATACAATTTGGAAAGAAATTTTTTTTTAGGAAAAGTCGGTTTTGATGAAGGCTTCATGGTGCGAAGTTAGGTTATTGTTGTTTAACGTCGAAACAGCCAAGGTCACTCAATGACAGCCTCCCTATGTGCAATGCAATTCGTAGTCTATGTGTGTGTGTGTTTCGGGGGTTTGCAGTATGTTTGTGTTTGGGTCCTTCTAATGATAGCGCGGAACTGATGCCTACATTATAGTGCTACCTCACTGAAATATATTGCTGAGGACACTAGACAGGACACCCAACCAGACACATTATACTAACGATGGGCTTACCAGTTATCCCACTCCCAAAATTCTGAGTAGCAACTACCATTTTGAAGCATCAACAGGAGACAGCACGACGGCATCGGACTCGTTCTTATATCCTTAACCTGTACTTTGATATATTGTTGTGTATTTCTAATCATTTAATTTGTTTTTCAGGTTTCGTATTTCCTGTTTGATATGTAATAGCTTTTTAGTGCTGTTTTTTTTTTTTTTTTTTGCCTTTTTAAGTGCTTTTTTTAGCGGTAATAGGATTTTTTCAGCTCCATTTTTCATGTTAACATTTTTGTTCTGATTTTCGGCCATTTTTCTTAAAACAACCCGATTTTGAGTACTAAATTATACATTTTGTTCTCCATTTTTGTCTTACACTATCAATTCTAATCTCCTATATTAGTTTGAACCTCCAAGTTTTATCAAGAAGGCGTACGGAAATAAGAGATGGCAAAAGCCAAAATTCAGAAATTCTAATCTGAACGC